>NC_133414.1:62078942-62383653 GCF_049350105.2 Macaca mulatta
TTTGTTTACATAAGGCAAATGTTATCATGTATATTTCTGACAAGTTAAAAATAATTTTCTTAGGACCAGAAGGCGAAGTAGTGGTTCCAAAGCAGTAGTGCCTAGAAGAGTAATAATATTCGGTACGGACTGGTCCCTTCTACTATAAATATATCTGAATATGATATGAGGCATTCTTAACACACTTGATTATTTTTCCCTAAATACCACAATAATCATCTTCCATGGAAGTTAAAAGTGAAAGACTTTGGAGGTAGGGAACATTTTCCAATTGGAAAGAGAGAGCTGTATATCTAAGACGGATAGAGTAGAATCATGTAGAACTAAACATATCAACAGGTAGAAACAATTGTAGGTAGAGCAAAACTTGTGAGCTGTAAAGAGAAAGAGGGGAAGGGAGCTATTTCTAAGGCAGGATCTAATCAGTATATAGTGTCAGAGGTATAAACATATATTAACAATAGCGAAATAATTTAGAGATAATGGGAAAGAAAACCAAGGATGTATAAATTCCAACTGATTACTTACAGATTTAGATTCCAGACCCTTTCCTCAGCTTCTGAACCTTTTATCCACAACAAACTAATGAAAATTCCCACCTGGATATTCTATTGGCTCCCCAAACTCAGCAATGTCCAAACCTGCTTTTCCTTTCACAGTGCCCAACTCATTTGTTGACACTATGCTGCTAATCAAGTAAACTAAAATCCCCACCTACCCCTCTGCTGCTTAAATGTGCCCATGCCCTGCCACTACTACTGTTTTACATCACACATTCCTTTCCCTCCCAACAGGTGCTTGTCCCCCTGCAACCCATTTCTTACAATGCTAATGAGTCATTTATTAGAGCATTAATGAGTTCAGACGAGTGATACGTCAGAGCATTAAAGAGTTCAGGTGACTTACTGAAAAACAGTGGCTCCCCACTGCCTAGCCAGGAAGAGCTAGTACAGCATTCAAGACTTTTCATGATCCAACATTCAGGATGCATGTTCTTCAGAAAAAAGGAACAGATGAGAAATTTCAAGGAGAGCGTTCTGAAAGCTAGGACTCTGAAGCCAATGTTGGATTAGTCACATGGTAATCACTAGCAGTGGATGGAGGAGATGGGTAGCCTGCCCTGGCCTCCTGGCTCCTTCCTGCCCTCTCACTGACATACCCCAGCTCCTAGTTCTTATTCTGTTTGCCCTTTAAACACTGTTGTTTCCCAGTGGTAAGTCCCCTGTCTTCATCTAATTCTAGTCAGTAGTCTCCCTTAGGTAATCCTTATTTTTGGCATCTCTTCATTCTATTGCTAGAAGTATAATAGCAAACTGTCTACTGTGTTGGTATTCAACAAGATCTGGAATACATCTGTTACTTAAAATTTTTCAGTTTGGGCCGGGTGTGGTGGCTCACACCTGTAATCCCAGAACTTTGGGAGGCCGAGGTGGGCGGATCACAAGGTCAGGAGTCTAAGACCAGCTCGGCCAACATGGTGAAACCCTGTCTCTACTAAAAATACAAAAATTAGTCAGGCGTGGTGGCGGGCTCCTGTAGTCCCACCTACTCGGGAGGCTGAGGTAGGAGAATCGTTTGAACCTGGGAGGCGGAGGTTGCACTGAGCCGAGATCACACCACTACACTCCAGCCTGGGCGACAGAGCAAGACTCCATCTCAAAAAAAAAAAAAGAATTCTTCTGTTTGGGGGTATACATCAATAGGTAGTATGAACTGTCCAAGCTACCCAAGTAAGTTCACTGCCTCATTAGGACAACAGAAAAGTGTAGTTTTTTTTTTCCGCAACGTTTCCATCTGTTCCACACAAAAGAAACTTATTCAGAAATCAGTGAACTAGATCGTCTTTTTCTTAAAAAGACAAAAAAAATCAGATTTTTTTTTAAAAGTTCATAGAAATCATTTAAATGTCTTATAATAGGAAAATGGTTAAGTAAATTGCATTAAAGCCACTAGAGAGAATGTACCTAGTTGTCAACAACTATAGAGATGTTAGGAAAAAATACAGAGATTGCAGATTGAGTTTACACCTATCTAGGAAAACGGAAAAGGTCCCCGAGAGGTCCCTGGTAACACTAATTGCCTCAGTAAAATGACCATGGTCCAGGGTTCAGCCTCTTTTACACTCTGGGAAACTTAATTTTGTTAACATTCCAAAACTAGATTTCGGCTCTGCAACATAAGCTTGTACTAAATCAATTAATGAAACAAATCAAAGAAAAAAAAATTTTTTTTTCATTTACAACAAGGGATTAATTGCCCAAAAAAACAGTATTTCAGCTTGTTCTCACGCTGTGGGCAGCTCTACAACTAGAAAGCCAAATCACAAGCAAAGAGGTATTCAGCAAGCACTGAATCAGAACAGAGGGAGTTAGGTGAATTGAATCTCCAATAATATGATCACATATAAATAATAATAGCTAACACTGCCAGTGGGATGTGGCTATGCTAAGCCTGTTCATTACAATCTTGTGTTTACCTCTTTATAAAAGATTGTACTTGACAATCCTACAGGAACACCAAGGTACACTAGCTAAGGTTCTCATTCCTCCTGTAAACTATTTGCTAGGACTATCTATATTGCTTTGAAGTTTTCTTTTTCTAAATACCTCCTCCGTATCACATTCTTTCTTTAGATATTTTATTAAGCTTAATCAACTTCTTCCTGCTCTAATACACCGTGTGTCAATTTTGAATCAACAAAGAACATGTAACACAATATTAGATACGTTCGGTGAAAACATATTCTGGCCAGGCACGGTGGCTCACACCTGTAATCCTAGCACTTTGGGAGGCCAAGGTGGGCAAATCACCTGAGGACAGGAGTTTGAAACCAGCCTGGCCAACATGGTGAAACCCCGTCTCTACTAAAGATACAAAAATTAGCCAGGCGTGGTGGCATGCACCTATAATCCCAGCTACTCAGGAGGCTGAAGCAGGAGAATCACCTGCACCCAGGAGGCAGAGGTTGCAGTGAGCCAAGATTGTGCCACTGCGCTCCAGCCTGGGCGACAGAGCAAGAGTCTGTCTCAAAAAATAAACAAAAAGAAATTAAATATTCTCTCTGGGTGCAGTGGCATGCGTACCTGTAGTCCTGGCCACTTGGGAGACTGAGGCAGGAGGCTCACTTGAGCCCAGGAGTTCAGAGTTGTAGCCGATTAGGTGTCTGCACTAAGCTTGCCATCAATATAGTGACTTCCTGGGAGTGGAGGACGACAGGTTTCCTAAGGAGGGGTGAACTGGTCCAGGTTGGAAACAAGGGAATGTTAAAAATACCATGGGCACGGTAGCTCACACCTGTAATCCTAGCACTTTGGGAGGCTGCAGCAGGAGGATCAATTGAGCCCAGGAGTTGGAGATCAGCCTGAGTAATACAGTGAGACCCTGTCCCTATTAAACAAACAAACCAAAAAAAAAATTAAAATAACGATTTAAAAATTCTCATGCTGATCAGTAATGGGATTGTGCCCGTGAGTAGCCACTGCACTTGGCAACATAGCAAGACCCTGTCTCTTAAAAATAAATTAATTAAAAATAAATTAAAAATTAAAAAAACAAAATGTTCTTTATGGTTACAACTATACAGTAAGAGTATGAATTCTAGAGTCTAGGAGAAACCATAGCTTTGCCACTTCCTAGATGTATGACATTGGGCAACTTACTTTACTTCTCTGGGCTTCAGCTTCCTCAACTGAAAAATGGGGATAAAAATCAGTACCTTCCTCATATACTTGTTGTAATGAGATATGCATGTAAAGTCTAAAACAGGGTCTCACAAAGTAAGCTCCCAATAAATATGAGCTTCTATGTGTGACATATACTCACATGCACACACATTTTAAGGAGAACAGAGAAAATAACTGGAAGGTAACACTCTAGAACTCTACTGGTCGTTATATGAAGTTGGTATAATACCAGTTTTCTCCTTTCCATATTTCCAAGTGTAATTAAGATAATTTTAATAATAAAGCAATAGAAATCGATAACTGTTCCCTCAGTAAGAACATAATGTGCACAGCATTATTAGACATTAGGTAAAGAAGCAGAGGCTGGGCGCGGTGGCTCACGCCTGTAATCCCAGGACTTTGGGAGGCCGAGGCGGGTGGATCACAAGCTCAGGAGATGGAGACCATCCTGGCTAACACGGTGAAACACCCTCTCTACTAAAAAACACAAAACATTAACCAGGTGTGGTGGTGGGCACCTGTAGTCCCAGCTACTTGGGAGGCTGAGGCAGGAGAATGACATGAACCTGGGAGGCAGAGCTTGCAGTGAGCCGAGATCGTGCCACTGCACTCCAGCCTGGGTGACAGAGCGAGACTCTGTCTAAAAAAAAAAAAAAAAAAAACAAGTGGAAAGGTCCAACTCTGTTGCTGGGGCTGGAGTGCAGTGGCCCAATTAAAGCTCACTGCAGCCTCAACCTCCTGGGCTCAAGCAATCCTCCCACGTCAGCCTCCTGAGTAGTTGGGACTACAGGCACATACAACTTATTTTATTTTTTGTAGAGACAGGGTCTCACTAGGTTGCCAAGGCTGGTCTCAAATTCCTGGCCTCAAGCAATCTTCCTGCCTCAGCCTCCCAAAGTGCTAGGACTACAAGTGTGACCCACTGCACCTGATTAGGGGATGCTTATTAAAGGAGGGGATAAGTGGGGCAGAGCTCAGAAGGACAGAACAGAGACCCAGAAGTGGCAATGGGCAGGAGAGTGGACAGTGGAAAGGAGAACAATGCAGATGCGATAAAGGGATCAATTATGCTGAGCTCAGAAGAGGCAAATGACTACAGAGTCTTCAAAGACTAAGTGGGAGAAAAGCAAAAACAAAACTTAGCTTTATAAAATAAGCTACCACTATACCATAATGACCTCACCTGTGAGTAAAATTATATCTCCAAGAAACACTGTAAATGCCCAAAATGCTGCAGTCCTCCACAGAAAAACTTTCTTCTTAGTTTCTGATTGATCAATTACTGTAACTGTTGCTAAAGGCACTTTAGAGCCAGAATTTGGTCCGAATTTTATGTTTATTTCCTTCACATGGCATGGAGATAGCACCATGACTAAACAATTATACTTCTGGCTTTTAGAATCACAGTTTTTTATTAATGACGTTTTTTTAATACCCTTAAATTCAGACACATTCCTCTGATCCACTTCTACAGCAGAATCTCCTTCATTAGAAATCAACTTCATTTTCTTAGCTACTTGAAGGACTCGAGACACAGCTTCAGACTGGCCCACCTTATCTTCAGAGGTGCAGCTTCTTTTAATAGCACTTTTGTGAAAGGTATTTAGCTGGGAACACAGTATTCCTGAGCTACATAACTCAATACGTATCTCATTTGGTGGCAGTTCATCTTCAGAACTGAAAAGTTCTTGAGATTCTGTATTTTCTTCAAGACCTTTATCAGAGTTTATGTGAATGTGGCTATTTTCTGTTTTAGGACAAACAGGACTAAAAAGTTCAAGAGAATATGCTTGGTTTTGTCCACTTTCATATGCATCTGTAAAATCATCAAGCTGAATCGAATTCTCTTCAGGTATTCTTATCTCCCCGTAACTTGCCTTTGGTTCAGTCTCCATGTTTGCATTCCCTTTATTTATAGGACTCTGCCCTTTATCTTTCTTTTGAGCTAAAAAAGCAACCTGGCTGGAGGTAATTATACTGAGAAATTCAGTATCAGTTGATATTTTAAGGTCTGAGACCTTCCTAACTGCTCCTTCAGACCTTGGCTTATATACTGCGTTCGAGGAAAATAATCCCAAACACTGGTTTTGTATTTCATGATATTCTGCCGGCACACACTCTCTTTGTACCACTTCAGGCCCTATATTAATTTGTTCAGTACTACAAACCAAATCCAACATAGCTGCACACTTATGGCTTAACTGACACAAATCTGTGTTAAAGTTCTGACCACATATGTCTGACTGATGTTTAGGCTGTTCATCTATAATTTTATTTTCACGGAGAAGCTTTTGATACTTTTCTTCTTCAGTTAAATGCGGAACTGCGCTTTTAAATCCACATATTTGCATATTAGAGCTAGTTACATCACTCAGTCTAGAGGAGTGAATCTTCTGGGATTCTATATTCTGTGTTTCAGAAACAGAATGTACAAAGTCATCTTTCACATGAACATGTCTATTCATACAGTTTGTTAAGAAATGACCACTAAGAAGATCTGGAGAACCAATAGATTCTGGGACTTCACAGTTTTCAAGATTGTTGCGCGGTTTTTCATCCTTCAGATATAAAGAATGTTGACTGCATAAAAGCTGAATTTTTTTCCAGGGGTCAGCAACGGACATTAAAGAAACTGTGTCTTGTGATACTGTCATTTTCAGTGGAGCAACTGGAGCACCCCAAAAAATGTGGACTTGAGATCCTCCACTCATGATTTCTGATAAAAATGAAATATCCAAAATTAATATATTGCCAGCATATTTTTGCATATGGATATTAACTTAATAATGTACCAAAAGAAAATATAATAACCGAGTCAAAAACATAATTAACATAGGTGATTTTTTGACATGCCATTTAATTATATAAAATTCATAAATACACAAGAAATTATGAAGAGAAATCAAAATATTCACAAAACTTTTTCACTTAAAGACTCTCTTTAGGCCGGGTGCAGTGGCTCATGCCTGTAATCCCAGCTTTGGGAGGCCGAGGTGGGTGGATCACAAGGTCAGGAGATCGAGATGATCCTGGCTAACAGCATGAAACCCTGTCTCTACTAAAAATACAAAAAATTAGCTGGGCGTGGTGGCTCATGCCTGTAGTCCCCCACTTGAAGGCCGAGGCAGAAGAATCGCTTGAACCCAGGAGGCAGAGGTTGCAGTGAGCTGAGATTGTGCCACCGCTGCACTCTAGCCTGGGCAACAGAGCAAGACTCCACCTTGGAAAGAAAAAAAAAGATTCTCTTTAAGGGAAATAAAGCTAAGTACGCTCACATCAAACAGGTAAATAGGTTTTTAGTATGTTTATTTCATTTGAGAGGGAGTCTTGCTCTGTTGCCCAGGCTGGAGTGCAGTGTTGCCATCTAGGCTCACTGCAACCTCCGCCTCCTGGGTTCAACCAGTTCTCCTGCTTCAGCCTCCTGATTAGCTGGGATTACAGTCTGCGCCACCATGCCTGGCTAATTTTTGTACTTTGAGTAGATACGGGGTTTTACCATGTCGTCCAGGTTGGTCTCAAACTCCTGACCTCAAGTGATCCGCCCTCCTCCACCTCTCAAAGTGCCGGGATTAGAGGTGTGAGCCACCATGCCTGGCCTGTTTATTTCTTATGTTGTAAAAACTTGCCCCATTTAAATAACAAGTTAGTAAAAAACGGGAAAAGAGGCATTTGTTTAACTATATTACAGTCACCTTTAAATTACTCATTTTTGGGCAGAGCACAGTGGTTCACGCCTGTCATTGTAGCACTTTGGGAGGCTGAGGGGGTGGATCACTTGAGGTCAGAAGTTCAAGACCAGGCAGGCCAAGATGCTGAAACCCTCTCTCTACTAAAAATACAAAAATTGGCCAGGTGTGATGGCCCATGCCTATAGCCTCAGCTACTCGGGAGTCTGAGGCAAGAGAATCGCTTGAACCCAGGAGGAGGAAGTTGCAGTGAGCCAAGATCTTGCCACTGCACTCCAGCCTGCGTGACAAAGCGAGACTCCATTTAAAAAAAAAAAAAAAATTACTCATTTTTGGCCAGCCATGGTGACTCACCCCTGTAATCCCAGCACTTTGGGAGGCTGAGGTGGGAGGATCGCTTGAGACCAGGAGTTCGAGGCCAGCCTGGACAACATAATAAGACCCCCATCTCTACAAAAAAATTTAAAAACTAAAAAATTTCTTAAAATTAGCTGGACATAGTGGTGAAATGCCTATAGTCCCAGTTACTAGGGAGGCTGAGGTAGGAGGATTACTTGAGCCTGAGAGTCAGATATTGCAGTGAGCCATGATCACACCACTGCACTTCAGTCTGAGTGACAGAGTGAGACCCTCTCTTTAATTAATTAATTAATTAATTTAGAGACAGAGTTTTGTTCTTGTTGCCCAGTCTGGAGTGTAATGAAGCTATGTCTGCTCACTGCAACCTCCCGCCTCCCAGGTTCAAGCGATTTTCCTGTCTCAGCCTACCGAGTAGCTGGGATTATAGCCGCCCACCACCAAGCCCAGCTAATTTTAGTTTTTTTAGTAAAGATGGGAGTGTCACCATTTTTGGCCAGGCTGGTCTCGAACTCCTGACCTCAAGTGATCCACTCGCCTCGGCCTCCCAAAGTGTTGGGATTACGGGCGTGAGCCACCGTGCCTGATGAGACCCTCTCTTTAAAAAAATGATTAAGAATCACTATTATTGCTGTAACTACATATTCCAACCTCATTTAATCCTCACAGAAAGAATAACCTTCATAAGGAATAACTGGTATATTAGCTGTTCTACTGCATGTCATTATTAGATATACCATTAGGGGCCCTAAATAGCACAGCAAAAGCCTTCAAGTTCAAAATACATTAATGTATCAAACCCAAGTGGAAGGAGAAATATATTATCTTGAAATGTTGGTTGGGGCCAGGCGTGGTGGCTCACGCCTGTAATCCCAGCACTTTGGGAGGCTGAAGTGGGCGGATCACCTAAGGTCAGGAGTTCAAGACCAGCCTGGCTAACATGTGAAACCTCATCTCTACTAAAAATACAAAAATTACCAGGGTGTGATGGCACGAGCCTGTAGTCTCAGCTACTAGGGAGGCTGAGGCAGGAGAATCGCTTGAACCCGGGAGGCTGCAGTGAGCCAAGATCGTGCCACTGCACTCCAGCACTCTAGCCTGGGTGACAGAGTGAGACTCTGCCTCAAAAAAAAAAAAAAAAAAAAAAGGTGGTGGGGATAGATATATGCAAATCAAATGCATAATATTACCATGATAATGAACTCTCCTCCATCAGATCTTTGGCTTTCTTCTCCAATGGTTTCTTCCCTTTAGCTTCATTTTATTTTATTTTTATTTTATATTTTATTTTATTATTTTATTTTATATTTTTTGAGTCAGGGTCTCGCTCTGTCACCCAGGCTGGAGTGCAATGGTGCAATCATGGCTCACTGCAGCCTCAAGCTCCTGGGCTCAAGCTATCTATCATCCAGCCACAGCATCCCAAATAGCTGTGACTACAGGCACATACTGTCACGCTCAGCTACAAACTTCTAAAAATAAAACCAAAACCCCCCCACAAACTTGTTTGTTGTTTCTTACATCTCATTTCTCCTTTAATCTTCTACTACTTCTCTCCAACCATTTTGCTATAGAAATTTTCACGATGGAAACCAATGACCTTCTAAAAGCCAAATCCAAATGTCAGTTTTCAATACTTTTACTGCCATTAGAAACTGTTTATCAATCCCTCTTGCCTGAAACATTCTGCTTTTTTGACTCTGTGAGACCACCATATTGGAATTCTTTTGTACTTAAGACAGATATGTATCGGATTATTCCTTCAATCACTCACGTAACAAACACACAACACTACGTGCTGGGCATTATGCTAGGCCCTGGGAATTCAAAACAATAATAGAGAGCTTTAAGGAGCTTAATTTCTGATAGGAAAAACAAACTGACAATTATAAAAAGTGATAGGAGGCCAGGAGCCTTGGCTCATGCCTGTAATCTCAGGACTTTGGGAGGCTGAAGCAGGTGGATCACCTGAGGTCAGGAGTTCAAGACCAGCTTAGGCAATATGGTAAAACTCTGTCTCTACTAAAAATACAAAAATTAGCCAGGTGTGGTGGCACATGCCTGTAATCCCAGCTACTCAGGAGGCTGAGGCACAAGAATCGCTTGAACCCGGAGGTAGAAGTTGCAGTGAGCTGAGATCACACCACTGCACTCCAGCCTGGGTAACTCTGTCTCAAAAAATAAAAGAAACAAACAAAAAAGTGATAGGAGCTACTATAGGATTAAAAGGAAGGGACAGCATCTCTAAGAGAGAAGCCTGGGACAATTCAACCAATGTGGAACTGCCCATTATTTGCATTTTTCGTAGGCTCTTAGGATTACAGTTAATCACAAAATTTTGGAACTGAATTTTATTAATGTTCAGAAAAAAAGTCATATAATAAAGCCCCCGAGTCATTCCCCACCCCAAAATAGGGCCCAGGAAAGCTGCTCTAATTGCCTTACCCAAGGGACAGGCCCTATTATTGGTAATCTTCAAAATGTTTAAAAGGCGTATATGACATTTACTGCTTCTGTGTCCTCACTTAATATTTTCTCCTGACTTTCATTTCCTATCTCTGATAAGACAATAATGAAGTCCAAATTGCCAAATAAGAACTCACAGTGCTTCACCACTGCAGTTGTAAAACTCTCTCCTTAGTTTCTAGAACATTACTCTTTCCTAAGCAGTTCTTCTACCTCTCCAATTTTTCTCTCTTCCTCCTTGGGCCACCTCTTTCCATTCCACACACTTCTAGAGAATTTCATCCTATTCCATTCATATAACTACCATATATCCAACTGTGCTTTACAAATCTATACTGAGCCAATCTCTCTCCCAAACTTCAGACTTATATTTCTAGCATTACTATATTTGACAGGATCACAGTAGAATCAAAGGCAAGATTCAAAGCCCTACTTGCCTTCTAGGCAGGGGAAGATAGTAGAGCATAAAGGGGTGACACGAGGCAGTCCTGAGGGTTCACAGGATCTCCCAGGGCAAGAAATATCTGAGATGAATGCGAGTTCCATAAAGCACAAGGTTTTTTTTGTTTTGTTTTGTTTTGTTTTTTGAGATGGAGTCTCGCTCTTGTTGCCCAGGCTGGAGTGCAATGGCACGATCTCAGCTCACCACAACTTCTGCCTCCTGGGTTCAAGCGATTCTCCTGCCTCAGCCTCCCAAGTAGCTGAGATTATAGGTATGCACCACCATGCCCAGCTAATTTTGTATTTTTAGTAGAGACGGGGTTTCTCCATGTAAGTCAGGCTGGTCTTGAACTCCCAACCTCAGGTGATCCGCCCACCTCGGCCTCCCAAAGTGCTGGGATTAGAGGCAAGAGCCACTGTGCCTGGCAGTACAAGGTTATGATATATAACTGTTATTTCAGTGTGCCTTTACTTATTTGTCTAAATCAGGGGTGTCTAATCTTTTGGCTTCCCTGGACCACAGTGGAGGAAGAAGAATTGTCTCGGGCCACATATAAAATACAGTTAACACTAATGACAGCTAATGAGCTAAAAAAAAAAAAAAAAAAAAAAAAATTGCAGGCTGGGCACAGTGGTTCACGCTTGTAATCCCAGCACTTTGGGAGGCCAAGGTAGGCAGATCACTCGAGGTCAGGAGTTTGAAACCAGCCTGGTCAACATGGTAAAACCCCATCTCTACTAAAAATACAAAAATTAGCTAGGAGTGGTGGCGCTCACCTGTAATCCCAGCTACTCCAGAGGCTGAGGCAAGAGAATCGCTTGAACCCAGGAGTTGGAGGTTGCAGTGAGCCAAGATTGGGCCACTGTACTCCAGCCTGGACAACAGAGAGAGACTCTGTCTCAAAAATATCTCAAAAAAACTCATAATGTTTTAAGAAAGTTTACAAACTCATGTTGGGTTGCATTTAAAGCCGTCCTGGACCGCATGCAGCCCCGCGGGCTGTGGGTTGAACAAGCTTGGTCTAAACAAATACCCTTGTAAGTGTGGAACTGTTACTCTACCTTCCCCACCCCCTCAAAAAAAAACTTGACTAGAAAGTGGCCCTATTAATTCAAAAAATAGTGAATTTTTTAAAAGTGTTTATAACAAAGGCTACTGCTACTAAATACTCCAATTTATAGGAGTTGTGAGTATGTGAGTAGGAGGATGAAGACTGGTAAGGACAGGGGAAAACAAAATATTTATGACAGCCAAATTATACAGACAGAAAAGTTATGGACAACTGATTAATTTCAATGATTCTAGGATATGTTTTAGGTGTACTCAGAGGGTTAAAGCTCATTAAGATATCAGAGGAAACTTGCAAGTACATATCCATTACTACAGTTAATAATTACACAATTTCTCAATCTGCAGAAGGCCGCTTCAGTCAGAAAGACCAATACAACCATAATCCTTTATCTTTAGAGTGGTCAGAGTCTGATGAATGGGTCAAAGATTTCTAAAACAGGATGAACTGTATCAGCAGGTTTTGTCTTTGCAGAACACTGCAACTAAAAAAAATGCTTATTACAAAACGTGTATCATTAAGAGAGTGCTTTTTCCCTCTTATTACCAGGGAGGGAAAAAACTCCCTGCAGTAATGCCTTTTCATGTCTATTTTACCAAAAACACCAAGAAATCATAAAGTTGCTCAATAGCATCAAATGACAAAGAAGTCACATGGGATTGTAATTAAAAGCAAGGGATTTGGAACAAGAGAGATGTGGGTCCAAATTCCTACTCTGCAACTTACTCAAACTTGAAATTATTGAAGTTAAGTGATAGCTACATGGGGTTCATTATACTATTCTTTGCTGGTGGTTAAAAAAAAAAAATCATCCTTTTATTCTTTGACCTGATTGAACCAAATTCAATTTGCTATCATAGTTCATTTGTCTTAACAACACAGTACTAATAACCCATGTACTGTGTATATTCATGCTGAACTCTTTTAAGAATTACTAAATGCTGGGAGGCCGAGGCGGGCAGATCAGGAGGTCAGGAGATCGAGACCATCCTGGCTAACACGGTGAAACCGCGTCTCTACAAAAAAACCCACAAAAAATTAGACAGGCATGGTGGCAGGCACCTGTAGTCCCAGTTACTCGGAAGGCTGAGGCAGGAAAATGGTGTGAACCCAGGAGGCGGAGCTTGCAGTAAGCCGAGATAGCACCACTGCACTCCAGCCTGGGCGACAGAGCGAGACTCCGTCTCAAAAAAATAAATAAATAAATACAAAAGAATTACTAAATGCTAGTATCTAAATTTACTATTTAAAATAATAGAAAATGTCCACATTTTATGTGACTTATGAAAGGATATAAGATGATTTTTTTTCCTCAGAAATAAAAGCAATTGAAGTTTAAAGCTATTGCTCATTTAGTATCTAAAGTAATAACCACTAAAGCCAACCTGTGAGCAGACAACTGACTTCTTGACTCTCTTTGTATAACCTTTCATTTCCTTTGCAATTGTCTTTGGCATTCAAGTGAGACATCTGTAATCACATTCTCATCAACACCTGAGATGCCTTAGGCCAGTGCAGGTGAGCCTCTCTTATTCTGGCTTGTAATACAACGGGAATTCTCCCTTTCACTCTCGTTTCGGGGGCATTTGCCTTCTCCCAATAAAGTCCAAGCACTCAAACAGAAAGTGAACTTTAGCTGGTTTTCTGGCCTTAGGAATACGGTGAGGCCAGGCGCAGTGGCTCACGCCTGTAATCCCAGCACTTTGGGAGGCCAAGGCGGGCGGATCACGAGGTCAGGAGTTCGAGACCATCCTGGCTTACATGGTGAAACTCCATCTCTACTAAAAACACAAAAAATGTGCCAGGCATGGTGGCACGGGCCTGTAGTCCCAGCTACTTAGGAGGCTGAGGCAGAAGAATCGCATGAACCCAGGAGGCGGAGTTTGCAGTGAGCCAAGATCGTGTCACTGTACTCCAGCCTGGGTGACAGAGCGAGACTCCGTCACCTAAAAAAAAAAAAGAACAAGGTGAACATGCCTTCTTATTTGTCCAGAACAGTCCTAGTTTAGGCATGCTTTTCTGGTGTCCTGTTTAGTCAGTATCTCTTTTCCTTCTCAAAGGGTTGGAGATAGACTATATGGTATTCCTAGTTAAGAACCACAAAAACTCATGAATAAATATTCTATTAATGAAGAATGTGCCTTCTAATACATTTTATCTAAAATATTATAACAGGACTAACAGGTAAAGGGAAACATTGTTCAGTTTTCCTGTTAAAATATTTAAATAACAATGAAATACTAATTGAAATAAGGTTGAATTTTGTCTAAAAATTATGATAGGCATTTGAGACTCTCAAGACTGAGGAAAGACTCAAATGAGGTAAGACAGAGAATGCATGTTTGGCAACTAAGGGGGAAAAAAAGAGGATCATGGCTGCCAGGTCTGTATAATGAAGCTATGAGACAATGGGGTAAGAGTGTTTTGGATCCAGCATTACTAGAGAATGTCTCAGCCCAGATATCTTTTGTCCAATGTCACGCCTAAGGTCGAAGAAGAAATCCTCAAATTCATAAAATATCACACTTCACCTCCCCACCCCCACCATGCAACATCAAAAGGCCAGAATTTGGCCTCGCACAGTGGCTCAAGCTTGTAATTACAGTACTTTACTTTGGGAGGCTGAGGCAGATGGGAGGCTTCAGCTCAGTAGTTCAAGACCAGCCTAGGCAACATGGTGAGACCACGTTGCTACAAAAAAATAAGAAAATAAAAAATTGCTGGGTAGGATGGCACGTGCCCATAGTCTCAGCTACTCAGGAGGTTGAAGTGAAAGGATCACCTGAGCCCGGGAGGTCAAGGCTACAGTGAGCCGTGATTGTGCCACTGCACTCCAGCCTGGATGACAGAGTGAGACACTGTCTCAAAAAAAAAAAATAGTAAAAATAAAAAGGACTGAACTTTAAAACAAGTAATCATGCCTGCCAACCCCTGTGCTTGCTTTCATCTCCACCCACCTCCCACGAAAGATGAAAAACAAAACAAACACAATCAGGGAAAATAAAAAAAAAAAAAAGCTTTGCTACTTACGCCCTGACATTCCTTTGTGAAAAGTCATACTCAGCAAATAACAACTCCGCTATCCCAGTTTCCCAGGCCAAAAACCTTGGCATCATCACTGATATCTTTTTTTTTCCCCGTGCTCTACTTTCAATTGCTCATCAAATCCTTTTGGTCCTACCTTTAACATTCATTCAGGGTTTGACCACTTTTCTCCACCTCCACCGGCTACTGCTTGGCTCAAATCACCATCCTTCTTCCACCACCATCCCCCTAGAACACCGAGTTTACAAAAGGAACTTGCCCCAGGTCAGGAAGACTGCAGGTAGTGGAGGGAGGACTGGAATGCGGGAAATCAAACAGCAGAACATAAGTTCTTAACTACCACACTGACTCTCTGGTTTTTTGCCTTTGCACAATGTGGAGCTAGAATCCAAGTTAGAACACTGCCATTGAGTCATATGACATATGCTCCCAAAGCACTGACTTATCTAAAGAGGGATGAAAAGAATAAAACTTCAGCGTAAAGGAGCTTCCTTATCAAAGAATTTCCATGAGAAAGTTCATTATAAGTTAATGATGGGGTAAATAACTGGTTTTTAAGAAGACTTCTCTCCTTTTAAAAATTTATTTTTATTTATTTATTTTTTGAGACAGAGTCTCACTCTGTCGCCCAGGCTGGAGGGCAATGGCATAATCTTGGCTCACTGCAACCTCCGCCTCCCGGGTTCAAGCGATTCTCCTGCCTCAGCCTCTCAAGTAGCTGGGACTAGAGGCGCACGCCACCACGCCCGCTAATTTTCGTATTTTTAGTAGAGACGGGGTTTCACCATGTTGGCCAGGCTGGTCTCGATCTCCTAAACTCGTGATCTGCCCGCCTTGGCCCTCCCAAAGTACACGCCACCACGCCCGGCCCAAAGATTTATTTTTTATTCAGCTGGTAAGTACAAGATAATTTTTTTAAAATTCATGTTTTAAACTGACATATTGTAATTGTACATATTTAGGGGGTACATTTTATTATTATTTTTTTTTGAGATGGAGTCTTGCTCTGTTGCCCAGACTGGAGTGCGATGGCACAACCTCAGCTCACCACAACCTCTGCCTCCTGGGTTCAAGCAATTCTCCCACCTCAGCCTCCCAAGTAGCTGGGATTACAGGCATGCACCACCACACCCAGCTAATTTTTGTATTTTTAGTAGAGATGGAGTTTCGCCATGTTGGCCAGGCTGGTCTTGAACTCCTGACCTCAGGTGATCCGCCCACCTCAGACTCCCAAAGTGCTGGGATTACAGGTGTGAGCCACCGTGCCTGGTCACAATTCGATGTTTTGATACATATCCATGTTGCATAATGATCCAATCAGAGCAGTTAGTGTATCCATCACCTCCTGCATTTCTCATTTGTGGAAGAACATTCAAAAGCCCCTCTTCCACCTATCTTGTAATAATATTTTACTCTTAACAGTACTCACCCCACTGTGCAACAGAACACCAGAACTGGCCAGGTGCGGTGGCTCACACCTGTAATCCCAACGCTTTGGGCGGCCGAGGCAGATGAATCACCTGAGGTTAGGAGTTCGAGACCAGCCTGGCCAACATGGTAAAACCCCATCTCTACTAAAAATACAAAAATTAGCTGGGTGTGGTGGCACATGCCTATAATCCCAGCTACTTGGGAGGCTGAGGGAAAATAATCACCTTGAACCCCAGGAGGTGGAGGCTGCAGTGAACCAAGACTACGCCGTTGCACTCCAGCGTGGGCAACAAGGGTGAAACTCCATCCCAAAAAAAAAAAAAAAAAAACACCAGAATTTATTTCTTCTAATTGCAACATTGGTTTATTTGTTTTTTATTATTGAGAAAGGATCTTGCTCTGTCTCCCATGCTGGAGTGTGGTGGCACAAACACAGTTCACTGCAGCCTCAACCTCCCAAACTCAAGCGATCCTCCCACCTCAGCCACCTGAGTAGACAGGACTACAGGCCCATGCCATGCCTGCCTTTTTAAATTTTGAGAGACAGGCTCTCACTATGTTACCCAGGATTGTCTCCAATTTCTGGGCTCAAGTGATCATCCTACCTTGACCTCCCAAAATGCTGGGATTACAAGTGTGAGTCACTGTGCCTGGCCTTTTTTTGGTTTGATTTTGTTTTGACACAGGATCTCCCATCATGCTTTATCACCCTGGGTAGAGTTCAATTATGACTCACTGCAGCTTTGACCTCCTGAGCTCAAGCAATCCTCCTACCTCAGACTCCCAAGTAAGGGGGATTACAGACAAGTGCCACCATGCCTGGCTAACTTTCTATATTTCTATTTTTTAATTTTTGTAGAGATAGGGGTATCATTATGTTGCCCAGGCTGGTCTCAAACTCCAGGCCTCAACATCCCAAAGTGTTAGGATTACAGGCATGAGCCACCATGACTGGCACCAATTTTATTATCACAACCTAGGTATGATTGTATTTGTTTATTCTATGTAGAGTTCACTGAGTTTCTTGGATCTGAGAGTTTATGGTTATCATCAGATTTGGAAAGTTGTAGTAACTGTTTCTTTTTTTCTTTTTCTTTCTTTTTTTTTTTTTTTTTAAGGAAATTGCCCAGGCTGGTCTTGAACTCCTGTGCTCAAAAAATCCTCTCACCTCAGCCTCCCAAAGTGCTGGGATTACAGGCATGAGCCACCATGACAAGCCACTATTTTCTTTTTTTTCTTTTTCTTTTTTTTGATAGGTTCTCATTCTGTTGCCCAGGCTGGAGTGCAGTGGCATGATCTTGGCTCACTGCAACCTACATCTCCCTGGCTCAAGCAATTCTCATGCCTCAGCCTCCTGAGAAGCTGAGATTACAGGTGCATGTCACCAAGTCCAGCTAATTTTTGTATTTTTAGTAGAGACGGGTTTTACCATGTTGGACAGGCTGGTCTCGAACTCCTGATCTCAAATGATCTGCCCGCCTCGGTCCCCCAAAGTGCTAGGATTACAAGTGCGAGCCACCTGCCTGGCCACCCAGACACTATTTCCTAAAGTAATTGTTTTCTACCTTTCCCCACTTTTCTGGAATTCCAATTATACATATATTAGGCAACCTGCTATTGTCCCACATGTTACTGATGTTCTATTACATTTGTTCTAGTACTTTTTTCTCTCTGTGCATCAATGTGAATAGGTTCTACTGCTATACCTTCACATTTAATGATCTTTCCTTCCGCAGTGTCTAATCTGCTGTTAATCACATCCAGTTTTTTCCCCAGTTTTGGATATTGTATTCGGTATTTTTCATCTTTAGATACTACTTGTGAGTCTTTTTTGAGACAAAGTCTCACTCGGTCACCCAGACTGGAATACAGTGGCATGTTCTCAGCTCACTGCAACCTCTGCCTCCCGGGTTCAAGCAATTCTCATGCCTCAGCCTCCCAAGCTGGAATTGCAGGCACACCCCACCATGCCCAGCTAATTTTTGTATTTTTAGTAGAGACAGGGTTTTGCCATGTTAGGTAGGCCGATCTGCCCACCCTCACGTCTGCAGGCGTGAGTCACTACATCCAGCTTGCATCTTTTTATCTATCATTCATCTACCAGTCATTATAATACTTGTATTAACATCTTTGGCTGATAATTCAATCATCAGAATTATTTCTAGTAATTCCACATTTCTAGGTATCTTTCTATTGATTTTTCTCCTGGTTATGGGTCATTTTCCTGATTTTTATTTGTATGCCTAGTAATCTTTTATTAATACATTATTAATGCTAAACATTTTAATTGTTAGGTGCTGGCTTTTACTGTATTCTTTAAAAGAGTTTAGTTTTGGCATATAATTGAGTTACTTAGAATCAGCCTGGTCCTTTCAAAAACCTGCCTTGAAGCTTAGGGTAGGTTTAGAAAGGCCTTTAGATTATAGCTAATTTAACCCCACTATGAGGACTCTAGCCAGTGTCCTATGTATGAAACAGTCTTTCCACTATGCCTAATGGAAACATAAACTATTCCCAGCTCTGTGTGAGCTCCTGGAATTGTTCAGTGTTCTGATTTCCAGTGTGACTTTCTCCAGCATTGTGGACTTCCACACTTTGCATGTGCAGATGAGTGTCCAATCAAAGATCCTCTTACTTCTGTAGATTTCTGTGTAGTTCCTTTTATCCTAGTTTTCTGCCCCACAAATTCTAATTGCCTTGACTTCTCCAAACTCTCCTGGGCTCTATTTGGATTCTCCTACTCTGTGCTACAATCTGGAAATTGCCTGTAGGAACCCCTGTAGGGTTCATATCAGTTATTTCCCTTATCTCAGCGATCACTATCCTGTGCTGCCTGTTCTCTTGTCCAATGTCTGAAAACAGTTGTTTCATGTATTTTTGTCTGGTGTTCTAGCTGTTTACAGTAGGAGAATGATTCTCACAGTAGTTAATCCCTATGGTATCCCTGTTCGTGTTTTAGGTGCTTGTTCTAGAGATTACATATGCATCCTGAAGTTACTACAGTCTCCTTGCACAGAGTAAGAAATGTATGACAGTATAATTCCATCTCCTGCTTTTTGTTCTCTCATGGTTGTATAATCACATATATGCTGTAAAACCCACATCTTGTTTTCTTTCTTGAGACAAGAGTCTTGCTCTGTCGCCCAGGCTGGAGTGCAGTGGCAGGATCTCAGCTCACTGTAAGCTCTGTCTCCTGGGTTCACGCCATTCTCCTGCCTCAGCCTTCCAAGTAGCTGGGACTTCAGGTGCCCACCACCACACCCGGCTAATTTTTTTTTTTTTTTTTTTTTTTTTTTTTTGTATTTTTAGTAGAGACAGGGTTTCACCATGTTAGCCAGGATGGTCTCGATCTCCTGACCTTGTGATCCACCCACCTCGGCCTCCCAAAGTGCTGGGATTACAGGCGTGAGCCACTGCACCTGGTCACATCTTGTTAATGTGTATGTGTTAATGTTTTTTGATAGTCCAGGTCTGCCGGAAACAAATTCTTTCCCTTTTTGATATGTCCAAAAAGTCTTTATTTTGCCATTATTTTTGAAGGCTATTTCTGCTGGGTATAGAAATCTAGGTTAACAGGTTTTTTTTTTTTTTCTTTCAGCACTTTATGGATATCATCCCATTAGCTCCAACATTCCATTTTTTCTTTCTTTTTCTTTCGTTTTTTTGAGATGGAGTCTCACTCTGTCACCAGGTGGGAGTGCAGTGGCGTGATCTCAGCTCACTGCAACTTCCACCTCCTGGGTTCAAGTGATTGTCCTGTCTCAGCCTCCTGAGTAGCTGGGACTACAGGCGTGCACCACCACACCCACTTAATTTTTGTATTTTTAGTAGAGACGGGGTTTCACTATGTTGGCCAGGATGGTGTCGACCTCTTGACCTTGTGATCCGCCCACCTCAGCCTCCCAAAGTTCTGGGATGACAGGTGTGAGCCACTGCAACTGGCCTTCTTTTCTTTTTTAAATAGAGAAGGGGTCTCACTATGTTACCCAGGCTGGACTCGAACTCCTGGGTTCAAGCATGTGCTACCATGCTCAGCTAAGACTCCATTTTGTTCTGGTTCGAAAACATGGATTAGCCATAACCCATGTTGCCATTCTCACATAACTAATGTGTCTTTTATTCTCCTGCTGCTTGTAAGATCTCTTCCATCTTCAATTTTCAGCAGTTTGATTATGACATGCCTACATATGGGATTTTTACATTTGTCGGCTTATTTTTGTTTTGTATTTAACTTCCTTGGGATTTGCTGAACTTCTTGCATTTGCAAATTGATGACTTCATCAGTTTTAGAAGTTCCTGAGCATTGTCTCTTCAAATATGTCTTCTGCCACATTCTCTTCTCTCCTTCTGAAACTCCAATTACATATATGTTAGACCATCTGATATCCCACAGATCTGATATCTCTTTTCTACCCCTCCCTGACTTTTTCTGTCTTTTCTCTTTCCAATCTGTCTTCACATTCACTGATTGTTTCTTTTGCTATGTCCATAAACTGTTAAGCCCATGTAATGAATTCATTTCTGCTAGTATATTTTTCTTTCTCCCTTCCGTCCCCTCCCTTCCCTTTCATTTTCTTTTCTTTCCTTTTTTTGTTTTCCCTGGCCTCTGCTAGTATAGTTTCCATTTCTATTTAATAGAATTTCAACTTGGTTCTTTGGCATAATTTCCATCACTCTACAGAAATCCCCATCTTTTCAAGCATATTGTTAACCTTTATCATTCAATCATCTAGCATTTTTTTCATAATTATCTTTAAATTCCCGTCTGATAATTCTGAAAAATCTGGGTCATCTCTGGGTCTTCCTCTACTGACTATTTCTTCTCTTGACCTTTGGTCACATTTTCTTGCTTTTCTTGTGTCTTGTAACTTTTTATTACACACCAGACATTTTATATAAAAATAGACTACTTATTAAATTAAGTAATATTTTACTTCCAGAAAAAGACATGACTATTTTCTGTCAGGACACTAGAAGGGAGTCTGAGTCAATATAATATGTAACTGAGCTGGGTGTGGGCTATGATGCAGCTTTAATTTGACAGTTAATCACTGGCTTCAAATATTTAAGCAGTGAGATCAAGCCTTTCACTTGAGCAGGTCTAGGATCCGAGCCTAGGTAAAATTACAGAGACCTGCTTGTGCTTCATAGCTAAGCCACCAATTTTTAAAACTGTGGGAGTACCTTACATGTATACCAGAGTAGAACGATTAAGTAAATGGGTGGCTGATGGTAGGAGACAGATTTCTCACTATTGGAGCAGGAGTTTTCAGATAAGCAAGGGCAGGAGGTTAGAATCATCCATGTAGTGATTCAACTGGAACTGAATACATCAATATAAACTCATGTTTAGTTTAATATAGATACAGATGGATACATATAGAAATATTTATAGATATGTAGATATATACAGGGTAGTATAAATACATATATTTTCTGGCTCTGTCAGCTGAGTTGGCCTATGCGCAACAATACCCCAGTAGCAACATGTACACCTAGCACCTAGATCTTGTTTTCTCCATTCTCCAGTAAAAGGAACCAAGGCTCCATGGAGAAATGGCTAATTCTAGGATTGAGACAGAAAAATATACTAGATAAAGCATATATTAAAGCATATACTATATGCTTTAGTCTCTAAATATACTAGAGCATCTTGTAGTGCCAGAAAGTGAGAAAGTGCAAACACACGTACACACACATACACTCACAGTGGTATATCAAAAAGTCATACCAATTGAAAGAGCTCCCAGTGGCCAAAGCTGGAACAACTTGACCAATAAAATAAATAAAGCGATAATAAGATTTTTAACCCAAGGTATAAAATATCCATAAGTCCATACTAATGTTTAAAACAGTGAATGGATACATAAATGAAGAAGAGACAAATCTCCTATGCAGAAGAAATCTAAATAATTTATATAGACACTTTGCCCTTGAGGAGGGGTATCATAACTCTCCATGCCTTAAGTGTAGGCTGCGCATGTGTAACTTCGTTCCAAAGAGTACATGTATGTAAACAGAGGAGAAAAAAGAGTAACTTTGTAGTAAAGAAATACAGAAACACTGCCGGGAGGGGTGGCTCACGCCTGTAATCCCAGCACTTTGGGAGGCCAAGGTGGGCGGATTACGAGGTCAGGAGATTGAGACCATCCTGTCTAACATGGTGAAACCCCATCTCTACTAAAAATACCAAAAATTAGCCGGGCATGGTGGTGGGCGCCTGTAGTTCCAGCTACTCAGGAGGCTGAGGCAGGAGAAAGGCGTGAACTCGGGAGGCGGAGCTTGCAGTGAGCCGAGATCGTGCCACTGCAATCCAGCCTGGGCGACAGAGCGAGACTCCATCTCAAAAAAAAGAAAAAGAAATACACAAACACTACCTCAACCAGATGATCAAGGTCAATATCAACACTGATTAGTCATATTGACAGTATGTCCCCTTAATATAATGTGATGAAAATGGTACTGCTAGGCATAGTGGCACATGTCTGTAGTCCTAACTACTTGGGAGGCTGAAGTGGGAGGATTGCAAGAGCCCAGAAGTTCAAGACCAGCCTAGGCAATACAGTGAGACTCCGTCTCTATTAAAAAAAAAAAAAAAAAAAAAATTAGCCAGGTGTGGTGGCATGCATCTGTAGTCGCAGCTACTCAGGAAGCTGAGGAGGGAGGATCACTTGAGCCCAGGAGTTCAAGGCTGCAGTGAACTGTCATCATACCACTGCACTCCAGCCTGGGTGACAGAGTGAGACACTGTCTCAAAAAAAGGAAAGAAAATTGTACTTAACCTGCATGTTCTTCGTCCCAAAAAGACAAAACCTCACTGTAACAATGATAAAAATACCAAACAGACACCAATAGAAGGACATTCTACAAAATACCTGAACAATACTCCTCAAAACTGTCAAAGTCATCAAAAACAAGAGATGAGAAACTCAAGTCTAAGAAACTGCCACAGCCAAGAGGACCCTAAGGAGATGTGACAACTAAATGAGATCTCAAAACATTAGGTAAATAAAGTATGGAATTATATCAGTAATAATTAGTTAATGAAAATATATCAGTATTAGTTGATTAATTATAACAAATATACCATACTGATAAGGTATTAAAAATAGGAAAAACTAGAGGCAGGATTTATGGGAACTCTCTATACTATCTTGGCAATTTTTCTTTAAATCTGAAACTATTTCAAAAATTCAAGTTTATATTTTAAAAAAGAAAGAAAAAAAAACTGTAGGAGCTCTATCTCTGCGTTAAGCACAACGGTCAGAGTTTGGTTTGCTAGATTCTCCTTGCTCTCCAGTCGCACACCTTGCTTTCTGAAGCTCAAGTGCCCTCACGCAGCCCTGCTCCTCCTCCCCAGCCAGCCTTCTGGAGGGCAGCTTCCTTACATTCTGTGAAGGCCTGAAATGAATTAGAGCAGTTTCACTCACCTCTTCTGCCCTGTCCCCAGTCCTTGATAGCTGAAAACATGGACTGCCAGAGTGTGGGGTTAGAGTTACCTCCAGCTCTTCCCCTGCCTGCAGCATTCCAGAACTGAAAGCCTGGAGTGCCTCTGCTAGACTTCTCTCAGCAATCCTGCCTTCTGAGGGTGGTTGCCCTATACTTGGGAGAGGTTCAAATGCCTCAGGTAGTATCTATGCCAGTCCGTCACTGGCCCAGGCTTTTGGCTTACTACTCCTGAACATTCAGTGAACATCTGAGAGTAGGAGCTGGAGCGTGGGTGTATACTTGCTCTTTGGTGCAAGAGTTGCAAGGGCTTCTCAGGATCCTAACCCGTCATACCAGCCCATACGTGGCCATTAAAAATCTGATTTAAAAAAATGTGGCTAGGCATGGTGGCTCATGCCTGTAATCCCAGCACTTTGGGAGGCTAAGGCAGGCAGATCACCTGAGGTCGGGAGTTCCAAACCAGCCTAACCAACATGGAGAAACCCCGTCGCTACTAAAAATACAAAATTAGCCAGGCGTGGTGGCGCACGCTTGTAATCCTAGCTACTCGGGAGGCTGAGGCAGGAAAATTGCTTGAACCTGGGAGGCAGAGGTTGTGGTGAGCCAAGATTGCACCACTGCACTTGTTGCCTGGGCAACAAGAGCGAAACTCCATCTCAAAAAAAAAAAAAAAAAAAAAAATGTGGCTGGTTTCTCCTTTCCCCTCATGTATGGTAGATTCCTATTCCTTTTGTTATTCCATCCTAGAGCAACCACGAGTTTCTTCTCTACTATGAAAGTTTGATTAATTTCTGGAGTTTGGTTCATTTAGGTTCCCTTGTATCCTCAGCTCTTCGATGGGTTTTTAGAAACCATACTTCTTATCCGGCTTTTATAGGTTTTCAAGTACAAGAATGGCAGTATCTTGTAATTTTGTACATCTGAAGAGGAAGCCAAATTCTTTCCCCAGACATTGAAAGGTTCAGTCCCTCAGTACATTAAGGTCTCTGCTCAAAAGTCACCTTTTCAAAGCAGTTTCCCGTATTAAACTATCTAAAGATTGAACAGATCCCAGTCACCCTTCATGCCTTTATCCTGCTTTACTTTTCTTCCATTGCCCTCATTTCCATCTGAAATGTATTTGTCTCATTGTTTAACTATCTCCTCCACAAGGGCAGGAATTTTATTTTTCTTATTTGTCAGTATAGCCCCAACTATAAAACAATGATAGGGAGCAAATATGATTCTTTATAAACTATAAGTTTAAACTTGCTTTAAAACTAATTAACTAAATAGAAAATTATTGTTGCATATTATAAAAGAAAAAGTACTTTTATGGGAGATAAGAAGTTTTGAAGCTTAAAAAAAAAGAACCTGTGTGATCAGTTCCATTCTGTCCTTAGAAAACTTATTATTCTTTATCATATATACTTTTTCCAGTGAAATCGTTTTGTGCACACTTACTGCTTTCTCATATCTTGCTATCAACCCAGGTTCTAAACAGGAATTACAGATATTCTTCACAATAGAATAAGACAATTAGCAATTGTTCTTAATGAATGGTAAAAAGAACAATATTCATTACTTGTTAATTATTACTCAGCTTTTTTTGAAAATGATCCAAATGGCATCTGGAAACAGCATAACACTAAAAATTAGACTGCAGTAGAAAATAAGAACAATGTTTTGATGATTAGACATAATAGAAAGGACTGTAAAAAGAGAATAGAAATAAGAAGGAAAAATTTAGATATTGCAGAAGTGACACAGTAAATCTTAGGATTTCAAAAATATTAATTAAATACCTCAGATTAACCAAGAGGCCTAAAGCACAAGCTAACTAGTCTTTTAAAAGAAACCAATTGGGCACGGTGGCTCACAAAGTAAAACAATATAAGAAGCAAAACGCTAAAAAATTAAAATTAATTAAAAATTAGTTTTTTCCCTTGCTAGAGATTTTCTGTCTAGACATCAATTGCAAAACTCCGCATAAAGCAATATAGTTAAAAAAGACTACTCTGGAATCAGATCTTAGTGTTAATCTCAGCTTCATCATTCGCCAACTATGTGACCTTTGGCAAGTTAACCTTCCAAAACAGCATCGAAGGGTTTAAGGACCATTGAGCCCTTCAACAATGGTCTGAGTGCACTAGGCTGAGTGCAATGACATCATCATGGCTCACTGCAACCTCAACTTCCTAGGCTCAGTTGATCCTCCTGCCTCAGCCTCCTGAGTAGCTGAAACTACTAGGTGCATGCCACCATGCCCAGCTCATTTTTTATTTTTTGTAGAGACAGGGTCTCACTATGTTGGCAGGCTGGTCTCAAACTCCTGGGTTCAGGTGATCCTCCTGCTGCGGCCTCCCAAAGTATTAGGATTTCAGGTGTGAGTCACCGTGCCTGTCCTATGAAGTCATTACAAAGAAATTAAATTAATTGGTTTCATTGGCAGTATTGAATTTCAAAGCAGAAGTGGTGCTTAAGAGAAATAATGCCTTTGGAGTAATTTCTGATGCTAGATGAAACTCATATCTCATTTAAAGTGTCAGTCCTGAATTTTATGTTTGGACGATTATCAGTTATTTCTTAAAGCTTGAAGTGAACTCTGGCTCTGTAGGATAAATTAATCTTTATTCCTTTAATCTGTATTCATATTAAACAGATCAAATTGTTTTTTTAGAGTAATGTAAAATTAAGGGACTTCTTTTGTTAGGTGAATTTCTCAGGTTTTAAGATATCAGTATCATTGTGGACACTGAATACATTGTCTACTAAATTCTGTAATTTTAACTTACAATTCTCAGTAACTGGCTGGGTGCGGTGGCTCATGTCTGGGCACTCTGGGAGGCCAAGGCGGCAGATCACCTGAGGTCAGGAGTTCAAGACCAGCCTGGCCAACAGGGTGAAACCCTGTCTCTACTAAAAATACAAAAAAATGAGCCAGGTGTGGTGGTGGGTGCCTGTAATCCCAGCTACTGGGGAGGCTGAGGCAGGAGAATTGCTTAAATCCAAGAGGTGGAGGTTGCAGTGAGCCGAGAACGTGCCATTGCACTCCAGCCTGGGTAAGAAGAGTGAAACTCCATTTGAAAAATAAATAAATAATAAAAATAAAAATACAAAAATTAGCTGGGCATGGCGATGGGTGCCTGTCATCCCAACTACTCGGGAGGCTGAGGCAGGAGAATTGCTTGAACTCGGGAGGTGGAGGTTGCAATGAGCCGAGATCACGCCACTGCACTCCAGCCTGGGCTACAAGAGTGAAACTCGTTCTCAAAAAAATAATAATAATAATAATTCCCAGTAATTTTTGCAATTTTTTTGGTACCTAAAATAATTTCTGTTATTGTGTTGGATAACTTTGTCAACTTCGCCTTGGGAATATCTAAATATAGGTAGCTGCATTCGAGCCAGAGGAATATTGGTTTCTTTTGTTGTTGCTTATTTCTGAGGCAGCCTTGCTTTGTCATCCAGGCTGGAGTGCATTGGCACAATCATGGCTCACTGCAGCCTTGACCTCCTGGGCTCATGTGATCCTCCCAAACCAGCCTCCCAAGTAGTTGGGACTACAGGTGCACACCACCATGCCTGGCTAATTTTCAAAATTTTTTGTAGGGATAGAGTTTTGCTATGTCACCCAGGCTGGTTTTGAAGTCCTAGGCTCAAGCAGTCTTCCTACCTTGGCCTCCCAAAGTGCTGGGATTACAGGTATGAGCTACTATACCCAGCTGAGAAACATTGGGTTTTAATCAAGATTATTGTCTGAATATTGAGTCTTAATGACTTTTTTGATTTTGGTTTTTTGGCCATAGTATTAAGTATGCAGTTGATAACCTTCTGTACTAACTAGAAGTAGTATAGAAACTGCAAAAAAAAAAAAAAAAAAAAAAAAAAAACCGGTAAAATGTTGATGGCTGCTATTTTTATTTAACTAATGAATGATGATGTCATTGCACTCGGCCTAGTCAATGGAGCAAGATTCTGTCTCAAAAAAAAACAATTTTTTTTTAACTACAATGACTTTATCTTATGCAAATTTACAAAGGGTGTATAAATATATGTTAAAACAAATGTAAGAGGATGAGCTGATAATCACCAGTGAGCTATAGGAGCAGAGACACAGTGTCATCAGTGAAGGAGAGAGAAACATCTCTAAACCACCCAACACAATTAACGTGGTGTCTTCCACAGACTTTTTTCTTTTTTTTTTTTTTGAGATAGGGTCTTATTCTGTCACCCAGGCTGCAGTGCAGTGGTACATCACAGTTCACTGCAGCCTCAACCTCCTGGGCTCAAGTGATCCTCTTGCCTCAGCATCCCAAGTAGTTGGGACCAAAGGTGCGCCTCACCATGCCCAGCTCATTTTTGTATTTTTCGTAGAGACAGGATCTCACCATGTTTCCGAGGCTGGTCTTAAGCCCCTGGGCTCAAGCAATCACCTGCCTCAGCCTCCCAAAGTGCTGAGATTACAGGCATGAGCCACTGTGTATAGCCTCACATAGATTAAGTGAGGTCACTGTATGTGAGGTAATTGTATAATAGTTTTCAAAAATGTTATTTTACATCCAAGAAATTGTACATACAATTATCTACTTCTGTCACTTTAAACTTTATATCAATTTTTATTCACAAAAACATGAACTATTTCAGACATTATAATTAACAAAACAATTTTTATTCATTTAAGTCCATTTCAAATCCAAGATTCATGTTATAAAACCACTCCCCCTCCCTGAACTACGCATCTCTATTTAAATTTTGATTCAATAATGTTTTCCATGGAAATAACAAAACTCAAGTCCTCTGTATTAGCAAACTGTGTAATAAAATAGGAAATTCACTAAGGAAGGGCAAAGCAGGAGCCCTGTATGTGACTTTTAGATAACTGTCCTCAAACCAAACTAAACACTTTCAATTCCAAGCATATTTCAAAATTTTAGGAGAAGTAGGTGGATGGAGTAAGGAGATCGTGAGAACTAACTCACTACTGCGAGGACAACACCATGCCATGAGGGATCTGCCCCATGACCCAAACACCTCCCACCAGACCCCACCTCAAACACTGGGAATTACAATTCAACATGAGATTTGGTGGGGACATATATACAAGCTCTATTAGGGTGAGAGCAAAGTTCTGGAACTAGATAATAGTGAGGGTTGCATAACAACGTGAACGTACTTAATGCAGCTGAAATTTTTATGCAATGTAAATATAGATCTCAATCAATAAAAGAAACAGTACACCAGCCTGACCAACAACTACTAAAAATGCAAAACTTACTGAGGCATGCACACCTGTAGTTCCAGCTACCCTGGAGGCTGAGGTGACAGAATTGCTTGAGCCTGTGAGGCGGAGGTTGCAGTGACCCAAGATCACACCACTGTACTTCAGCCTGGGTGACAGAGACCCAGACGTACAAAAAAAAGAAAAAAGAAACACTAAATAACACTACATAACAGAAAGTAGACATTGACATCTCATCGAAGAAAGTCACCTTCTAAAATAAATGTTGATTATTTTGGTATCCCGTTAAAAACCTTATTGGGACTCATGCCTGTAATCCCAGCACTTTGGGAGGCCAAGGCGGGTGGATCACGAGGTCAGGAGATCAAGACCATCCTGGCTAACACGGTGAAACCCTATCCCTACTAAAAAAAAAAAAAAAAATTAGCTGGGCATGGTGGCAGGCACCTGTAGTGCCAGATAATCAGGAGGCTGAGGCAGGAGAATGGCGTAAACCCGGGAGGTGGGGCTTGCAGTGAGCCGAGATCGAGCCACTGCACTCCAGCCTGGGCGACAGAGTGAGACTCCATCTCAAAGACAAAAATAAACAAACAAAAAATAAAAACACCTTATTATTAACTTGATAAGTACATTATAAACATTTCAAAATGAAACCTTTTTCTATAATGTCAATCCGTGAGCTTTTCTATTTATTAGGAATTCTCATAACACTCTTAGCACCAGCTTTCCATGCTTCTTAGTCTGCCTGGGCAGGAATCAATTTTACATAGTGTTGGGTGTCCAAGGGAGAAAATATAGTCCTGGGTTCTTAGTTTCTATATCTGGTTGGGCCAGTAAAGCCCCTTCCTCATCCCTCCTTTCCACTTATCACCATAGACAGAAACTAAAAACCATGGCTTCAGGCTGCTAGAAGCATACAACGAAACAAAATCGAACAACAACAACAAAATAACGAAGGACGGACAGGCTAGGAAGTGAATTTTAAAATGGGCAGAATATTTGATTAAATTTAGCTTGCCAATATTGTGTTAAATTTTAATACAGGAGAGTAACATATTTATTTCTAATAAACAAGATCAGCAGAAGATGAAAAACTTTTTAGATACCAAAATGTACCTTGGTCTCCTGTAGCACTCAAGAATCGGGAATCTCTCTTGTGGCACTCATGATTGTAGCATTTTTTGTTTGTTTGTTTGTTTGTTTTGACAGTCAGTGGAGAAACACAACAAGAAAAAAAAAAAGGCCACACCAAATGCAATAACAAGCCCATCAATTTCTTTTACCTCAAATGCAACAGAAAATACCACTTTTGGCCAGGTGCAGTGGCTCACGCCTATAATCTCAGAACTTTGGGAAACCAAGGCAGGCGGATCACTGGAGGTCAGGAGTTCAAGACCAGCCTGACCAACATGGTGAAACCTCATTTCTACTAAAAATACGAAATCAGCCAGGCATGGTGACACGTACCTGTGATGCCAGCTCCTTGGGAGGGGAGGCTGAGGTGGAAGAATCACTTGAACCTAGGAGGTGGAGGATGCAGTGAGCCGAGATCACGCCACTGCACTCCAGTCTGGCCATCAGGGCGAGACTCTGTCTCAATTTAAAAAAAAAAAAGAAAGAAAGAAAATATCACTTTTGCTGAACCTGATTATAGGCAAGGCCAAATTCAGTCACTTGCAAAATAATATGCCCAACATTCATTCACAATGTTCCCGCCTGCTCTTAATGGGTTTTGAGTAGAGCAGGCTCTCAAAAGCCATGAATTATATGAATTATTAAATTAAACAACAGTTTCCATTTAAAATAATAACATTTATTTGGGAATATACAAACCAGACAATGAACTAGATGTTTTCTACATATCATTATTCACTTTAGCCTCATAATACTTTACGGATAGGTTAAGTAACTTGCCTAAGATCACCACACTAGTACATTCAAAAGCCAGGATTCAGGCTGGGCTCAGTGGCTCACACCTGTAATCCCAACACTGTGAGGCCAAAGCTGGTGGATTGCTTAAGCCCAGGAGTTTGAGACCAGCCTGGGCAACATGGTGAAACTCTGTCTCTACCAAAAATAGAAAAATTAGCCAGGCATAGTGGAGCACACCTCTAGTCCTAGCTACTCAGGTGGCTGAGGTGGGAGAATCACCTGAGCCTGGGAGGCGGAGGTTGCAGTGAGCAGAGATCACATCACTGCACCCCAGCCTGGGCCACAGAGCAAGGCCTGTCTCAAAAAATAAAAAATTAAAACTAAAAAGCCAGGATTTAAACCAAGGTATATCATACATAAAATCATTTTTTGCTAAAACACTTTTTTTTTTTTTTTTTTTTTGAGATGGAGTTTCACTCTTGTTGTCCAGGCTGGAGTGCAATGATACGATCTTGGCTCACCACAGCCTTCACCTCCTGGATTCAAGCAATTCTCCTGCCTCAGCCTCCCAAGTAGCTGGGATTACAGGCATGCACCACCATGCCCGGCTAATTTTGTATTTTTAGTAGAGATGGGGTTTCTCCATGTTGAGGCTGGTCTCGAACTCCTGACCTCATGTGATCTGCCCACCTCAGCCTCCCAAAGTGCTGGGATTACAGGCGTGAGCCACCGTGCCCGGCCTCAAACACTCAAGTGTGGGCTGCAAAGGAAATATTTTCAGTTTACTTGGCAAACATTAATATTCTCTCTTGAATACAGCTTCTAAATGTTAAGGAATGAGAAAGAAGAACATACTTGAAAAGAATATTACTGAAAAATGCAGTGAGATGTCTGGAAGAAACAAGCAATGGTTATGTGCCTACTATGTGCCACAGACTGTGCTGGCTATATTAAAAACCTTGACACTTCACTGTTACAGCAACCTTGGGAGGGAAATATTGGTAATCTCTTTTACATATGAAGAAACTGAAACGTAGAGAAGCCTTCAAGGTTACAGAAGTTGCAAGTGACAGAGTTGGAATTGGAAATCAAATTCAGCTCATTAATACATATTACTAGTGCTTACTAGAGGGCATTTTGAATAGAATATTAGAAATCCCATCACATACAGCTCAAAACAACCTATTTTTTCTTCGCTTAGGGAGTTGTTGTGAAACTGAAAAATTCCTATAGATTTTTCTTTCAATAATCTTATTTTAAATAATTATCCACGCTTAGGTTACATATATACGTTAAGTGCTGCCCATAAACTCCAAAAGTTGATTGCTATGAAAACCAAACAGGCATCCAGTAGTAAATGTGAAAATATAAGCAATTCTGTCCTATATACATGATTTTGAACATACTGACAGATGGAGAAAACCACTTTGGAAAAGATACTTCCCATGTTCTAGAGATGATTTAAACCATTAAGCAATCTATGAAGCTTCTGAAGGTCTGTCAGATTTTAAATGACAACAGTGAAATTTTAAAACAAGAACAGGAGATGTCAGCACCAAATCTAGTTTAACATTAATAATAAGTGAGCCAATAAATAGGTCTATGTTTGCCCAGGAAGGTTTTGCTTATTATTCAGTTGGAAAGCCAGAAGGAAACTGGTTTTAACTCTTAATACAACCTGTATCATGACATCATCACTTTACCAGAAATGTAGCTGATGTCAGCACAAGACTGAGACAGTTCACATTTAAAAGTGTTGTTTCCTCTCCAACTATCTTCATAATTCATTCATGGTATAGGATTGAGACTATTTCCTTAAGTGGAAAAAAATGGGTAATCAACATTGAGAACTTTCCACGTGCCAGATACTGTATGAACTGTCTTATTTAATTTTCATAGCCACCCTGCAAGATATCCTCATCTTTTTAGAGGAAGAAACAAGTTTCAAGAAATGAAGTAGCTTTTCTAAGGCCACAGCTATAGTAAAGAGGCGGAGCTGACATTCAAGCTTGGATATGAATTACTATAATTTCCACAGCACTACACAGCTGTCATTTTCTTTACCTGCAAAACTAAATAAATAATGTTAAAAATAAAAGATGGATGATCTCCAAGATCTCTAAACATTAACATTTTACAATAAACTGGTTGAGGTGACACATGCCTATATTTTCAGCTACTCAGGAGTTTGAGACTGGCCTGGATAACATAGCAAGACCCTGTCTCTAAATTTACAAAACAAATTACAACAAGATAATCTTAGACCGGAGAAAGGAAAGTGAAATAGCTATTTGGATTACAAACTGTTTTAGTACCTCAAATGTAATGTGTGGTGGTGACAATATCTTTGATTCCTGGGAAGGTCATTGTGAAAGGGAATATAAAATGCCTTGAAGTCAAAATACAAGGCTCTCAAACAGAAAAATAAATATAACATTTAAGTATTATCAACAGAGAACCAAGTTAGAAAAAACTAGTCATAGTCTAAAACAATGTTATTTAAAGGACTGTAGTCACCAGTGTAAACTGACTCAGGCCACACTTCCCAGGGTCCATGCCGTGGACAACTGACTAATCTCTCTATAAATACTAAAAGATAATAAGATTCCATAACCAAACAAGAAGGGGAAATGCTGGATTTAATGTTAAGCCTGTTTCCATACTGGTTATAGGCTTGAGAGCCCTATGGGGCAAGTCTTTCTGGGTTTGAATCCCAGCTCTTCCATTCTAGCTTAGCCATGTGACTTAAATGAGACAGAGTTGCTGTAGAGACTGGAAACAGTAATGCATGTGGGAGCCTTAGAACAGAGCCTTAGACAGTGCTCAATAAATGTTAAATCATTAATAGTAACATCATTTCCCAGAGCCTTTATTAATCTAAGTTGATGTTCATTGTGAATTACCAAGGGTATAGAGTTTGCAGTTTCTCAAACTTACTGGGTAATGGAACCCACTTTTTCATAGAATATCCCTCGAGAAAACTGGTTAATGTCTTTAAAAGAAACAAAACTCTTCAAAACAACAGAGAATTCCATCACCAAAATAAAATGTTGTTTTTTGTTTTTTTGGGTTTTTTGTGACAGGGTCTCCCTCTGTTGCCCAGGTTGGAGTGCAATGGCACAATCACAGCTCATTGCAGCCTCAACTTCCTGGACTCAAGCGATCCTCCCACCTCAGCCTTTCAAGTAGCTGGGACTACAGGTGCAAGCCACCATACCTGACTAATTTTTTGTAGAAACAAAGTTTTGCCATGTTGCCCAGGTTGGTTTCAAACTCCTGGGCTCAAGCCATCTGCCCATCTCGGCCTCCCAAAGTTCTGGGATTATAGGCATGAGCCACCATGCCCAGCCTAAAGTGTTTTTAAAAATTGAATTTTTCTTCACCAAATTTTCCCTACCTCTTATCTGCTACCACCTGCCTTTGAGATAAAGTTCTTTCTTTTTTTTTCTTTTTTTTTTTTTTTTTGAGATGGAGTTTCACTCTTGTTGCCCAGGCTGGAGTGCAAAGGCGCAATCTCAGCTCATCGAAACCTTCCACCTCCCAGGTTCAAGTGATTCTCCTGCCTCAGCCTCCCAAGTAGCTGGGATTACAGGCAAGTGCCACCACGCCCAGCTAATTTTGTATTTTTAAGAGAGACTGGGTTTCTCAATGTTGGTCAGGCTGGTCTCAAACTCTTGACCTCAGGTAATCCGCCCACCTCGGCCTCCCAAAGTGCTGGGATTACAGGCATGAGCCACCTTGCCCAACTGGAGCTAAAGTTCTAATAGATGACACTCTCTGATGTTCACTAAAGACTTGGGAACGTTGTCTCTACTTCATAAACCCACGCCATAGCTGAATCCTGTATTCTGTCATAACCAGCAACTGCTCCTCCTGTTCAATCTTCAATTCCACTATCCAGTCTTGAACACCAACCACTTTATTTCCCAGCAGCCACCTTCTGGTTTCATTTGTTCCCTATTCAGCCTAGACTCAATGGCCCACCACTTCAAACACTCTCACTACTGAAATCTCTTGCCTCCTTACCCTGTCACCCTGACACATAAAACCCAGGCCAAGATCAATCCAACTGTTCAATTGTGTGCTCACCCAGGTTACTGAGCCCCGAGAGAAGAAGGAAATCATTCATACAAATATATATACGACAGCCGTGAAAAACCCATGATTCCATTTTTTCTAAGTATTCCCACTCAGCTTGCCCTCTCACTTCCCTCAGAGGCTTTCTTGAAATTCTCCTTTTCTCCTCAAACAGTCCCCTACAATCATCATCTCCTCCCCACTATAATCTCAGTGGATGACCTTATCCCCATTTCACTGAAAAAAGTGTTGATATCCCAAATTCTCACTTGCCAACCAAACACTTCCCCATCTGCACCATCCATTGTTCCTATATTCCTACTTCAGTGGAAACTGTATTCTCATTTGTACTGCAACCCAGTATCTTCACTCCATTCCCTCTAACCTCAAAGACAATGTATAATCAATCACACACACCTCCTTTCTTCTACATCTTCAACTTCTCCCTTCCTTCTTCCTTTTTCCATTTAGCATATAAACACGCTGAAGTCTCTCATCCAGACACAGCCTGCCCCTCTACCTACTATCTCATTTCTATGAGCGAAGCTTCAAAAAGAGCAAAGCTTTCTGAAAAGAATATCTGTACTTACTGTCCACTCTCAACAACTTTCCATGCTTAGTCCTCAGCAACCTGGCATTTATCTCTATCATGGAGGCTCCACTGAAGCTGTTCTACAGAAGGTGGCAATCAGCTGCTTAACACCAAAGTCAAGGGACACTTCCCTGTCCTCATATTCATTCAACTGTGGGTTACATTTGACATTGCAGATGGCTCTTAAAATTTATGTCTTCGTTTAATAAATATTTACTGAAAGCTACTTGGTTGATAAGAACTTCAGATAAAATGATGAACATGACACACACAGTCACAAGCCCTCAAGAAGCTTAAAGTTTCTATGATAATTCCTACTCCTCCTTCTAACTCTCAGATCACTGGTTCCTTCTCTACTCAGCCTTTAGAACTGATATTTCCCCAGGGCTCCTTTCTTTGCTCTTCTCACATCCATCCCAGGATTAATGTGTTTACGTTACCTATTCATCGATGTTGACGAAATTTGTATCACTAGCTTAGAATTCTTGACCTTTCATCCTCCTCAAACTAACTAGTCTCAATTTTTTGTCCTCTTCCAAGTAAAACTTTCAGAAAACTATCTTTGTATATTCCACTTCCTCATACCCAATTCACGTTTTAACCCATGACAATTTGACTACCACTACAATGAAACTCCTTTTACAATGTCACCACTACCTCATTATGTTAAAATGGACGTGCTTATCATTATTCAAACTTTCAGGGCATTCTCAACAGAACTGACCCACTCCTTATCCTCCACTATCTAACCTGTACATGTGAAATTTGGCATAGCTGTATTCTGGGCCCTATTCTATTTCCCACACTCTATCCCTAGGTGTTCCTACCCATTCCCATTGTTTTAAATATGACTTATGCCAGACGCAGTGGCTCACGCCTGTAATCCAAACACTTTGGGAGGCTGAGGCAGGCAGGCGGATCCCCTGAGGTCAGGAGTTCAAGACCAGCCTGGCCAGCATGGTGAAACCCCTGTCTCTACTAAAAATACAAAAATTAGCCAGGCATGGTGGCCCGTGCCTATAATACCAGCTACTCTGGAGGCTGAGGCAGGAGAATCACTTGACCCCAGAGGCGGAGGTTGCAGTGAGCCAAGATCGCACCACTGCACTCCAGCCTGGGTGACAGAGCGAGACTCCGTCTCAAAAAAAAAAAGCAAACAAAAAAACCAGTCAGACTCCGTCTCAAAAAAAAAAAAGCAAACAAAAAAACCAGTCAGACTCCGTCTCAAAAAAAAAAAGCAAACAAAAAAACCAGTCAGTACTCTAGGGAAGAAATAACAATAGCTATATTATGACATGGTAGTGAGCTGAAGATAATTGAATAGACATAATATATTGTGGAGATAGTTTGATATGAGAGGTGAGAAGAGGTAAGTAGTCATGTATGGCTCTTTGTTTCTGGCTTTAATAACTCCAGTAGTTACTAAAGTGCTGGGATTATAGGCGTGAGCCATTGCACACGGGCTTGACTGGTTTTCTAACCCAGTTCACCAATGTCACCTTGTCCCTACCAATCCAGTCTCCAGAAGAAAGCTAAAGGGATCTTTATAAATATAATATAAAATCACTTCTCAGCCTTTTGGCTAAGATCAAGTGTAAATATAATATAACTATAAATTGAAACACATCACTCACTATTTAAAGCCCTTCAATTGATATGTTTCATACTCGGAGGGAAACTAATTTTAAGGTAATAACAGAGTATTCTCTTTCCCACAAAGAGAATGTTGCCCCAGTTCTCTGGCAACTCATTCTATGGGTCAGTGGCATTCAACTCCTTCAGTACAAAGACAAATATAAGACACAGAAGTTAACTGGGTTAACTAAAGGTTACTAAACCTTTACTAAACCTTACTAAAGGTTACTAATTATTTAATTCCAAAGTAAATACCATAATTTATCTTTTTTTTTTCGAGACAGTCTTGTTCTGTTGACCAGGCTGGAGGGCAGTGATGTGATTTTGGCTCACTGCAAGCTCCACCTCCTGGATTCAAATAATTCTTGTGCCTCAGCCTCCCCAGTAGCTGGGATTACAGCCATGTACCACCACACCCAGCCAATTTTTGTTTTTTTAGTAGAGACGGGTTTTCGCCATGTTGGCCAGGCTGGTCTCAAACTCCTGGCCTCAAGTGATCTGCCCGCCTCGGCCTCCCAAAGCCTGGGATTACAGGCTTGAGTCACTGCACTTGGCCTATAATTTTTTTAAAATTGAGATAAAATTCACATAGCATACAATTTACCATTTCAACGTATACAATTCAGTAGTTTCTAGTGTATTCACATTTGCAACCATCTACACTAATTCCAGAACATTTCTATTACCTAAAAGGAACCCCATATCTATTAACAGTCACTCCTAATTGCCTCCCTCCCCATCTCCTAGAAACCATTTATCTCTTTTCTATCTCTATGGATTTCCTGTTCTGAACATTTCATATAAGTGGGATCATACAATATGCGATCTTTTGTGACTTCTTTCACTCAGCATCATGTTTTTAAGGTTTATCCATGTTGCAGCATGAATCTGTACTTCATTCCTTTTTATGGCTGAATAATACTCCATTGTATGGATGGACCACATATTGGTTTTTGTTTTTGTTTTGTTTTTTTGAGACAAAAGTTTTGCTCTTGTTGCCCAGGCTGGAGTGCAATGGCATGATCTCAGCTCACCCCAACCTCTGCCTCCCCGGTACAAGCGATTCTCCTGCCTCAGCCTCCCAAGTAGCTGGAATTACAGGCATACGCCACCATGTTCAGTTAATTTTGTATTTTTAGTAGAGATGGGGTTTCTCCATGTTGGTCAGGCTGGTCTTGAACTTCCGACCTCAGGTGATCCACCTGCCTCAGCCTCCCAAAGTGCTGGGATTACAGGTGTGAGCCACCACGCCCGGCCAGACCACATATTGTTTATCCATTTATCAGCTGATCTACATTTAGATTGTTACCACTCTTTTACAATTATGAATATTGTTGCTATTAACACTCATGTACAAGTATTTGCATGGATATATGTTGTCATTTCTTTTGGGATGACCTAGGAATGGAACTGCTGTGTCATATGGCAACTGTACATTTAACTTTTTGAGGAACTGCCAGACTATTTCCCATAGCATCTGTACCATTTTACATTCCTATCAGTAAGGAACCCTATAATGGTTCCCATTTCTCCACATCCTCATCAACAGTTGTTGGGATTTTGTTTTGTGTGTGTGTGTTTTGTTTTGTTTTGTTTTGTTTGAGATTTTTAAAGTTATTACAGTCATTCTAGTGGGTGTGAATTGGTATCTCTATTATTATTATTATCATTATTATTTAAGAGATAGGGTCTTGCTCTGTTGCCCAGGCTGGAGTGGCACCATCACGGCTCACTGCAGCCTCAACGACACAGGCTCAAGCAGATCCTCCCACCACAGCTTCTCGAATAGCTGGAACTACAGGCATGAGCCACCACGCCTATCTCCCTATGTTGCCCAGGCTGGTCTCTAACTTCTGGGTTCAAGTGATCTTCCTGCCTCAGCCTCTCAAAGTGCTGGGATTATAAGCAATGAGCCACCACACCTGGCCTCACTGTGATTTTTATTTGCATCTCCCTAATGAATAATGATGTTGAACACCCTTTCATGTGTTTATTTGGCCATCCACACATTTTCTTTGGAGAAATCTCTCTTCAAATTCTTTGTCCTTTTTTTTTTTTTTGAGACGGAGTCTCGCTCTCTCGCCCAGGCTGGAGTGCAGTGGTGCGATCTCCACTCACTGCAACCGCTGTCTCCTCGGTTCACACCATTCTCCTGCCTCAGCCTCCCAAGTAGCTGGGACTACAGGGGCCCGCCACCACACTCAGCTAATTTTTTTGTATTTTCAGTAGAGACAGGGTTTCACTGTGTTAGCCAGGATGGTCTTGATCTCCTGACCTCAAGTGATCCGTCTACCTCAGTCTCCCAAAGTGTTGGGATTACAGGAGTGAGCACTGTGCCTGGCCCCCATTTCTATAATACAAAAATTACAAAACTTAGTGGGATGTGGTGGCACATGCCTATAGTCCCAGCTACTCAGAAGGTTGAGGTGGGAGGACAGATTGAGTCTAGGGAGGTTGAAACTACAGTGAGCCATGATGGCACCACTGTACTCCAGCCTGGGCAACATGGTGAGACCCTGTCTCAAAAAAATAAAAACTTAAAAAAAAAATTTTAATTTTAAGGGCCAGGCGTGGTGGCTCACGCCTGTAATCCCAGCACTTTGGGAGGCCAAGGTGGGCAGATCACACGGTCAGGAGTTCGAGACCAGCATGGCCAATATGGTGAAACCCTGTCTCTTCTAATAATACAAAAATTAGCCAGGCGTGGTGGCGCATGCCTGTAGTCCCAGCTATTCAGGAGGCTGAGGCAGGAGAATCGCTTGAAGCCGGGAAGCGGAGGTTACAGCGAGCCAAGATGGCGCCACTGACTCCAGTCTGGGCAACAGAGCAAGACTCCATCTCACACACACAAAAAAAATTTAATTTTAATAAAGTCCAATTTATCTATTTGTTCTTTTGCACCTTTGGAGTCATATTTAAGAAACCTGCCTAATCCAAGTTCATGAATATTTAAACCTATATTTTCTTCTAAGTATTTTATAGTTTCAGTTCTTATATTTAGGTCTTTGATCCATTAAAATCATAATTCTTGAAAGCTAAGAATTTCAATTATAAGATCTAGAGGCTTAAGAGAAAAGAGAGCCTTTTTTCACCCAGGCTGGGGTGCAATGGCACGATCTCAGCTCACTGCAACCTCCGTCTCCCGGGTTCAAGTGATTCTCCTGCCTCAGCCTCCCGAGTAGCTGGTGTTACAGACACCTGCCACCACTTCCAGCTAATTTTTTGTATTTTGAGTAGAGATGGGGTTTCCCTGTTGGCCAGGCTGGTCTTGAACTCCTGCCCTTGTGATCCGCCCACCTCAGCCTCCCAAGGTGCTGGGATTACAGGCATGAGCCATTGTGCCTGGCCAAAAGAGAGCTTCTCATTTATTTTTTCTTTCTTTCTTTCTTTCTTTTTGAGGGGCAGGGTCTCTCTCTTGTTGCCCAGGCTGGAGTGCAGTGGTAGAATCGTATGTAGTCTCAACCTCCTGGGCTCATGTGATCCTCCCACCTCAGCCTCCTGAGTAGCTGGGACTACAGGCGTGTGTCACCATGCTCAGCTAATTTTTGTATTTTTGTAGAGACAGGGTCTCACTACGTTGCCTAGGCTGGTCTCAAACTTCTGGGCTCAAGTCATCTTAAGTGTGCCAGCCTCCCAAAGTGCTAGGATTATAGGCATGAGCCTCTGCACCCAGCCAGGATTTAATATTGATATAGAATCTCTGAAATTACTTATTCCTTTGTAAAATGTAGTAACATACATTTTGAACTCAAATATGTGTATGTGTGTTTATATGTGTGTATATAAAAATTAACCCTCAGAACCATACCACTGCACCCGGCCAAGACAGCTTTTCAAACTCTAAAACTGTGATTTTAACTATCACCAACCAAACCAAGAAAACTTTCACGGTACAGTTTGTTGTGTAAACTTCAGCACAGAGGAAAGGCAGGTGATGACATAAGTACCGTTCTCTCACACTGATCAAGATGACATAAAAACTTGGGGGAAGAGTTCAAAGAAAAAAAAAGTTAAAAGAAAGAGTGGATGTAAATTCAGAATTTTTACCTCCTGTCCTATCTGGAGCTAAATCTTATTTGAGGGGCCAGGTGAGGTGGCTCACGCCTATAATCCCAGCACTTGGGGAGGCTGGGGAGGGTGGATCACCTTAGGCCAGGAGTTTGAGACCAGCCTGGCAACATGGCAAAACCCTGTCTCTACCAAAATACAAAAAATTAGCCAGGCACAGTAGAAGCGCCTGTAATCCTAGCTACTCGGGAGGTTGAGGCAGGAGAATCGCTTGAATCTAGGAGGCAGAAGCTGCAGTAAGCCAAGATCGAGTCATTGTACTCCAGCCTGAGCAACAAGAATGAAACTGTCTCAAAAAAAAAAAAAAAAAAAAAAATCTTATTTGTGGAAGGGTAAGAAAAATCTCCAGTGTTTGTGGGGAGAGACCCAGAATGGGAAATAATTGTCTTTCCCTTTCCCAAGTTATGGTCCAGGGACTATAGCCATTTAGCAAAACCTTGCACCTAATACAATATCATGCTTTGCTAAAGGCATAATAGCCAATGACATGCCCAAACTATATTCCTGAAAAGCTGCTTTGTAAGAGTCCCAAGCATATCAGCACTCTCCATTGGGCCAGTATAACCCAAAGAGCCTGGGATTAAGGAGGACCCAGCATGCACAGATGTGTTCCCCAGAGGCTACAGTAGTAGCAGGGACATCATCCTCAGAAGTGGCGGAAGCAGACAATCCCATTCAAGACCAAGCCAGTCATTCGCAATGGCTCAGAAGGACAGAGGATGGCACAAAGATAATATGACTCTCCCTTAATGCCAGGAAAAATTATAAGATTTCTCTACCGATACCATCTACCACAGGAAAAAAAAAGGGAAGGGGTGGGCTATGTGAGGAAACTGAATATTTATCCAAAGGACAAAGTATTTAGAAGGGTTTAGATTAACATGCAATTAATTTAGTTAAACCAGAAGCTACTGACTTTTTATCCTAAAGTGGCAAGATTGTTTAGCAGGATTGTTCTCTATTAACTAGTAGAAACAGAGCTAAGGAAATTTTAGTTATTTAGAAATAAAGTTGGCCAAGCACAATGGCTCACACCTGTTATCCCAGTACTTTAAGAGGTCAGGGGGGGAGGGTCACTTGAGCCCAGGAGTTGGAGACCAGCCTGAGCAACATAGTAAGACCTCATCTCTAGGCCGGGCACGGTGGCTCAAGCCTGTAATCCCAGCACTTTGGGAGGCCAAGGGGCAGTGGATCACTTGAGGTTAGGGGTTCGAGACCAGCCTGGCCAACATAGCAAAATCCCATCTCCACTAAAAAATACAAAAATCAGGCCGAACGCAGTGGCTCGTGCCTGTAATCCTAGCACTTTGGGAGGCCAAGGCGGGCGGATCACCTGAGGTCGGGAGTTCGAGACCAGCCTGACCAACATGGAGAAACCTCGCCTCTACTAAAAACACAAAATTAGCCTGGTGTGGTGATGCATGCCTGTAATCCCAGCTACTCGGGAGGCTGAGGCAGAAGAATGGCTTGAACCTGGGGGGCGAAGGTTGCGGTGAGCCGAGATCGCACCATCGCACTCTGGACAATAAGAGCGAAACTCCATATCAAAAAAGCAAAAAACAAAAATTAGCCAGGTGTGATGACATGCACCTGCAATTCCAGCTACTTGGAAGGTTGAGGCATGAGAATTGCTTGAACCCAGGAGGCAGAGGTTTCAGTGACCGAGATTGCACCACTGCACTCCAGCCTGGTGACAGAGTGAGACTGCCTCCAAAAAAAAAAAGAAAATTACATCTTTGTATATTTAAGTATATAGTCTACACAATTTATGCCTACTATACTTCCAATTGGGTTTTCCACTGCACAAAAGGTAAAATGTAAAGCACTTGCCTATGTGATCTGATGCTTATCCACCTGTCCAAAATCACAACATTCTCCACTAGGACAACCACAGTCACATTGGATTCTGTCCATTCCTAAAACATGTCGAGGTCTTTTCTGAATCACAGTTTTTCCACACACCATTTCCTTCACTTAGGATGCCTTTCCCATAGCTCTTTAATAGGTTGCTTCAACTCAGCCTTTAATTTCAGTTTAAATGTTTCTTCTTTTCAAGGCCTTCTCTGAACACCCAATATAAAGTAGGTATTCCCTGTTATCCCATAGCACAGTACCATATTATTTTCTTTTTTTCTTTTTTCTCTTTTTTTTTTTTTTTTTTGAGATGGAGTTTCCCTCTTGTTGCCCAGGCTGGAGTGCAGTTGCAAGATCTCGGCTCACTGCAACCTCTGCCTCCCAGGTTCAAGCAATTCTCCTGCCTCAGCGTCCCCAGTAGCTGGGATTACAAGGGCACGCTACCATGCCCAGTTAAGTTTTTGTACTTTTAGTAGAGATGGGGTTTCACCATCTTGGCCAGACTGGTCTTGAACTTCTGACCTCTGGTGATCCACCTGCCTCAGCCTCCCAAAGTGCTGGGAATACAGGCATGAGCCACTGCACCCGGCCTTTATCCTACATTTAAAATCTTTTTTTTTTTTTTTTGTCAATTACTGCTTTAGATTGATATCATAGAAAAAAAATTGTCTCTCTGTGCTTCACTGGTTTTCGATGGCCCTCCAAGAATGCAATCACAAGGATTCCATATTTAATGGGGAAACTGTGGAGGACAGTAACTACGTAAAGGGCACTTTGAATATCCACCCCATGTAACTTCAAAATAGTCTCATCCCAAGCTATCCTTCTGATGATATATTACTATAACAGAGAATCCAATGAAACTGTCATTTCTGCCTAAAGGACAACGGAACTTCTAATTTCAATATAAAGGTCAGTTTAGTCCTCTTATTTTAATCCACTTGCCTATGTGTGTTACATTGATGATAACAAGTTGCTAATGGCAACTTCATCCAAAAGTCTGTTGAAATCATTTAAGCACCTGATATTTCATTATAATCCTCAGATTTTCCCCAGAAGTTGAGGATGGATTTCTGTTCTGTCTTCCTGTCTAGATAAGAAAGTAAACACGACAACATGAAAACGATTTCCTTACAAGCTGTCAATAGTAAAAAGCTGTTCAAAAAATAGAAGGTATAATTTTAAAAATGTTATCATTTTTAAGATCTCAAGAACTAGACTTTGAAGACTGTTTACTGTATACAGTATAAAACTGCAAATAACATAATTCCCAGCGCCATATTTAAGAATGTTCTCCCCTCCTGTAAACTGCGTTAAAAAAATATATTATCACAGTAAGACAGCAGAGAGCAAGTCAGTTAATTTCTGTGGCAAATATGGCAGACACTGTGAGTTGTCTAACAATTATTCCTTCTGGCCAGGAACAGTGGCTCACGCCTACAATCCTAACATTTTGGGAGGCCGAGGCAGGTGAATCACCTGAGGTCAGGAGTTCAAGACCAGCCTGGTCAACATGGTGAAACCCCATCTCTACTAAAAACACAAAAAATTAGTCGGCCGTGGTGGCGGGTGCCTGTAATCCCAGGTACTGGGGAGGCTGAGGCAGGAGAATCGCTTGAACCCAGCAAGCAGAGGTTCCAGTGAGCCGAGATCCCACTATTGCATTCCAGCCTGGGCAACAAGAGCAAGACTCCGTCTCAAAACAAACAAACAAATGAAAAAACCCAATTATTCCTTTTCTACCTTTCTTCCTGGCTGGCACAGCCTGCCTGTACTTCAGAGGCCAAAGTACCAGTAAGGCTTCCTTGCAGCCTCCCTTACAGCCAGGGCGTGGCATGTAACCAACCCAATCCTAGCTACTGGGGTCTAAGAGAGTTGAAGGTAGTTGGCAGGCCTTTAGAAAAGGTTTCTGGCCGGGCGCGGTGGCTCAAGCCTGTAATCCCAGCACTTTGGGAGGCCGAGGTGGGCGGATCACGAGGTCAGGAGATCGAGACCATCCTGGCTTACACGGTGAAACCCCGTCTCTACTAAAAAAATACAAAAAACTAGCCGGGCGAGGTGACGGGCGCCTGTAGTCCCAGCTACTTGGGAGGCTGAGGCAGGAGAATGGCGTAAACCCGGGAGGCGGAGCTTGCAGTGAGCTGAGATCCGGCCACTGTACTCCAGCCCCGGCGACAGAGCAAGACTCCGTCTCAAAAAAAAAAAAAAAAAAAAAAAAAAGAAAAGGTTTCTTCACTAATACGGGGATATGCACAGGAGGAAACTGCTATTTCACCAAAGAACTTAGTTATGGCTGCATATGACCCCTGGAACTGCTAAAGCCATCTTACAACCCTTACGAAAGATATCACAAACTTGCTGAACTGTAACAGAGAGAAGAGCAGAGTAGGTATCTGATGGTATCATTGAGCCCTTGGACTGACAATGGAAAAGCCCTGCCTTCAGGCTTCTTGTTAGATAATGTTATCTTGGTTTATGGCTTTCCTTTAAGCCATTTTTATTTGGATATTGCTACTTGAGGGTCAAAGCATCCTAAGGAATCTCTATCTGCTTACTTCAGGTCCAATTTTCTGAGCTGAGTCAACATTATCAGCATCTCTACCTTGTGCCTAGTCCTTCACTGACATGTCTTTCATTAAGAAGCAAACGCAACGTAATTATACTCACATATATGCTTCACCCATAAAGTCTGTTTCTTCTTTTTTTTTTTTTTGAGACAGAGTCTTGCTCTGCTCTGTCGCCCAGGCTGGGGTGCAGTGGCCGGATCTCAGCTCACTGCAAGCTCCGCCTCCCGGGTTTAGACCATTCTCCTGCCTTAGCCTCCCGAGTAGCTGGGACTACAGGCGCCCGCCACCTCGCCCGGCTAGTATTTTGTATTTTTTAGTAGAGACGGGGTTTCACCGTGTTAGCCAGGATGGTCTCGATCTCCTGACCTCGTGATCCGCCCGTCTTGGCCTCCCAAAGTGCTGGGATTACAGGCTTGAGCCACCGCGCCCGGCCAAAGTCTGTTTCTTCTGCAACACCTCTAGAATGGTCAAGGAGAAGGTACTTTTTGCTTCTCTGGTTATTTTTCAGTTATGTCTGTTTTTAACAGCATTACAGATGTGCCCCAATTTTTACCTTACACTTCCTTTCTTATTATCCTCTAACACCAATTGTACTGAAATTACAATTGATCTAAAAGTTTCAAAAACAAAATGCTCAAGAAAGGATAAAGATTTTTTTTCTAGAGGGTGGTCCACATCATTAAACAGAGCTGAATGGCAAGGCATCTTGAATGATGAATAACTGAATGTGCCATTCTTTATACATAAAGAAAACAAAAAACCCAATCTCTATTTTAAAATGAAGATAAAGAGAGGCATCATAAATAACATACAGGTGAGATCAGAATCCTATCTTAGTGGCCGGGTGCGGTGGCTCACACCTGTAATCCCGACACTGGGAGGCTGAGACAGGTGAATCACAAGGTCAGGAGTTCAAGACCAGCCTGGCCAACATGGTGAAACCCCATCTCTACTAAAAGTACAAAAATTAGCTGGGCATGGTGGCAGGCACCTGTAATCCCAGCTACTTGGGAAGCTGAGGCAAGAGAATCGCTTGAACCTGGGAAGTGGAGGTTGCAGTGAGCCTAGATTGTGCCACTCCTCTCCAGCCTGGGCGACAGAGCAAGACTCTGTCTTGCAAAAAAAAAAGAATCCTACCTTAGTACAGTTAATTTGTTAATATATCTTTTGATTTTTAAATTTTGATTTTCTTTTTACTTTTCATTTTTTTCCTAATTTAGCTCCCATTTATAAGCACAGTTAATTTTTTTTTTTTTTTGAGACAGAATCTCGCTCTTGTCACCCAAGCTAGAATGCAGTGGTGCCATCTCAGCTCACTGCAACCTCCGCCTCCTGGGTTCAAGCGATTCTCCTGCCTCAGCCTCCCGAGTAGCAGGGATTACAGGCACCCGCCATCATGCTCGGCTAATTTCTGTATTTTTGTAGAGATAGGGTTTCACCATGTTGGCCAGGCTGGTCTTGAACTCCTGACCTCAGGTGATCCACCTGCCTCGGCCTCCCAAACTGCTAGGATTACAAGCGTGAACCACCACGCCCGGCCAGCACAGTTAATTTTTAAGAGACCTCATATGTTTCTTGCATGATAGCTTAAAAGGATAAGATCGGCCGGGCGCGGTGGCTCAAGCCTGTAATCCCAGCACTTTGGGAGGCCGAGACGGGCGGATCACGAGGTCAGGAGATCGAGACCATCCTGGCTAACACGGTGAAACCCCGTCTCTACTAAAAAATACAAAAAACTAGCCGGGCGAGGTGGCGGGCGCCTGTAGTCCCAGCTACTCGGGAGGCTGAGGCAGGAGAATAGCGTAAACCCGGGAGGCGGAGCTTGCAGTGCGCCGAGATCCGGCCACTGCGCTCCAGCCAGGGCGACAGAGCAAGACTCTGTCTCAAAAAAAAAAAAAAAAAAAAAGGATAAGATCCTACATTTTTCATGTTTACTCACAACACGAAAGGAATCCTTAAGCAAGAGTTGATAAACCTTTGTTGACTGTTACTCAGCAATGCAAGAAAATGAAGACTTACCCAAACCAGCCATGCAGATTAACTGACATTCATTAGGAAAAGGTTTTTCTAAGAGGAAAATAGATAACCTATTACAAAGAACAGTTCTCAAATCTTTTGGTCTCCGGACTACTTTACCTATTTATGTATAAGTTTCAAGTTTGGGCTTAGAAAGAATTTAATAATTGTGATAATTTTGTTTTCTTTTCTTTTCTTTTTTTTACTCCTGGGCCCAAGTGGTCCAGCAAAGTTGAAGCATACAAAAATCATTCTGTCGCCCAGGCTGGAGTGCAGTGGAACGATCTGGGTTCACTACAACCTTCACCTCCTGGGTTCAGGTAATTCTCGTGCCTCAGCCTCCCCAGTAGCTGGGATTGCAAGCATGCACCACCACACCCAGCTAATTAATTTGTTGTGACTTTGGTAAAGACAGGGTTTCTCTGTGATGGCCAGGCTGATCTAAAACTCCTGGCCTCAAGTGATCCACCAACCTCAGCCTCCTAAGTGCTAGGATTACAGGCATGAGCCACCATGCCCAGCTTAAACTATTGTATTTCTATATACTCATGGTGAACAATCTGAAAATGAAGTTAAGAAAACCATTCTGAGCCAGGCGTGGTGGTGCACACCTGTAATCTCAGTTACTCAGGACGCTGCGGCAAGAGCATGTCTTAAGCCCAGGAGTTCAAGGCCATCCTGGCCACACAGTAAGACCCTATCTCTTAATAAATAAATATTTCTTTTTACAATAGCATCAAAAAGAATACTTAGTAATAAATTCAACAAAAAGTACAAAACTTGTTTTTTATTACTTGATTACGCATTTTATTTTGAAACAACAAATATCTTAAATTTTTAAAGGCCAATTCTCCTAAAACATTTAAGCCAAATACACACAAGTATATAGACTCAAAGTATTACTGCTGTATCCTTGATTCTCTTAAATTCTATACTTGATTCTAAATTATTCTGGGGCTAGAATATGCTTGCCATTAAGGAAATAATCTTGTTATGCTACAGAATTTTGGGAGTTACCATCTCATATAATTTTTGGGAATTGCTAACTTAGCTTACTCAGTTTTAAGAAGTGCAAAACTTATCCTCTGACAGTGATAAAACATTCCTGAGAGAAGTTTTAAAAGACCTACATATACAGAAAGATACCCCATGTTAATGAATCAGAAGATGTAATATTGTTAAAATGGCACTAATTCCCAAGTTATAGATTCAACATAATCCCCCTCAAAATTCCAGCTGACTTCTGTGCAGAAATTAATATCATGACACTAATTCATATGGACATAGAATAACCAATCTTGGGGGAAAAAAAAGTTGGAAGACTCTTATTTCCCAATTTCAAAATTTACTACAAAGCTAGAGTAATCGGCCCGGCACAGTGGCTCATGCCTGTAATCCCAGCACTTTGGGAGGCCGAGGAGAGCAGATCACCTGAGGTCAGGAGTTCAAGATCAGCCTGACTAACATGGTAAAACCCCATCTCTACTGAAAATACAAAAATTAGCCGGCCGTAGTGGCACGCGCCTGTAATCCCAGCTACTCAGGAGGCTGAGGCAGGAGAATTGCTTGAACCTGGAAGGCAGAGGTTGCGGTGAGTCAAGATTGTGCCATTGCACTCCAGCCTGGGCAACAGAGTGAGATCCCATTTCAAACAAAAAAAAAGCTAAAGTAATCAAGACAAGGTAGTAGCGGTATAAGGACAGACATATGGATGAACTGAACTGGCATCCAGATATAAACTTTCACATGTAGGTCAATTTATTTTTCATAGAGTGTGAAGACAATTCAATGGGAAAGAAAGTCTTTTGAACAAATAAACTGGATAGCCACGTGCAAAAGAATGAAATTGGATCCTTTTCTCACATTATGTACAAAAAGTAACACAAAATGGATAAAAACCTAAATGTAAAAGCAAAAACTATGAAACTCTTAGAAGAAAACAAAGGCGTAAATCTTCATGACCTCCAATTAGACAATGATTTCTTACATATGATACCAAAAGCATAAGTATCAAAAGAAAACATTTATAAATTGGACTTCGTCAAAATTTAAAACTTGTGCTTCAAAGTCACTAAGAAAAATGGGAAAATATAACCTAAAGAATGAAAGAAAACATTTTCAAATGATATATCTGGTAAGGAACTTATATCTAGAACATATTTTAAAAACTCTTACAATTCAATAAAAGACAACCCGACTTAAAAATGGGCAAAGGATCTGAATAGATATTTCTCCAAATAAGACATAAAAATGGCCCATAAACACATGAAAAGATGCTAAATATTATTAGTCATCAAGGAACTGCAAAAAAATACTTCATACCCATGAGGATGATTATAATAAAAAACACACATAACAAGTGTTGGGAGGCCGGGCGCGGTGGCTCAAGCCTGTAATCCCAGCACTTTGGGAGGCCGAGACGGGCGGATCACGAGGTCAGGAGATCGAGACCATCCTGGCTAACACGGTGAAACCCCGTCTCTACTAAAAAAATACAAAAAAAAACTAGCCGGGCGAGGTGGCGGGCGCCTGTAGTCCCGTCTACTCGGGAGGCTGAGGCAGGAGAATGGCGGGAACCCGGGAGGCGGAGCTTGCAGTGAGCTGAGATCCGGCCACAGCACTCCAGCCTGGGTGACAAGAGCGAGACTCCGTCTCAAAAAAAAAAAAAAAAAAAAAAAAAACAAGTGTTGGTGAAGAAATAGAGAAATTGGAACTTTCATTCACTGCTGGTAAGAATTAAAATGGTGTAGCCACTGTGGAAAACAATTTGGCAGTACCTCAAATATTTAAACATGAAAGTACCATTCCTAGGTATAAACGCACCCAAAAGAACTGAAAACATATGCACACACAAAAGTTCACAGCAGCATCATTCAGAATAGTCAAAAAGTGGAAATAATCTAAGTGTCAATCAATAATGAATAGATTTTTAAAATGTGGTACAGTCATACAACAAAAACTAGCCATAAAAAGAAATGAAGTACATGATACATGCTACATGCATAAACCTTTAAAATACTATGCCAAGTGAAAGACAGTTACAAAGGGTCACATACTCCTTTTATAGGAAAAGTCCGGAATAGACCGATTTGGTGAGATAGAAAATAGAAAGTATATTTTTACCTTTTCAAATTAAATTATTTTTAAAAATGAATGGCTCAAGAATTTATATGCTATGTTTTTCTAAATCCTAACAATCTTGTAAAATATTTTTAAGAGAGAAAAAAAGCATGCTATGAATCAAGAAAAACAGACCTGGAATTTTAAACCAGCTAAGGAAAACTCAAAGGTGGAAAATTCATTTGACTTAGTGAAATGCTATCGAATGTTCCCTTCAAGCTGAATTTTGGTCTTCATTTGAATGGGAAATTACTATGAATAATTAAACTTCACTGTGTTGGGCATGGTGGCTCACACCTGTAATCCCAGCACTTTGGGAGGCAGAGGCAGGCTTATCGCTTGAGCCCAGGAGTTCGAGACCAGCCTGGGCAACATGGTGAAACCCCACGTCTACCAAAAATACAAAAGTTAGCCGGGAGTGGCAGCAGGCGCCTATAGTCCTATCTACTCAGGAGGCTGAGGTGGGAGGATTGCCTGAGCCCAGGAAGTGGAGGCTGTGGTGAACTGTGATCGTGCCACTGCACTCCAGCCTCGGTGACATAGTGAGACCCTGTCTCAAAAAATAAAAATCAAAAAACTTTACTTTGCAAATTATCTGTATATTTTACAAAAGTAATCATAAATGTAAAGTTGAAACTCATTAGACTTTATATCACAGTACATAATTTCTAACTAAATGGAACAAATACTTAAAATACTTCTTGGAATAGTATAAATAGGGTAACTTTGGAGTCTGATACACAGGTTTGAATCTCAGCCTATTTACAAGCTTGGTGATCATCAACAACTTGTTTGGTTTCTGTGGGCCTCACTCCCTGCTTCTTTTTGTTTGTTTGTTTTTTAGATGGGGTTTTGCTCTTGTTACCCAGGTGGAGTGCAACGGCGCAATCTCGGCTCACCGAAACCTCCGCCTCCCAGGTTCAAGCGATTCTCCTGCCTCAGCCTCCCGAGCAGCTGGTATTATAGGCACGCGCCCCCACACCAGGCTAATTTTGTATTTTTAGTAAAGATGAGGTTTCTCCATGTTGGTCAGGCTGGTCTCCAACTCCCAATCTCAGGTGATCTGCTCGCCTAGGCCTCCCAAAGTGCTGGGATTACAGGTATGAGCCACCACCCCCAGCCACTCCCTGCTTCTAATAAATCAGGAATTATAATACCTATAGTCTGAAAAGAAATACTGCAAATATTCACTAAATGGGGGGAAGAAATGGATAATTTCATTCTGCTTTTTAAAAACCTATTTCTACTCTTCACATTTTTTTACTTGCATGTAATTTTAAAACATAATGACCAGGTGCAGTGGCTCAACACCTGTAATTCCAACACTTTCGGAGGCCAAGGTGGGCAGATCACTTGAGGCCAGGAGTTTCAGAACAGCCTGGCCAACACGGTGGAACTTCGTCTCTATTAAAAATACAAAAAAATTAGCCGGGCATGGTGGCAAGCACCTGTAAACCCGGCTGCTTGGGAGGCTGAGACAGGAGAATCACTGGAACCTGGGAGGCAGAGGCTGCAGTGAGCTGAGTTTGCACCGCTGTACTCCAGCATGGGCAATTGAGCAAGACTGTCTAAAACAAAACAAAAACATAATGATGATTTTAAAAATAAAAACATCTATTTTATAGGGTACTCGTGAAGCCAGTTTGCAAGGCACCTACACATAGGAGATTCTCAATAAAAAAAAAAAAAAAAAGTAATTTCCACAACTCTATTCCTCACCTCTTCCAAAGCTTCTTCAATTCTGCCTTTCCTTTTTTGAGATGGAGTCTTTTCTCTGTTGCCCAGGCTGGAATGCAATGGCACGATCTTGGCTCACTACAACCTCTCCGCCTGATTCAAGCGGTTCTCCTGAGTAGCTGGAACTACGAGCACCGCTCCACCACCACCACGCCTGGCTAATTTTTGTAGGCCCCCCCACTATGCTTGGCTTATTTTTGTATTTTTAGTAGAGATGGGGATTCACCATGTTGGCCAGGCTGGTCTTGAACTCCTGACCTCAAGTGATTCGTCCGCCTCAGCCTCCCAAAGTGCTGGGACTACAGGTGTAAGACACCTCCTTAGGCCCAATTCCACCTTCTTGAATTCAGGTGAACAGGCCACAGAAGCAGCAAAGTGAAACATTTATTTTTCTGAAGGCTAAGGTTATAAAGATAAATAAAGACAATAAAACTAAGCTTTTAAACCCTTTTCCTCAGAACATAACCAAATAATTTAATCCAAAAAGAAAAATATTTCCATATGTTTACTGATGCCAATCATGTTATTCTGAAACTCCAAGGGTTTTTTGCAGGAGTGGGGAATTGTGATGTAAGAGAGTAAAACGATAATACATCTAGTAAAAAGGGAATTTGATACCTTAATCTTTTGACCATCAGTGAAAATTCAGGATTCAGGTCAGAGTATATTTTTCACTGAAAAACGCAGCACAAGTACAATTAATGGCAATGATTTATTTAGCAAGTAAGTTAAAATATAAGTTCCACCTGTATAAAAAGATAATTTTTACTGTGAGAGTACACTGAGATAGATGAATGTAATTTAACAGATCCAGGTTGTCACTTTATATTTTACACAATATTTCGAGAACTAAGAACTTTCTCTTCCATATTCTAAAAGACGAATAACGTGAACATATCAGGAAGCACCGTCGTTCTGCGGATCAAATGGGTGTCATTTTAAAACCACCCAAGTACACTGAGACCGCTAACACTAGTAATGTGGCGTTTGGCAGCCTGTCTTAATGACTGTCATTAGAGCTTTATTTTTTAGTTTCTTTTTATAGAGATGAGTCCAGGCTGGTCTTGAACTCCTGGGCTCAGGGCAATCAACCTGCTTTGGCCCCCAAAGAGCTGGGATTACAGGCGTAAGCCACCGTGCCGGCCTCGTTAGTTTTAAAAGCGCCAAAGACATCCATAGGAATGCGTAACTTTAGCATTTCCTATCAAGTATGTATAAATACATAACTGAACCCTCGTATAGCATAAAGTTTATAAATCATATACTGAGGCAAGGTGCGGTGGCTCACGTCTGTAATCCCAGCACTTTGGGAGGCCGAGGCGGGCGGATCACTTGAGGTCAGGCGTTGGGAGGCCAGCCTGGCCAACACGGCGAAACCGCATCTCTACTAAAAATACAAAAATTGGCCGGGCGTGGTGGCGCATGCCCATAACCCCAGCTACCTGGGAGGCTGAGGTGGGGAGAATCGCTAGAACGAACCCATGGAGGCGGAAGCTGCAGTGAGCCGAGATGGTGCCACTACACTCCCGCCTGGGCGACAGAGCAAGATTCCGTCTCAGATAAATAAATAAAATAAAATAAAAAATAAATCATATACTGAACCATTTAACAAACACATATATTCCTGAGAAAGAATTTCCTGGGGGCATTATCGAATTTCTAGTTTCCTTATTTTACACTATTTCAGAGGGAGATAAGGTCTCCCTCTGTCGCCCAGGCTGGGGTGCGGTGAAGTGATCGTAGCTCACTGCAGCCTCAGACTCCTGGGCTTAAGTCATCCTCCAGCCTCGACCTCCCAAAGTGCTAGGACTAAAGGCGTGAGCCACCGCGCCAGCCCGGAGCCTCTGTCTGCAAAGGTGAAGCACAGTCAGTGCTGTGGAGCGACACAACCACGACGTGCGTTAACTATGCGACCTCCACACTGCGGAGCGGCCGAATGAGACAAGAAAAACTCGCGTGGTGAGAGCCTGTGGGCGACTGACTCCTCTCTAGCTCACACCAGCCACACATAATCCAACTCCGGGTGCCGCGCAGCTCTCTGCAGCACTGCCTGGTGACGCCGAGCCCTCAGCCCGGCCTTCCGCGGCGGCGGCTCTGCCTCGCTTTCCTGCCCACGTGTCAGCATCCGCATACCCGGCCCCGGCCCGAGGCCGCCCGAGGACAGGCCAGGCTGGGCCGCCCGTTCCGAGGGCGCGCGGGCGGAAAGGAGGGGCGCCAGTGACTCACACGACCCGGTCCCCGACCAGACCGCCAAGCCTGACCCGTGCTGCGCTCCGCGGGACTCGGCCTCTCAGCGCCCCACAGAGGCCAGCCCCCGACCCCGACCTCCCTGGGCTACCTCCCACCCCCCTGGGGGACCCCCGCGGCGCACATACCTGAGCATCCAGCCGGAGGCGGGTGCGGCCTGCGAGCAGATCCGGCCCGCCCCACCCCTCCCTTCCCCTCCCCTCCCCTCCCCTCCCCTCCCTTCCCCTCCTTTCCCCTCCTTTCCCTTTCCCTTTCCCTTTCCTATGGGCGCGCGAGCATGCGCGCCGAGCCCGCCCGCGCCTGCGCGGCCCCGACGCCCAGTCGGCACGCGCCGCCGCCAGCCAGGCCGGGCGAGGCCGCGGCGGAGGCGGAGGCCCGGCGCCCTGGGCGGCGCCCTGCCCCCGAAGTCCGCCCTCCCCGTTAGGTGGCGAGCGCCCGAGGGGAGGGGACAGCCGGGCAGGCAGGAAGCTACAGCTTAAAAGGGCAACCCGCGCCGGACCCTTCCTCCCTAGTCGCGGGGACTCAGAGAAAGCACTCCTGTTCCGCGACCATCACGCACCTCCTCTCCGCCTGCCGCCATGTACCGCTACCTGGGCGAAGCGCTGCTGCTGTCCCGGGCCTGGCCCGCAGCCCTGGGCTCGGCGACAGCCGACTCGGCCGCGTTGCTGGGCCGGGCCCGGGGACAGCCCGCAGCCGCCCCGCAACCGGGGCTCGCATTGGCCGCACGGCGCCACTACAGCGAGGCGGTGGCCGACCGCGAGGACGACCCCAACTTCTTCAAGATGGTGGAGGGCTTCTTCGACCGCGGCGCCAGCATTGTGGAGGACAAACTGGTGGAGGACCTGAGGACCCGGGAAAGCGAGGAGCAGAAGCGGAACCGGGTGCGCGGCATCCTGCGGATCATCAAGCCCTGCAACCATGTGCTGAGTCTCTCCTTCCCCATCCGGCGCGACGACGGCTCCTGGGAGGTCATCGAAGGCTACCGGGCCCAGCACAGCCAGCACCGCACGCCCTGCAAGGGAGGTGAGCGTCGGCCGGGGCCCGTCCCGCCCTCCCTGCCTCCCCTGCGGCTCTCCCCTCCGGCCTCCTGCCAGTGCGGGGCTGCTGCTCAGCCCAGCCCAGCCCAGCTGGGGCGGGCCGGGTCCCCTCCCGGGTCACCCCGCCTCGGATGTGGCCGGCTCTGTGGATGGTGATTTTTCCGCCTTAAAACCATCATGCGGTTGGCCTTCGCCTTCCCCCGCCCCGTCATCCTGGGCCTCTGTACATGTCGATCTTGCATGCAGAGTAGATGCTGCACCGGTCTCCTTTTGGTCCCCGTGTCTGTGTCACACACGGCGGGTCCTGCCGAAATACAATTCTAGGAAAGGGAATGACCTGCGCGTGTGATAATGCCTCGTCGGTATTTTTGGGCTTCTGTGACTCTCCCCTAAATGCAAACTGTCAAATTATTTTCTGATATTTGTTCACTCCTGTCCTAAAAGTGACAGATGATATAGAAACATAGAAAATGACTTGGCTTCTAAGTTTGAAATCTAGACAGTTTTATTAACCAAAGGAATTTACTAATCACGCGTTAATCGTTTCAATTAAGTGATTTTCCCATTCTGACAGGTTGTTTTATACCCAAAAACAGGAAAAACACGAAAAAAAAATCATAAGCAATGTAATATCTCTGACAAATAAAACACCCGGCGTCCTGACAATAAATCTACAGGTTGTAGGCTGCGGGTGGCCAGCCAGCCAATGGAATGAAATAGCTCTGGGGGTGTGTACTGGTCCTGGCTAGCACTGAATTTGAGCTTCAGGAAAGATATAATACGTGAAGAAAGGGGTCAGATACTGTTTGGTAGTCACTGGGTTATCCTGTAGTTTAAATCATTGAATGTCTGTAGATTTGGCCTCTGTGGTCAGATTGCTTTCTTCGAGCAAATGAGAGCTTTGTTTTTCCTTTTTTTCCCCCAATACATTGCACCATAACTCTTTAATAACCTAAAATGGAATGGACAAACCACTTTTGTCTACTGTAAAAAAGAAAAATTAGATGGAATAAAGAGCCCAGGGAGGCGAGGAGTCCTGTTGGAGATGGATTGGCCGAGAAGCCCAGAGAATGTTGGGCTAAACCCTTGTCTCAGTAAACCTGGTTCTGTGCCCTTTCAATTATGCCCGCTGACTTCTAAGGATGTTTAGAAATCCTCTCTGTGCCGGAAAAACTTGAGCGGTGCTGGTATTCCCAGAAGGGGGAACAAAGGTTGCTTTTAAAGATTTACTAAATTTGCATTGACCCCACCCACTTCTAGGACTTAACTTTGGAGCTTAATTATCCTCTAGCTCTGGTTTCCTCAGCCAAAACCAATGTTTGAACCACTTTGACCTCTGATTTCCTTTCTAGCTTCAAAATTGTATAAAATATACATACCGTCAGTCTCCTACATTGCTTTCCTTCTTCCTACCACTCCCTTATTCTCCAAACCAGGAATACAAGTTCAGACTCCAAAGAAAGGCAAATAAGGATGTTGGAGGAAGTTCAGGCAATGTATAGTAAATATTGAGTTGCATCGTTTTCTTAAAACGGACGTGAAGTTGATTTTTTGCTATCTTTTTGGCAGCATTTGCCAGTCCTTTAAAAGGTGTACAGATAAATCAGTGTATGTGGTTTTCTGCAGGATCTGATTTGGTCTCTGAAATCCCTTTTCTTCGGTTTTTCAGATGCCCAACCCTCTCCTGTTTTTATAAATCGCAGCTCCACAAACTCACTGAAGCAACTCGTTTACCATAGTTTGTCCTCTCTCTTGTTGCCACAGCAGTTTTAATGCCAAAATATTGAACCTAGCAACAAATTGGGTCAGCCATACCAAAGCACTGTTATTGTAGCACTTGCTTGTACTAGAGTGTAAGATACAACTTTCTGTTCTACTTACCCCATTTACAAAAAAGCATGCTATTAACTCCCAGCATGTAAACATGGAGAAACTGAATTGTTACTAATACACTGTTGCAAGCATTGCAAGATGATAGAACATCAAAGAAAATTGGCCTCTACAAAGTGATAAATTTATTATCCTCAGGAATTTGAAAGGCTTTCTGGATTGGGGAAGATTATATAGCTATGAAAGCCCTTAAATATTTTAGTGTGCTTAATAAACAGTATACTGTTTGATCAGCAAAATTTGGGTACTGTAGCCTTCCATGCTTTGTGTTCAAGACACCCCCAGATCTATCTAACCATTTATCACCCTTGTTTGCAGAGAATGTGCATTCTAAGAGGGACAGGTCTCCTTTCTAAAAGCTTTTTTAACGTCTAAGAAATTGTTAACGTTTGTGGTCCCGCTGTAGTCTTAGAAACACAGAATATATTAGGTGATTGAGATTTTTTTTAAATGTTTTGGATAATCCCTATGAAATTGTCTTTCCCTCTTAAGCATATTGTAGCACATTCTTCCCTTTCCCCACTAACCTGTCTTCTCTCCCATTGGTTCTTTGCCAAAAAAAAAAAAACCTCATCTGCCTCTCTCCACCCTTTTTCCTACCTTCAGCTTTCTATTTCTCATTTGCCCTCAAGAGCAACCTTATGCCTGAGTTTTCTAAATTAAAATTCTTGAGGTTGAAGCAAAGCAACCATCTAGTAATAATCTCTGTAAGGGAAGCAGATGGTTTTAAGACTTGGTGGCTGATGTGTACTTTTTCCAAGTAAATATTTAATAATACACACTGTTTTTGTGTTTCTCTTTTCCCAGTTACCACATGTACCTGAGGCCGTTAGATTTGTCCATGTTAAGGATTTGAAAGAGTATGCTATAGGATCTGAAGAGAAGTTTAAGTGAGGCCTTAAAAATATTTCTAGCAAAGGGGCATATTATGAGAATATGCGACTGATTTGAGAAGACTGGTTCAAAGGTTCTGGTGTGTTTGGAAATATTATCAAAGATTGTTCTATTAACTTTCTCTGAGTAAATTATCTGTATTTTGTTTGCTACGGTTCTGCCTGAGACCAGTCTACCTTTTTAGAAGGAAGTTTATCATTTAAAAGTCAGTTTGGAGGGAAAGTACAGATTGATAATAGCAATTTATTGATGGTAGTAGTCAATTAACTTTCTCTTCCAGTCTGCCCCCCAGTTGTCTTGATATTAAAACTATTAAAATTCCCTATCACTGATGCTACTATCATAAAATTTTCTAAAATTATCATAATTTACGTATAGTTGATGAACCGTAGATGGAGTTCTCTCATACATTGACCCTGAGTCTTTTAATTACAAATATTAGTACCCAAAAAAGTGTACCCTATGTTAGCCCAGTAGCTAGTTTTTAAAAGTCAAAATGCCAGAAGGAAACAGTGGAATTTTGTAATGCAAGGGTCATTGCAGGGTTAAAGACGCCCTCAGCCTCTGGGATGTCATTGTTTAAGGGAAGAATATAGAAAGCACTGATACTGATTTAAAATGAGATGTTTCTCTGCCTTCACTGGGGGAAAAATGTTTCTGACTTATTTTGCTATGATCAATTGACAACCATCAAAACTTAGGTAACTTTGAATAAACTCACAGTTTCTATTATTTTTAAGTAACTGTGTGTCTGCATCTGCTGCCACAGATAAAATATAACCTTTGTAGGTGAATTTAATGTAGGACTTGTCTGAAAGTTCAGTTAGAGGATAGGTAATTTATGTGTATGTCTTTTAAAAGCACTTTGCCCCGAGGTGATTATTTTTAATACATCTTATTTAAATACAGAACTGTGGTGCCCTTTTGCCTTTTTATTTCATGGAAGCCAAATGCGTCTTTTCTCCCAAGTATACTAGAAAGTGAAGACCCATGGTAATGGTAGTGATCTGTACATCAGATTGTCAGTCTTCCTGTCACTTGTGTGTATGAATCCATTTAGCAAGTTTGCTTTTGGCAGTAAAGCCCCACGTGCAGGAAGGCAAACACTGCTCACTCATTATCCAAAGTATACTTTGTGAGAATTAGGCATCAAAAATTGGAGCTTAAGCACCAGTATATATTAAAGTTCAATACAACTTGTAGTGTTTAAGTACAATAAATAAAAATTGAGGCTGAACCTTTGGCATTTAGTGGGAAGAAATTGGGTTTACCACTGTTAATAATTCAGATTGCTTAGGAAAATCGATCTTTATCTACTTATGTTAAAAATACTAAGGATTCTGCCTGTAACCATTAAAAACTAAAATATTAACCTGTAGATGTTGAAAAAATCCTAGACACTAGTCTCTGCCATGTGACCGTTCTTCTGGGTTTGTTTGGTTTTTTTTTCCTATTTATTTTACCCAATAATTAGGCTTTTATAATGTAAGTAATGAAGAGAAAAATCTCTAATATCACTTTAATAGAGCACATTGATTCATAAATAGCCCATAAATTTTATACTCAGCAAACCCATAAAATACACATGTATGATTCACATAATCAAATAGTAATGAAAGTTACAAAATGAAAAATGAAGCAGCTCTACCCCAAGTCCTTTCCCCAATATAACCATGAACAATCTTTTTTATTATTATTATTATACTTTAAGTTCTAGGGTACATGTGCATAACGTGCAGGTTTGTTACATATGTATACTTGTGCCATGTTGGTGTGCTGCACCCATCAACTCGTCAGCACCCATCAACTCGTCATTTACATCAAGTATAACTCTCAGTGTAATCCCTCCCTCCTCCCCGCTCCCCATGACAGGCCCCGGTGTGTGATGTTCCCCTTCCTGAGTCCAAGTGATGTCATTGTTCAGTTCCCACCTATGAGTGAGAACATGCGGTGTTTGGTTTTCTGTTCTTGTGATAGTTTGCTGAGAATGATGGTTTCCAGCTGCATCCATGTCCCTACAAAGGACACAAACTCATCCTTTTTTATGGCTGCATAGTATTCCATGGTGTATATGTGCCACATTTTCTTAATCCAGTCTGTCACTGATGGACATTTGGGTTGATTCCAAGTCTTTGCTATTGTGAATAGTGCCGCAATAAACATACGTGTGCATGTGTCTTTAGAGCAGCATGATTTATATCCTTTGGGTATATACCCAGTAATGGGATGGCTGGGTCATATGGTACTTCTAGTTCTAGATCCTTGAGGAATCGCCATACTGTTTTCCATAATGGTTGAACTAGTTTACAATCCCACCAACAGTGTAAAAGTGTTCCTATTTCTCCACATCCTCTCCAGCACCTGTTGTTTCCTGACATTTTAATGATCGCCATTCGAACTGGTGTGAGATGGTATCTCATTGTGGTTTTGATGTGCATTTCTCTGATGGCCAGTGATGATGAGCATTTTTTCATGTGTCTGTTGGCTGTATGAATGTCTTCTTTTGAGAAATGTCTGTTCATATCCTTTGCCCACTTTTTGATGGGGTTGTTTGTTTTTTTCTTGTAAATTTGTTTGAGTTCTTTGTAGGTTCTGGATATTAGCCCTTTGTCAGATGAGTAGATGGCAAAAATTTTCTCTCATTCTGTAGGTTGCCTGTTCACTCTGATGGTAGTTTCTTTTGCTGTACAACAATCTTAAATCTAATGCTGCTGTCTAAAACTGACTAGTTATCCAAATGAATCAGTATTTTCCCTTTTCCCAGAAATTAATACAGATGCAAGTGTTCACTATCAAGTTGGAACTGTTAATATGTGAAATACTACTGATAAAGACAGGAAAGGCTTTATTAAGGACAAGACAACAAACCAGGAGAAGGAGCTGCTCAAGCAAGACCTTCCGATTATCTTTGCAAAAAGGCAACTATACCTGAAAGATTCTGCAGCCACACACATTTTGCCTTCACTGAGGTCAACTGCCTTCACCGAGGTCAAATATTAGCAAGGACTAACATTTATTCAGCTCTGTGTGTGCCAGGCATTTTATTAAGAACTTTTCATGCATCATCGCTTCTATGCCTCATAGCAACAATGCATGTAAGAACTTTTCATGCATCATTGCTTTTATGCCTCATGCAATACACTGTTGTCCCTGATTTCCAAATGTGGCTACTAAGGTTGAGGAGTGAAGTGTCCTTTGGCAGGGTGACACAGCTAGTACATAGTGGACTTGGGGTTCAGATTCTGGGCATCTGATTCCAGCACCCACCTTAATCGTTGTCTGGGATTTATTCGTGCAAAAAGTTACGAATTGTATCTTAGGCTTTTCATCCTAAGCACTGATTGAGAACCACCTCATGCATTTGACACAATGCTTCCTAATACTTCAGATCATAGATACCTTTGAAATTTCTGTTAAAGGCTATTAGAAGATAGAAAATATCTATCTAGAAAATAATACATATCTTCCTAGAAAATAATATATATTCAAACAACTTTGCATATAAAACTCAGCATAGATGATATCTCTAGAGGTCCATTTATTCTAATTACTAAAGAAATGAAATAACCTTTTTCCCCTACACCCAACTCCGAAGACCTGAAATGACATTTTAAAGAGTTTTCCATCAAAAGAGGTTTGAAGACTTTGGTGTTTTAAGAGATTAATGTGTTAGCCAGAACAACTCATTTCTCTACCAGTGTGTACTCCATTTATTTTTAAGTATTTTCTACTGAATAATTTTGAAATTACTTTCTTAGTTTTCTAAGAAAACTTAAAACTTTTAGCATTTTCTTAAAAACTAAGAAAATGCTTTGTTTATCATGAATTGCTATTTCTCTTGATTATTATTCTTGGAGAAAGTCTATCAGACATAATTCATCTGATTTGCTTCTAGGCTAGAGGAAAATGTGAAAGATGACAAATGAAAATTACAAAGGGTGTCAGTAGTATGGCTCCTTTTATCATTTGTCATTATCACAAATATATCAACACAGGACTTTTAAAAAATAGTTTGTACATATTGGGCCTCAGTAGGATTTTGCATGAATTTTTTTTTTTTCTTTTTTGCCAAGAGAGAAAGAGCGAAGAAATAACCAAAGGTGATGTACTCGTATTGGAGGTTTACCAAATAAGGACTGCTTTTATTATGAACTATAGTCAGTTTTTCTATTGTGTGTTTTTTGTTCCTGCAGGCAAGATCTCTGAACTTTATGCAGAGGGTTCTTTTAAAAAACCAAAGTTGAATTTTTTTATTTCTTGGAATATTTTTTTCATTTATTTCTCCCAAGTAGAGCAGACTCCAAACTCTCTTTTGTACTATGTCTTTTTTGTTTTGCCACTAGCTCAGTATTCTGTTTCTACATTTTCCTTTCCTAGAACCAGTCAATAAATGACCAAAAAAAAAAAAAAACCTAAATCATGTGTTATTGCACTAGGAGTTCAAGGATACCAAGGACAGTCTTGTTTGTTTATTTGTTTTTTTGTTTTTTGGTTTTTTTGAGACAGAGTTTCACTCTTGTTGCCCAGGCTGGCGTACAGTGGTGCGATACTGGCTTACTACAGCCTCTGCCTACCGGGTTCAAGCAATTTTCCTGCCTCAGCCTACCAAGTAGCTGGGATTACAGGCATGCACCACCTCGCCTGGCTAATTTTTATATATTTAGTAGAGACAGGGTTTTGCCATGTTGGTCAGGCTGGTCTCAAACTCCCGACCTCATGTGATCCACCCTCCTTGGCCTCCCAAAGTGCTGGGATTACAGGCGTGAGCCACCACGCCCGGCAGACAGACAGTCTTGATGTGGGAACAGAGAAGGCTGGATAGGAGTTGGATAAGGCGATTTCAGATAAGAGGGGGTGACTTCACCCAAGGCAGGGAGTGGAACTGTGTGTAAGGGGATCAGGAGGACAAACTACATTTGTAAATAATGAGAAATAAGAACTTGTGACAGTAAATATATTTGGTCTCTTTGCCTGGTTCCCAACACAGAGCTCCTGAATCCCTTGCAAATTCCTGAGTGATAGGAGCATCTTTTGTTGTAACTAGGACACTCTTGATGGGCTTCTGGGTAGCTTCAAGGTGGGGGCTAGTCACCAAAAAGAACAAGTCATAATTAGAAATTTGGAACTTTCACCCCCACCCTCTGACCTCTGGAGATTGGAAAGGGACTGAAGATCGAGTTTAATCAGCAATCAGTAATGCCCTCATAGTGGAACCTCTATACAAACCCTAACTGATGGGTGGAGTGTGGGGAGAGTTCAGAGAGCTTCCAGGTTGGTGAATGCGTCCGTGTATGGGTAGGGTGGTACACTCCCAATTCCAGGCGGGACAGAAGCTGCCCTGGGGACATTCCAGACATGGCCCTGTGTACCTCTTCGTGTGGCTGTTGATTTGTATCCTTTACATAAGTAATGTTTCCCTGAGTCCTGTGAGCCTTTATAACAAATTATTGAACCTGAGGAGGGGGTCATGGGAACTCCTTGATTTGTAGCCAAGTTGGACAGAAGTGTGGGTGCCCTGGGCACCCAGGACTTAGAACTGGCATCTGAAGTAGGGAACAGTCTTGTGAGACTGAGCCCTTGAGCTGTGGGGTCTGTGCTAACCCCAGTAGTCAGTGTCAGAACTGAATTGCAGGACACCCAGGTTGTATCTGCAGAGAACTGGTGAACTGCTTAGTGTGGAAAACCCACACATTTGGTGTCAGAAGTGTGTGAGTAGAAATAGTTTTCCTTTTATGTCTGTTGGATGGATAATGATGAACCTAGCAGGGCACAGAAAGCTAGGCAACAGGGAAACTGAGAATGAAGTTGTAGCAGAGAATGAAAAAGAAAAGACAGATAAAACATTTTGAAGAAAGGACAGTAATGTATTCCCAACAGGTAGGATTTACTGGATGAAGGAGAGAAGAGGCAAAGATAACTACAAAATTTCTAGCCTGAGAGACTGGTAGAGAAAAATGGTAGTATCAGGGACAGACAGGGTTATTAAGAAAAAGGATTGGATTTTTAAAATAAAGAAGATCTGGTGTAAAATTATCCTCAGGAAAATTGGAAATCCAGGCACGTACTTCTCTCCATCATGCCCTTGCATAGTGCAGTCCCTCTGCCTGTCCATGCCTTGCCTCCCCCTCCCTAGGATTCTTCTTCCTCTCTTAAGACCCATCTCAAATATCACCTAGACTTGTAAATAAGTTATATGAAACTGGATAGCTGAGGTTTCAAGCCTTTATCCCTTTGAACCTTTTTAATAACAAGTTACTTTTATCTTTTGCTAAATCCAACTTTATATTCACCATTTTAACTAGCATCATTTCCGATTCCAAGACCTGATTGGTGTGAAAGTGCAGCTAAGTTACTGTTAATCGAGATCAGAATAAGAGAATCTACGAAGAAAAATTAACAAAATCCCCCTTTTAATGCATAATCTTCCATCCATCAGGCTGTAAGTTAAATACCTAACACAAAACAAAGCTGTATGTTTTATGGATATGTACGTATATAATTGCAGGGAACATGATTTGGAAGGATATACACTTATATTGCTAAGAATAGTCACCCCTAAGGAGAAGACTGGGGTCACAAGTGGAAGTCAAGGGAGTCTTCAGCTTTCTTTTTGTATTTAAATTTTGATAGAAATATATACATATGTATTATAATTTTAAATTTTTAATGAAAAACAGTATTTTTCCTATTTTCTTTGATCTGTCAATAGGTTATATTTTTCCAGTATCAGCTAAACATTTGCTTCCCAGAAAGCTTAGTTACCTCTTCAAAATTTATTCAGGTTAAAGTAAAAGATTTAGATAGTGGATTAAAAATCTAAGATGGTATTTGCCTACTTTATATAGAACAGTATATTGATGCTGCTAAAGCAATTAAAGTATAATTTTTCTTTTTTCTTTTTTCTTTTTTTTTTTTTTTTTTGTTTTGTTTTTTGGAGATGGAGTCTTACTCTCTGTCGCCCAGGCTGAAGTGCAGTGGCGCAATCTCCGCTCATTGCAACCTCCATCTCCCAGGTTTAAGCGATTCTCCTGCCTCAGCTTCCCCAGTAGCTGGGATTACCAGGTGCGCACCACCATGCCCAGCTAATTTTGTTGTATGTTTAGTAGAGACAGGGTTTCACCATGTTGGCCAGGCTGATCTTGAACTCCTGACCTCAAATGATCCGCCCACTTCAGCCTCCCAAAGTGCTGGGATTACAGGCGTGAGCCACCATGCCCAGCCTACAGTGTATACTTTTTCTTCGCTCCTGCATGCAGTGCTCCTTCCAGTGCTGAATGTCTGAATTTTTATCTGAGACATAGTATTTCAGATGGTCATTACTTGCGGGTGGTCATTAATAGTTCCTCCCTGCTTCTAACCTTCCTCTCCTCATTTTAAATTAAGTTACGCTACATTATTGTGGGTTAGGAGGTACATTAATATTAAATGAAAAAATATAATCTGATGAGTGAGTGGCAAGACAGTTATCGTATGAATATTGAGAGTTGTTCTGAGGCCTTTTTGTTTTTCTGGGGGTTCTGTGCTTCTGGTAGAACTCTTGGTTATTGAATAAATAGTTCCTGAAAAGTGAGAAAGTACAATTGGAAATTAGATTTCTGATGAATAAATCAAACCCTATTAAGAGAACTAGGTTCAAGTAATTTTAAAACCACTTGAATTTTCATAAATGTTTTGTTAATTATTGATTATAAAAAACAGTGACTCTAGCTGGAGGCTTTTGTGTGTTTGCTTTTGAGTCAGCTAGGAAAAGGAAGAAAAAGTCAAGCTTAGTCAATTGTGGTTTTCACTGAATCTTTTTTAAAGTAATGAGCTGGTTTGTTTTCTTCATCACTATAGCAACTTAAGCTAGTTTTTGCTTTTGATTTTTTATTTCCCCTAGAGAAACCTAGCATGCACTGCTCATTAGACTTGAGCATACTAAGGAATATCTGTGGTAATTAAGTTAAAAATCAGAGCGGTGTTTTGTGCCGTGTATAGTTGCAGATGTCTGCATTTCACTAATATTCTTTGGAAACATCTGGATACCGGTTAACATAAAATAACTGTTTAGTCGGTTTCTGTTCAGAATAGAAGGAATGATTTAAAAGTTCCCATTGTAGTATGTACGTCATTCTATCCCTAGCCCTTCCTCCAGCTTGACTGAGATTGATAAATAACAAACATCATGGGTGGTGTGTCTTTAGTTTCCTCTGGTGAGCTCGCTGCACAGATTACTTTGTCAGCAGTGTGGCCTTGATTTTTAGGCTCTGTTTCTAATGAGATCAGTTCTGTGGCCAACACCTGTGTACCAAGCCCATTCACTGTCTAGCTTAGCCAGCCATGGACTCCTGCTCTTGGTTAGAAGTATTTGCCTTCATTTCTGCTAGCACAGTTCACCAAAAACCCAACTGATCTCAAACACTAGTAATTCATCAATGGAGTCTAACAGAGTTTTAAGGTGTGTGTGTGTGTGGGTGTGGGTGGGTGTGGGTGTGGGTGTGTGTGTAGAGATGGGATCTCACTATGTTGTCCAGACTGGTCTTAAACACCTAAGCTCAAGTTCTCCTGTCTCAGCCTCCCAATGTGCTAGAACTACAGTCATGAGCCACCATGCCCAACCCTCTAAGACTTTGGGATACAAAAATGTAATTTATCTTTTCTCCATTTCTGGTATAAAACATCTCTTCCTTCCTCCTTCTAGTTTCTGTTCTGTACTCCTGTTTGATCTGTGTTGGTCCTGTAAACCTTCAGCCTTCTGTTCTGAAGGAGGAAAGGCTTGGTTTTATAAAAAGTGACAATATTCAGACCACATAAGATCCTTCTTGCTTTATTTTGGCTTAAATACTTTAAGATTTTCTGATTTTCTTGTATGTATATGTATTTACCTATTATTTGACTTTATTGAACAACTTCAAATTGAGTATATTTGAACGAGAGTAGGCATTCAAAAGTGCTAGGCTTTCCCTGCCTTTCAGAACTTTGAGGTATATGTCACATCATTTTGTCCTTCACATTCTCCAGTTGTGCTAATTTTTCCGAATCCGTTGAGTCAAGTAGAGTACCTTCCTTTTTGCAGTCATATTCTTACTTTTTTTTTTTTTTTTTTTTTTTGAGACAGTCTCAAACTCTTGCCCAGGCTGGAATGCAGTGGTTCAATCTCAGCTCACTGTAAGCCTTGTGAGTAGCTGAGACTACAGGAGCATGCCACCATGCCCAGCTAATTTTTGTATTTTTAGTAAAGATGGGGTTTCACCATGTTGGCCAAGCTGGTCTCAAACTCCTGACCTCAAGTGATCTGCCCAGCTCGGCCTCCCAAAGTGCTGGGATTATAGGCGTGAGCCACCACATCCGGCCTCTTACTTAAATCTCTTAGTGCCCCTTAGAATGTAGTTAAGAATTTTCAGGTGACAGTATATTTTTGATAGTTATCTTTGGTTTCCAAACCTAGAGAAGGAAGACTAACTGGCTTTCTCCGTGTGTGGGTACATCGTGTCTTATTGGAGATTGTTTTGTTTCAAGTATTGCTGCAGAGTATTTTATTAATGGTTACACTTTAAAATTTTTTGTTTTTCAGATTAACAATTTAGGTAACCCAGTACTTGATATTTGCCAATTACTAGAATTAAAAACATGTATGTATCACTGGTTAACTAGAAATTTAAAATGAGAATGTTTCTTCTTTAGCCCAGGCAGTATCACTTGGATTAATTTCTGTCCCCTCCCTGTCCCTACTCTATCCGCTCCGTGGCTTCTTCCACTAAGCTGGTGCTTTCTTTATAGCTCCTCCTGTGCACTAAACCTTTATTGTTCACTAAACCTTTATTGGTTCATAGCCTACAGAAAATGCCTGTGGTGTGAGAGGTAATTTGTGAAACTGCCTCTCTTCCCTGTTTAGCAGTTGAGCTCTCTAAATGGGTGTAGCTGGGAAAGAAAATTTAATTTTACAAACAAGAATTCCTGGGTTCCATCCAGTGGAACATGTCTTTTGTTATACACACAGTTTCTGACTCATATCGTTCCATGACTTATAATAAAGTGGACATTTTGTTTACACTGTTGTATGGAAGGAGGGGTCTGGTTTCTAATTTTTAATAGCATCTATTTCTAGAATATAGGCTTGCCATTTGAATGCTTCTGTTTTTTTAGTTTCTAAGTTAAAAGAAAGTAACTTTTCCTCCACTTCAGAAAGCAAGGAAAATTAAAAATAATGTGATGACTTCCATAGGCTCTAAAAGAGCAATGAAAAAAGTGATTTATGTGTGGGAGAAGAAATACTAGTTCTTAATTAATACATTGTTTTACCACTTCCTGTGAATTTATGTAGAAGTAATAAACTTATTAAGTCACTTATTCAAACTCTTGTCAGTTTAGACTTTTTAATTGCTTTATTACCTGCCATTACTTTGTAATACTTGTTATAGCAGTGGTAATAGTTGAGATTTGCATATTGACCACTTGCAGGGCACTGTGCCAGATTCCCCACATGTGATATTCCTCCCAGTCATGACACCCATCCCAGGAGAGCAGCGTTAACGCCCCCCATGCAAGCACATGGTGCAGGCTGGGTGACCTGGGCACAGTGCCTGACCGTTTCCCTGGCTTACTGTAGTTATCATTAAATCATATGTGGTATTACTTAGAAGCATTTTGAATAATTTGAAAAGCATGTTTTAGTGTTTAAACAATTTTTTTTTTTTCTTTGAGAAAAGGTCTGGCTTTGTTGCTGGGGTGGAGTGCAGTGACCTGAGCATAGCTCACTGCAGCCTGCAACTCCTGGGCTCAAGCGATTCTCCTGCCTCAGCCTCCTGAGCATCTGGGACTACAGGCACATGCCCCCACACCCAACTCAATTTTTTTTTTAAGATACGAAGGATCAATCTTAATATTATTTACAATTTTTTTTCCCTTTTCTGTGGGCCTTATCTGACTGGAACTTCTTTTTAAATTTTTTATTTTTTAAATTATAAATTGACAAATTATAGATATATATTTATGAGCTACAAAGTAATTTTATGATTTATGAATACAACATTGCATAATTAAGTCAAGCTGACTAACCTGTTCACCACTGGAAACAATTGCAAATCATTATCATTTTTTCTGGTGAGAACATCTGAAATTTACTCAGTGCTTTTGAAATGTGCAGTACTTTTTGTTGTTGTAGAAATGTGGTCTCACTCTGTTGGCCAGGCTGGTTTCAAACTCTGAGCTCAAGTGATCCTCCCACCTCAGCCTTCTGGTGTTGGGATTACAAGCGTGAACTACCACGTTGGGCCAAATGTATAATCTATTATTATTTACTGTATTCACCATGCTGTGCAATCTATCTCAAAAAAACTTACCCCTCCTGCCTAATTGAGGCTTTGTACCCTTTGACCATCATCTACCCATCACCCCCATCCCCAATTTTGTATACTTGGAGTCCTTTCATGATATATGTGGAGGCTTATGGTAAGTTATTTAAAACTTACATGTATGTCAAAATTTTTTATGGCCGTAGCTTTTCTTTTTTAAATTTTAAGAGCCAGAATATTTGTATATTTATTCAGCATGTATTTGAGTGCCTAATATATGCCATTTTCTGTGTTAGGAACCAGAAATTAAAGCAGCGAACAAAACACAGTCTGCCCTCATGGTGCTAATTCGCCAGGTAGGGAAGCCAGATAATAAACACATGTATAATGCGAAGTCAGTAATAATAAACGATATGAAGAAACAAGTAAGGTAGGAGAGGCAGGAAAGGGGGGGTGAGAAAGAGGTGCTCTTTTAAATACAGTGGTCAGGGAGAGCCTCTCAGAATGAAGTTTTTAACAGACCTGAATGAAATGGGGGAGTGAGCTATACAGATATCTGCTGTGTGCTAGAAAAATTACCTGTAATTTTGCATTCTAAAAGTTTAATAATGAGTACATTTATCTCACAATTTGAGAATCAATTATATACAAGATACAGTTCTAAGCACATACTCCTAAGTATAATTTGTTGTTTTTACAGTAGACCAAATAATTATGCTCAGCTTCAGAATATGCTCTTTATGATCAAGTGTACAATAGATAAATTCTCTTATAACATTATCAGTATTAAGGTTCATGTTTTCAGAAACATATAAAAAAACTAGCTTTTAAAATTGACTAGGGAAGTTCTCTCAAACTGCCAGTCCATGAGATACTGTATATTTTCTATCTGAAAAACTTTTATTCTCAGAATTCTTTAAAAGAGATGTCGCTGGGGCTCCCATTACTTACCTGTGACTCCCAGTGGAAATCATACCCAGCCCTTCAAGAGGGGCTGAATCCGTTGGGAGTCGGGGGGTAGAAAAAAATGCTGCAGCTGCTTGTGGGTATCCTTCAGACACAAACACACAGTGCCCCAAGCACTGTGCAGTCAAATGTCGACCCCGCTCGGACTTTCCTCCTTGGGGTTGAGAAGCAATGGACTATAGAGAAAGAAAGGTGGCTTAGCACTTCAAAACTTGGAAGGGTAATTGACCAAGACCCCTAAAGCCAAAGCAGTGGGCAGCCCCACTTCCTGTATCCCCTACACCAACACCTAATGGCTACAAGATACAGGGGCACTAGCACCTGTCTGCTTGGCTGCCTCCCCTTCTTACAGTAGTGGTGAAGGGAATCACTCAGCCTCAGGAAGGGAAAATGGCTTTCTCATCTTCAAATTGAAAGAGGTTGGCCGTGGGTGAGGAGAATAACAGGTAAGGATCTCTTTCAGTATACCCATTTGAAGCCAGAACCTCTGTTTTGACATACAGTATTTTGAACCTGGTGACTATTCATTGCCAGTGTTTCTGAATTACCAGAAAGCAGAATTCTTGCCAGGCACAATGGCTCATACCTGTAATCCCAGCACTTTGGGATGCCAAGGTGGGAGGATCACTTGAGCCCAGGAGTTTGAGACCAACCTGGGCAACATGATGAGATCCTGTCTCTACAAAAAATTCAAAAATTAGCTGGGCATGGTGGCATGCACTTGTGGTCCCAGCTACTCAGGAGGCCAAGGTGGGAGGATTACCTGAGCCCAGGAGGTTGAAGCTACAGTAAGCCATGTCTGTGCCACTACACTCAGCCTGAGCAACACAGCAAGACCCTGTTTCCCACCCCAACCACCCCTACCCCGCCCCCGCCAGAAAAAGCAAGCTGAATTCTTGAATTCCCTGCAACCAGGTCACCCAAATCAAAGGTAAAAGGAACATAAAAAAGCCTTCTGGAAAGTGTAAAAAAATTCATTGCAGAGTGATGTTTGTCTTGTGAAATCATAGTTAAGTTTGTTCTAAATATATCCCCTTCTTTCTCACCCACCCCAACACATTTTTTTTTAAAAACCACCAGGTATCCGTTACAGCACTGACGTGAGTGTAGATGAAGTAAAAGCTTTGGCTTCTCTGATGACATACAAGTGTGCGGTGGTTGGTAAGTGATCGCCTTTCTTGCTGCCTAATGACAACTCTGGGGAAATAAACATAACACATGGTTACTGTTAAGATGCTATAGAAATATACCTTATCAGAACTGATTTTTTTTTAAGTTGTACTAAGACCTGCATCATTTTTCAATTAGTCTAAATTAAGATATAGCCTCTTTTTAACATGGGGATTTTTAAAAATAGGAGCTAATTGGATTTTAAGTCTATATCTTTGTTTTCAATTCCTCAACACATTCTGTAAATAAGACCAAATTATAGTAGAAGGATAGTAAATAAGCTATTATCTTTTAGAAGTGGTAAAGAGCACTCATTAAATATGTATTAGAGCTTGGCTAGCCAATTTTATTGAACAATTTCTGTTCAATAAAATGTTGCTTGAAGTACAGTTTAGAAAATGATGGTAGGTTTATTTCTTGAATTTTCAGAAATTCAGGCTTAAAGCATCACGTTTTTCTAATATTGTGTGGTGCTTTCTGTCATCTTACTTTTTTTAACGTTTATATGGAATAGCAACCATCAGCCTTCTCTTTCAGATGTGCCGTTTGGGGGTGCTAAAGCTGGTGTTAAGATCAATCCCAAGAGCTATACTGTAAGTATGAAAGTGATATTTGTTTTTTTGGGTTTTTTGTTTGTTGGTTTGTTTGTTTTCTTGGAGACAGAGTCTTGCTCTGTTGCCCAGGCTGGAGTACAATGGCGCAATCTCGGCTCGCTGCAGCCTCCGCCTCCTGGGTTCAAGCGATTCTCCTTGATCCATAACTAGGATTACAGGTGCATGCCACCATGCCCAACTAATTTTTGTATTTTTAGTAGAGAGGGGATTTCACCATGTTGGCCAGGCTGGTCTTGAACTCCTGACCTCAGGTGATCCGCCTGCCTCGGCCTCCCAGAGTGCTAGGATTGCAGGCGTGAGCCACCACACCCGGCCTCAAAGTGACATTTGTGCACACAGTGCATTTATGAAGGACTTGAAATTACTGGACTTCTCTGTATCCCCTATATCAGTGAGATCAGTAGTCCCCATTTTTTCAAATGAAATAGAAAAATGTAAAGAATTAACTCATTGAGTGTTTTGCCATATAAAGATCACCTACTTAATATCTATGTCCTTTATCATTTTCTGTTTTGTTTGATTTTGTTTTTATGAGTCTTTCGTTCTACTTTTTTGCTTTTTGTTTTATTATTTTCTTAATTAATTAATATCTTCATATTGTTAGACACTTATACCCATATTTAAGAATTACTGTGATCTGATTAGCCAGGTGTATTGGTGCATACCTGTAATCCCAGCTACTCTAAGGAGGCTCAGGCATGAGAATTGCTTGAACCCAGGAGGTGGAGATTGCAGTGAGCCAAGATTTCTCCGCTGCACTCTAGCCTGGGCAACAGAGCAAGACTCTTGTCTCAAAAAGAAAAAAGTATTACTGTGATCTGAAGTTATTATGTCAGGATCTCATTCTAGTGACAAATATCTTAATTAAGACTATGAAAACCTTACTTTTTATCCAGTCAGTTCCAAGTTAATTCAAACTGGTTGTCCCCATGCTTTACATAATGCTAAATTATATTCAGACATAAATGAATATGATTTTTATTCTCTTTAAAATTCACCATTTAAATGGATATAATTATATTTCAATTAATCTTAATTAAGATTTAGTGTGGTTTTCAGTGGGGAATTAGTAGAATGGGAATTTGAGCCCTAGTTCTACTATCTTGTTTTTATAACCTACTTTTTTGATCCCTTGTTTTCTCACCTTTAAAATGGCAATGCCTAGTTTATGAGTTGTTCTAAGGATTACATGAGAAGACATATGAAAATGTACTATAAATAGAAAGTGAGATGCTAGCTATAATCTCAAGTGATCTTTATATCAATTTTTTCTTTCATTTTTGTTGTTTTCTTATTTTACAGGATAATGAATTGGAAAAGATCACAAGGAGGTTCACCATGGAGCTAGCAAAGAAGGGCTTTATTGGTATGTGTAGCCACATAGATTTTGGTATAAAGTGGGAACATCTAAAAATTTCTTTTTTTTTTTTTTTTTTTTTTTTTTTTTTGTGAGACAGTCTCACTCTATTGCCCAGACTGGAGTACAGTGGTATGATCTCATCTGCCTCCTGGGTTCAAGCAGTTCTTTTGTCTCAGCCTCCCAAGTAGCTGAGATTACAGGTGTGTGCCACCACACCCAGCTGATTTTTGTATTTTTACTAGAGATGGGGTTTTGCCATGTTGGTCAGGCTGGTCTTGAACTCCTGACCTCAGGTAATCCACCCATACCGGACTCCAAAGTGCTGGTCTTACAGACATGAGCCACTGTGCCCGGCCTCCTACTATTTGTTATAGGAGCTTTTGCCAAACATACAACGTTTCTGAAGATACTAATCTTCGTTTGCTTAATGTTTTTGTATCTTACTATTATCTGTGTTTATAAGTTCTTTGTGCACAATCTGAATATTCTTTTCTATGATATGTAAATATTTGTCATGTATCCTTTATTTTTCAAGCAGTTTAAACCTTTCTATTTTTTTTTATCTAAAAGGCCTCTAATTTGTTTGAATAGAATATACATAGTTACCTAATAGAATGCTTGCTCTATCAGTATAGTTAATAGAATGTTAATAGTTACTTAATAATAGAATACTTGCCCTATCAGTATCAGTATAGTTAAACAAAATAAGGTCTACTTAAATAGGAAATAAAGTGTATTTTTCTCTACTTTCTTTTCTCAGCATTTCCCCCACCATGGACAAGTTCCTATGAAATTAAACTATAAAGACTGGGCATGGTGGCTCGTGCTTGTAATCCCAGCATTTTTGGAGGCTGAGGCCTGGAAGTTCGAGATCACTCTGGGCAATATAGCAAGCCCCATCTCTACAAAAAATGAAAACATTATCCAAGCGTGATGTTGCATGTCTGTGGTCCCAACTACTAAGATGGGAGGATCACTTAAGCCTGGGAGGTCAAGGCTGTAGTGAGCTGTGATCGTGCCACTGCACTCTGGCCTGAGCGACAAAATGAGACCACATCTCAAGAAGAAAGAGAAAAGAAATAAAGCTATTCAGATTCATTTTTAGGAAAAAAAAGTCATGAAATAAGTGTCATGAAATAACGTAATATAGAAATACAGTAAGTATAGGTAACTCTAAAACTTAATTAGATTTGGCCTATCTTTCATAATAAAAGGCATTTGGGCCTTTGACATGCCGCATCCCCAGCACTGCTGTGAACTTGTGCATCATTGCACGGAGCCTGTTAACATAAGTTAACATGAGTTAACTACCTCCCTCACACTTTTACAGGAATACCTACTGATTCTGAGACGTGGCAAATCGAAGTTATGTTCATCCTGTTAATAGCCTTCATAATTTTTATAAGGTCTTTCCTCTTCACCTAAATCTCAAACACATTTAGTAGTCTTGAATGGTTTCAGACTTTATTCAGTCATATTTATCACCCATATCTGTAATATCTCCAGCTTAATTGTATCAGTCTTGACAAGTACCTAATAATTCCAAAGGTCAAAAAGTGATTCCTTGGAATACTGAAAGAAAACACAGCTTAAACCCTAGTAACTTGATTTATTTGCATAATTCGCAAAAACCTTATTGACCCAGGATGCAGCTAAACTGACATCTGGGCCCAGACAGCATTGAAGCCTAGGAGGTAGGCAAAGGGAGTTTTTTCTCTCACTCTAGGCAAACCTTCAAGTTTGATGTTATTTATCTGTTATTTCCTGACTGCCCTTTCCACAGAGAGTGTCAGACTGAGGCTCAGACCTGAGCCTGAACCCTGATCCTGTCACATGTGTGTTTAACCTCAGCTTGTAAATTTCTGCAAAACGAAACAAAAAAGAAGAGGCTGGGATTTTGATTGAATCTGTACACCGATTTGCGGAGTATTGCCGTCTTCCCCACCCTCCCCAAAAGGGTTTTGCCCTTTCACCCAGGCTGGAGTACCAGGCAGCAGTCACTGCAACCTTGACCTCCTGGGCTCAAGCAATCCTCTCACCTCACCCTCCCAAGTAGCTAGAACCACAGGCATGCGCAACTGCGCCTGGCTAATTTTTTAATTTTTTGTAGAGACAGGGTCTCATCACGTATCTCAAACTGGTCTCAAACTCCTGAGCTCAAGCAGTCTTCCCACCTCAGCTTCCCAAAATACTGGGATTATAGGCATGAGCCACTGTACTCGACCAGTATTGCCGTCTTAACCATATTAAGCCTTCCAATGCTGAATATGATATGTCTTTCCATTTATTTAGGACTCTTGATTTATTTCAATGATGTTTTATAGTTCTCGTTGTAGAAGTCTGACAACTAAATATTTTATTCCTTTTAATGCTATTGTAAGTGACATTGGTCTATAGTTTTCTTATGATGTCTTTGTCTATCAGGACAATTCTAGCCTCATGGAATGAGTTGAGGAGTGTTCCTTCCTCTTCTGCTTTTGGAAAAGCTTTTGAAAGGTCCATGTTCATTCTCTTGTGTGAGTGTAAATATCACCTATGTAAAGTTCTGCAGGATCCTGATGTCTCCTCCCTTCTCATCCCCTTATATCTCTGTGCACCAAAATTACCCTTTCATCTCCTACTCTAGTCACATGCTGTTAGAAAAGCTGCTTTTTTAAAAAAAGATTAACTTCCGCCTCATACTTTTTCTCTATATAAGAATTTATCTGTTAGGCCGGGCATGGTGGCTCATGCCTATAATCCTAGCACTTTGGGAGGCTGAGGCAGGTGGATCACTTGAGGTCAGGAGTTTGAGACCAGCCTGGCAAACATGGTAAAACGCCATCTCTACTAAAAATAAAAAAAAATTAGCCAGGCATGGTGGCCGGTACCTGTAATCCCAGCTACTCAGGAGGCTAAGGCAGGAAAATTGCTTGAACCTGGAAGGTGGAGGTTGCAGTGAGCCGAGATCATGCCACTGTACTCCAGCGTGGGCAACAAGAGTGTAACTCTGTCGCAAAAAATAAAAATTAAAAAAAAAAAAAAAAAAAAAAAAAGAATGTATCTGTTTTTCAGCAACTACTTGGTTTTTTTAAGACGGAGTCTTGCTCTGTCACCAGACTGGAGCTCACTGCAACGTCTGCCTCCCCGGTTCAAGCAATTCTCCTGCCTCAGCCTCCCAAGTAGCTGGGAGTATGGGCACATGCCTCCACACCCAGCTAATTTTTGTATTTTTAGGAGAGACAGGGTTCAACATGTTGGTCAGGCTGGGCTTGAGCTCCTGACCTTGTGATCCATCCTCCTCAGCCTCCCAAGGTGCTGGGATTACAGCCGTGAGCCACTGTGCCCAGCCTAATAGTTTAACCATTTTTTAAGTTGTGTTTTTCATTTTGTAAAAATGAGTTTGTATTTTACAGTTGAAATAATATAGAAAGTTATAAACAATATCTATATGGGGAGGAAGAGAGAAAGGGCAAGAGAAAGAAAATTGTAAGTGGGAACATGTTATACATGCTGTGTGAAACCTGCCTTTTTCCATATGTATGTTTGTGATAATTCCAAGTAATTTACATGGATATAAGTTACCCTTTTTAATGGCTATTTAGTACTTTGTATAGGTATACCATAGTTCATTTAATTGATGTACAAGATAATTAGGTTGTTTTTATTTTTACTATGTTTGAGAGGAGTATTTCTGCACCTTTACAGATTTGAGTGAGCATCACTTAACATGTTTTTATCAGAGATCTTACTGTAGCCGCCAGTAATAGTGCAGTCAGTGATTCCTGTTACTGCCTGTAAGCTAATTTGTTAGCCTAAAACTTTAATTTGCTATGATCTGGGGAACTGAAAGCTAAGGCCTAAAATTTTATGTGCTGAGTGTCGAATAATAGGTCAAAGCCACGTTCTTCCACAAGTAAAATAATATGGGGCTTAACACAATTGCTTTAGCAATGTGACTCCCCTTTTTCTCTATTTGGTAAGGAGGGCTTATACCCCCACTAAGCAGCATGTTACTGTGCTGTCTCATACAGGTCAACTCCCTAACCATAATAATCCTGCTTATATAGAACACAACGGTACTGTTATCTCTAATTGCATGTTAGTGAAATGAGGTCAAGAGCGGCTAAATTGATTATCCTCTGGTCACACTCAGAAATCCTATGGAGTAGCTTATATCTGTTGTACATAGCTAACTTCCAGACATATAGCAAGTAAATGCCAGTGGGAGAAATTATTATGTAATGTTGTATGTGTCTAAATTTTATAGTGAAACATTTAATGAATATTTCTATGACTTTGATTAGTTACCTAAATGAGATCTAAAATTTTCTAGCCATGGTAACTTGGTTATTACAGAGACTTGCAAGGATCTTTGTGTTCGAGAAGAATTTTTCTTAAAAACTGGTGCACTGCTCTTTCCCTCTGTCCCCAGGTCCTGGCATTGATGTGCCTGCCCCAGACATGAGCACAGGTGAGCGGGAGATGTCCTGGATCGCTGATACCTATGCCAGCACCATAGGGCACTATGTGAGTACCCACCGGAAGCCCCGAGGCTTCTGCATTTGCTGTCTACAAGAATTAACAGTTTGACTGATTATATCAGAATCCCTGGGCTTTTCTCTCATTCAATCATAATCTTGATGTGCATATTATTTTATGTCTACTTGTCTGTTCTTTTTTTTTTTTTTTTTTTTTTTTGAGACGGAGTCTCGCTCTGCCACCCAGGCTGGAGTGCAGTGGCCGGATCTCAGCTCACTGCAAGCTCCGCCTCCCGGGTTCACGCCATTCTCCTGCCTCAGCCTCCCGAGTAGTTGGGACTACAGGCGCCCGCCACCGCGCCCGGCTAGTTTTTTGTATTTTTTAGTAGAGACGGGGTTTCACCGTGTTAGCCAGGATGGTCTCGATCTCCTGACCTCGTGATCCGCCCGTCTCAGCCTCCCAAAGTGCTGGGATTACAGGCTTGAGCCACCGCGCCCGGCCTACTTGACTGTTCTTAAATCGTAACGAACACAAATGGTGCTTTACTTATATGCTGCCCTATACTTGTCACTGGGAAAGGACACTTACTGACCAGGGCAGCCCACTCTGTATGCTAAGACACTAGAACATACATCAAGAAGCATCCAATTCTGATTTTTCCCTCAGAGGGCTTCCATTTAAAGAGGGACTAAGGCACATAGCAGATAAGATATGGAAATAATGTAATACAACGGTGGAGATTATGAATTCTGAAATAAGACTTTCTAGAGGAGATATTTGGGCCAGACCTTGAAAATGGGTAAAATATGAACATCTAGAGATTTGGAGGATAAGAGGAAGATAAACAATAGAGTTCAGATTGTCTGAAGGTAAGGCCTATTTATAAAGGTAATAGAAAGTAAGAGTGAAGGCTGGATTCAGTGGCTCGTTCTCGTAATCCCAGCACTTTGGGAGGCCAAGGCAGGTGGATCACTTGAGCCCAGGAGTTGGAGAGCAGCCTGGACAACATGGGAAAACCCTGTCTTTCCAAAAAATACAAAAATTAGCCAAGCTTGGTGGTATACACCTATAATCCCAGCTACCTGGGAGGCACACTTGAGCCCGGGAGGTTGAGGCTTCTGTGAGCCGTGGTTGTGCCACTGCACTCCAGCCTGGGCAATAGAGAGAGACCCTTTCTCAAAAAAATAAGGAAAGTAAGAATGAAGAGGTAAATGAACCAGGACAAAAACACCAAGCACCAGTGTTTGTGTTTTACGTGTAGTCAGTGGAGAAACTTTGCTGATCCTTCCTGGGGAAGAGTAGGCTGGCAGCAGTGTCCAGCTGTGCTGGCGCCAGGAGAGAACCTCCCGTGGTGTCAGCGCCTTTCCACCGAGCCCAGGAGCCAGAGGACCAGGAGAGGAGCATTGGCACATGTGAGGCGCGTGACAGAGAGACTCAGCAAAACTGGATTGGATACATGTGGAATTAAGGAAAGGGACCAGGTTGAGTCACAGAGAACCAGGAGAACCTGAATCTGGGGACTGAGCAGAGGTAGTACCACAGAACTGAACATGAGAGGAAACATAACTCCTGTCCCTGAAAGGGGTGCAACCTTAAACGATAAAACATTTGAGGAATAGGAAGAGAAATGGAGTCAAAAAATACATTTATGCCTACTACATGCAGGGCCACGGGTAAGCAGGTATTCACTACAATTGGGATAAATTGCTGCAAGTTGTTTTGAAGCTATAAAAAAGAATAACAGGCCCATCCAGTCCTTTCAGTCCTTTCAAGGTAAGGTCAGAAAAGGCCTCCTAGGAGATACAGCCTTCTGGTCTGCACTCAGACAGGTGTGTGGGCATGGACTAGGGGAGGGGTAGTGGCAAGTGTTTGGAACAGAAGGAAGTACCTGAGGGAAGGTTCTGAAGTTCAGAAGCTGGGTGAACTTGGGAGGCTAAGGACTGACTATTGTGGCCAAAGTTGAGAAAGAAAGGTGGGGTAAAAAAGACCAGTAGAAACAAGGGTCAGGCCAGGTTACTGCTTGGTAGGTGACTGTGAGAACTTTGGTCTTTGTCCTGAAAACACAGGGAAACCAGCAAAGAGCTGGTTTCAAGCAGGTGTGACTCAGTAAGTGTGCATTTCAAGACTTGAGGGCAGGAGACTACTACAGGGGCCCAGATTGCAAGGGGATATGAAGAGGGAAGCAGGGCATGAAGTATAGCCTCCAACTAAGAAAAATGGCACTGGAGAGAAGCAGAAAGAAGACAGCTTGAAAAGTGGCCGTTGCCCAAAGAAGAAGGTTTTTGTTGTCTTTTGGCATGTGTACTGGCTGTGAGCCACAGATTCACTGGTGCAAGAGAGAGACAATGCTGCAGAGATGCAGGGTGGTAGAGGCAGTGAAGTCCCCCAGGGGAATAAAAGCCTGGGGAATTCTTTTCATAGTGAAAAGACGGGCCTTGGAGAAGAGGAAGAATGTGGAAATGGGGACATTTCCTGAGGTGATGTCATGCCGTGGCTGGGAACATGGGCAGACCACCTGAAGTCCAACCCTGGCACCTTCACCCATCAGTTCTGTGACCTGGAAGTCTCTGTGCCTCCATTTCCTCCTATGCAAAATGACAGAAATAGTGGTACCTACTTTGTGAGACTCATATAAGGATTAGATGAATAATAATCTAATGCACTTAGAACTGTACATAGCCCTTAGTAAGTACCAGAAAATAAATACCTATAGGTATTACATCAGGTAAGTTATACAACTCCCTGAAATAAAACAGGAACGATATAGACCCTTCAAGAAATTGTGGTTTCAACTGCCCCTCCCAAAAAGGCCAGTTTTCCACCTGTCACCTTTTTATGCTTCCTTCCCTTAGGCATTGATTTTAGGTTTCTTATCACTTAAGGAAAACTGTTCACCAGTATAGTCCAAGGGGCAGTGCTTCAGAAGACTTTATCTTGCTGTTAGCACTGAGAATAAGCTACAAATAACATACCGCCAACTGGTTTGCACTATTCAATCTAGAGTCTTGCTTAAAAAGTACAAAAGACCAGCTGGGCGTGGTGGCTCACGCCTGTAATCCCAGCACTTTGGGAGGCGGAAGCAGGTGGATCACCTGAGGTCAGGAACTCATTTGACAATGAGATCTGGGTGTGGTCTCTTGAATTTTTTTTTTTTTTTTTTTTGAAACGGAGTCTCACTCTGTTACCTGATCTCAGCTCACTGCAAACTCCCCCTCCCGGGTTCAAGCAATTCTCCTGCCTTAGCCTCCCAAGTAGCTGGGATTACAGGTGCCTGCCACCATGCCTGGCTAATTTTTTTTGTATTTTTAGTAGAGATGGTGTTTCATCATGTTGGCCAGGTTGGACTCAGGTGAAGCATGGCCCCTTGAACTACACTGATGAACAGTTTTCCTTCTTTCAGTGATAGGAAATCTAAAATCAAGGCCTACGGGAAGGACGCAGTTGTTTTTGTTATTCATTTCTAGATGTCAACTGAACGTGCCGCCGCCCTCTTTGTTGTAGCCCCACCTAGAAGTGCAGTGTTGGTGGGAGAATGTATTCTTCTCTGGGCTCTCAGGACCATTATGTATGCTGGGGAGCCTGGCAGTTGGCGCCAGGCCTGACCCAGACAGTATTTCCTTCAGCTCCAGCATTTGCATTCTCACTGTTGAAAAGCATTTGGCACTCAGTTTCCATTTCTGTATTCATAAGTGTTAATTATTCACGAAAACAAACTGTGGGAAAACTAATTTTATAAATCACTTTACTAGATTGCATTTCCCTTCCTTTCTTTCATCCTTTTTGTTGGTAATTATACAAATAATATAATTCTAAGTTCTCTGTGTAAAAATATTTAAACAATGCAGATAAAGAATAGATCACTTTTTAATTCAGCCAGCTGGAACGTTAGGGAAATGCTGGGAGTTAGGGGTTTGGTGTGAAGCAAGGCATTTTATTTTGTTTACATGGAAAGTGAATTGCTTCAACAAGTTTATTATTTCATACTTTTGCCACTGACTTAAAAATTTTATATGGATTTTCATTTTATATTGATTGCCTGTATAAAATAAGACTGTCTCTAGTTTCTCCTGCGCTACCAGTGAGTTTACTCTGCAGTGTTCCGGTGGCCATGTTTATAGTCTAACTGATGCCTTTGAAGGGAAGCCCTCCTGAGCCCCATTCTTCTTTTTTTTTCAATTACACCTGTTTCTGAACAAGAATATATGCACATCTTCAGTTGAAAGAGGAAGGAAAGATGGGTGGTGAAGACTGCTAACCCCATCTCCACTTTGCAGAGCTAACCACTGCTACCAAAGATACTCTACTCACACAGAAGCACAGGACTCTCACCCACACATACCTTTTTTAAAATATTTCATTAAATACTTTCGTTAGTCTACTCTTAAAAGAACTTGAATATCTTGTTATATTAAGTATCAAATTATATTAAAAACTTCTTTTTAACAAGTGGCAGAATACAACATTGAGTCTTCCCATCCAAGAAAATTGTAAAGCCTCTTCCTGTCTCAGGCTCTGTTTTGGTGACATGCCCAAGTCTTATACTAGATTTTGAGACACTTGTGAATGAGATGTATATGTACCTTGATTTAGTAGAGCTTAAATACTTGTTGAAGGAATGATAGCTTTTAGGCTAAGCTAGCTCTACTTTTGTGATGTTATTTGTACTTACTTGATGTTCAATCCCTGCACTCTGTTTCTTCTGTCAGAAAATATAGTCTGCTTTGCTGGGCGTGGTGCCTCATGCCTGTAATCCCAGCACTTTGGGAGACTGAAGTGGGCGGATCACCTTTGGTCAGGAATTCAAGACCAGCCTGACCAATATGGAGAAACCCCGTATCTACTAAAATTACAAAATTAGCTGGGCGTGGTGGCACATGCCTGCAATCCCAGCTACTCAGGAGACTGAGGCAGAAGAATTGCTTGAACCCTGGAGGCAGAGGTTGCAGTGAGCCAAGATAGCGCCATTGCACTCCAGCCTGGGCAACGTGAAACTCTGTCTCGGAAAAAAGAAAACAAAAAACCAAAAATATAGTCTATTTCATTGTATTTTCTAGGAACAGAAAGCTGAAAAAGTGAGTGTTGTCTCTATTGGTAAAAGTGTACCTTAAATACATTCATACACACACACTCCTCATTAGCATTAAATGAGAATGTGCTTTGACTTTAATTCGTTGTATTCATTCAACAGAGAAATTGGACTTGACATTTCATTCTTTCAATTACTCCCTCTTACAGGATATTAATGCACATGCCTGTGTTACTGGTAAACCCATCAGCCAAGGGGGCATCCATGGACGCATCTCTGCTACTGGCCGTGGTGTCTTCCATGGGATTGAAAACTTCATCAATGAAGCTTCTTACATGAGCATTTTAGGAATGACACCAGGGTTTGGAGATAAAACATTTGTTGTTCAGGTAAAAAAAAAAAAAAGTTTCCTTAATAACTGATAGACATTAAGTACAGTTTTGAATGTTTTTAGAATTGTAATTTTAAAATTCAGTTATCTCGAATCTCTTAAATTTTAGAGTGGTGGTTTTCAGAGTAATAGATCTTTTGTTTTTTGAACCTTGGTATGATTCATGTAACTAGAACTGATTTAAGTATCTCTCAAGTAGATGTGAAACTGTTACCAACTCTCACCAAATTCAACCAAAATATTGGTCAGTATTCAAACTTGAAATTGTATCTAGAAGGGCAAGTCTCTCAACATAATTTTCTAAGTTTCGCAAGCATGTAGAAAGGTTTACACATTGACCCAAATTTATTTGATGTGGTAACATGTGTTTTACTTAGGAGAATCTTAATTAATTGCAGTGAACCCAGATCACGCCACTGCACTCCAGCCTCGGTGACAGAGCAAGACTCCATCTCAAAAGAAAAAAAGAAAAAGAAAACTTAACCAGGCATGATGGCGGCACCTGTAACCCCAACTACTTGGGAGACTAAGGCAGGAGAATCACTTGAACCTGGGAGGCGGAGGCTGCATTGAGGCAAGGTTGTGCCATTGCACTCCAGCCTGTGTAACAGAATGAGACTCAGTCTCTAAAAAAAAAAAAAGTTATATTTGTCCAAATTAGTGACATCCCTTTTCACAACATACGACATCTGATCATCAAAGACCTGGTGGTGTACTTACCACCACTGCCATTGATTGATTGATTGATTGATTGAGATGGAGTCTCACTCTTTTGCCCCAGGCTGGAGTGCAGTGATGCAATCTTGGCTCACTGCAACCTCCACCTTCCAGGTTCAAGTGATTCTCCTGCCTCATTCTCCCAAGTAGCTGGGATTACAGGGACAGACCACCACGCCTGACTACTTTTTGTATTTTTAGTAGAGACAGGTTTCACCATGTTGGCCATAGCTGGTCTCGAACTCCTGACCCCAAGTGATCCACCTGCCTCAGCCTCCCAAAGTGCTGGAATTAAAAGCGTGAGCCACCATGCCCGGTCATCACATTCTTAAACAGAGAATTTTATTGTTGAAGAGAAACCAGTTAGTACATTGTTTCTTTTGGCAAAAGAATTTTGAGAATAGCTACTAAATGAACAGAATGTGGATTTACATTGGTCACAATATGACTCTTGCTGTCTATACCAGGACTTTAATTTTTATGTCATGGATAATTGTTCTTCACAGGGATTTGGTAATGTGGGCCTACACTCTATGAGATATTTACATCGTTTTGGTGCTAAATGTATTGCTGTTGGTGAGTCTGATGGGAGTATATGGAATCCAGATGGTATTGACCCAAAGGAACTGGAAGACTTCAAATTGGTATTAATACATTTTTATGGCATAGACACTAAATATAAACATTTAAACTCTGGTGCAGCTATTAATTGTGATTTTCAATCAATGGCAGCAACATGGGTCCATTCTGGGCTTCCCCAAGGCAAAGCCCTATGAAGGAAGCATCTTGGAGGCCGACTGTGACATACTGATCCCAGCTGCCAGTGAGAAGCAGTTGACCAAATCCAACGCGCCCAGAGTCAAAGCCAAGGTGACAACATTATAAAAACCGGAACTAACATTATCAATGTGAATGACGTCGGGGGGTCATAGAAGAATCTGATTGAGTTTTCTCTTTCTTTTTAGCAGCTTTATTGGCATATATTGCACATACCATACAGTTCTCCCATTTAAAGTAAATAATTTAATGGCTTTTAGCTCCCTGCACAGAGTTGTGCAACCATTACCAAAAAAAACGCATCTGCCTGACACTCCTGTAAAAAAAGTTTAAAAACCTAGATAAACAGGAAAGTAAAAGGTAGTTTTATACACTTTGTAGAGCAAAATAACCTCTATTTAATTTTAACTGAAGCTGTACTTCTCCCCACAGGCCCTTGTTCATATATGCATATCTCTTGCTCTCAGTGGAGGGGATTTGACGGTGTTGTTGGCATTTCTCTATGTTCCTGACTCTCTTGCAGATCATTGCTGAAGGTGCCAATGGGCCAACAACTCCAGAAGCGGACAAGATCTTCCTGGAGAGAAACATTATGGTTATTCCAGTAGGTCATCTATATTGATTAGGCTTTATATGTACTTAGAATCATAATTGTCTTTTGCAAGGAATTTGGAGGAAGAGAGGAATTATTAGTCTCCCAAGCTATATGGAGTGAATTCATCTTTATTTCACTTTTGAGAAAATATAGTAGAAGCATGGTTAATTCTAAGCCTGTCACTTTTCACTGTGATCTAAACATTTATTCCAATTTCACGGTCTTTACTGAATGTCTTTAACCTTCTAAGAGTCTGGTTATAGAAATGTGTGCTGTGTTAGAAACACTATTCTAACTTAAGTTCTAAGATTTTCTGTATGATTCCTAACCTTATGCATTTCAAGTGCCCCTTCCGGCTTTACTCAGAAAACGAATATGAGGCACACATGCTCAGGTTTTTTTAGCAGGTACGCATGAGTCTACACCAAAAAGTTATTAGAAATTAGTGTGGGCTTGGGATGCATTTTAAAGAACCCCCTTTGCTGAAAGCACTTGAGACATTTAACGTAACTGAAATGGGCTACCCTTAGGTAATAGGAGAAAGAATCCTGTCTTCTGAGAGGCCCTGTGGACGGTCCAATCCAATTGGTTGGTGGGCAAGCCATTTAGTCTGAGAACTTCTGGTAGAGAAGAGGCTGTAACCAAAGATTATTAACATTCATTGATTAATAAGCCAAACAATGATTTTTTTCTCCCTAAATAGAAAAAGCGTTAGATGGAATTAGGCGAGGTGGGGAGGAGTGTTAAATTAAGTGTGAAATTCCTGACACTAGCTAAAATATATTTGTGATAGTTGAAGTTCAGTCTACCTTGGTATTGAAATTAAGGTCTTAGGTTCATTTTAAGCTTTTACTAAAACCATCGTCTTCTAATTTCTTTGGTGTCTTATTTTTGTGTATAGGATCTCTACCTGAATGCTGGAGGAGTGACAGTATCTTACTTTGAGTGGCTGAAGAATCTAAATCATGTCAGCTATGGCCGTTTGACCTTCAAATATGAAAGGGATTCTAACTACCACTTGCTCAGTGAGTGTCGATAATCTTGTTCACCAAAACCCATCTTCTGAGCCAGCTAAAAGACTGTAAAAAGGTCCACTTAAGAGAACTTACCCCTTTGGGAAAGAATTGAGTCTCAGAAAAGAAAATAATATTTTGTCTCATGAAACCTAGACCAAAAATGCACAATGTCTTTCTGGATATTAACTCTCCCATATACTTATATCCAGATTTTTATTCTGTGTTGTAATATTCACAGAATATAATTTACTTTTTTTTTTTTCTTTTGTTAAGAGGGAGTCTCGCTCCGTCACCCAGGCTGGAGTGCAGTGGCGCGAACTCAGCTTACTGCAGCCTCCACCTCCCAGGTTCAAGCAATTCTCCTGCCTCACCCTCCCAAGTAGCTGGGATTACAGGCACTCGCCGCCATACCCGGCTAATTTTTGTATTTTTAGTAGAGACGAGGTGTCACCATGTTGGCCAGGATAGCCTTGATCTCCTGACCTCGTGATCCGCCTGCCTCAGCCTCCCAAAGTGCTGGGATTACAGGCATGAGCCACCGCGCCCAGCCAATAATATTTATTTAAGTGTGATTTTAAAACCCCACTGTCAATACTCAGTTCTGTCTCTGGTTGCTCTTAGTAAAGGCCTGTCTAGTGTCAAGAATTGTTTTTGAGACTCCTGATGAGAATACTTGTTTTTCTTTGACTAGAGTAAGCTCCACAGTTAAGAGTAGAATTTCTCATCAAGCTGAAATAAGACCAAGACCTCCTACTGAGCTTCTCTACTCAGCCCACTGTGAGAATCTGGGTGAAGTGTTCCATCTATTTCCTTTTCTTTTTCCCCCAGCATTTTCTTTTTAATAGAGCCAAGGAAAAACCCTGGTAATGGGTGTTATGGAAACAGAGCAGTGACCTAAATCCACATTTATATAGGAAATTGGCGATGTGTTTTATTCCTTCTTGACTGAGTTTTAAATGATTAACCCTTTTATGTCTTTAAAACTCTGTATAAGTTTTTGGGTTACAGTTATTGTTTGGGACTACTTTTGATTCTACTTTTTTTTTTTTTTCTGTTAGCAATATCTTGATCTCTTGTTTTTTTGTTTTTTCTATAGTGTCTGTTCAAGAGAGTTTAGAAAGAAAATTTGGAAAGCATGGTGGAACTATTCCCATTGTACCCACGGCAGAGTTCCAAGACAGGATATCGGTGAGTGTGCTCACCCCACAGTTGTACCACACCATGTATGTGGTGAAACAGTTGTACCTTTATTCTAGTGACAGTGCAGATTGGTGCAGCTCTTTGGAAAATGTGAAGTTATTAAAGTGTTCCTGCCCTTTGGTGCTATGATAATCTCCTGTCTGGGAATTTATCCTAAGAAAATAATTCAAAAGAGGAGGAACCACTCCATGCACGGTGATGTTACTGAAACTACGTGTAGGCCGGGCGAGGTGGCTCATGCCTCTAATCCAGCACTTTTGGAGGCCAAGGCAGGTGGATCACCTGAGGTCAGGAGTTCAAGACCAGCCTGGCCAACATGGCGAAACTCCATCTCTACTAAAAATACAAAAAATTAGCCGGCCGTGGTGGCGTGCTTGTAGTCCCAGCTACTTGGGAGACTGAGGCAGGAGAATTGCTTGAACCTGGTAGGCAGAGGTTGCAGTGAGCCAAGATCGCGCCACTGCACTCCAGCCTGGGCAACAACAGCGAAACTCCATCTCAAAAGAAAAAAAGAAGAAAAACAGTGTAGACAGTTTTTAAATTTGGTTTTATTTAAAGTTCAAGTGCAGGGAAATGGCTGAGTTATAATATATCTTATAATACATCTTAGGAAATATTCAGTCATAGTTTAAGAATATATTACAATGGCTACGTTATCATGTATCTTCTTATGAAATATTCAGTGATAGAAAACCGTTCTGAGACGTATTGCAACATGGGAAAAAGTTAACGGTTTTGTTTTAAAGAAAGAAAAAATGCTTTAGCAATTCTAGGTACTAACCATTCCCCTCAGTAAGCCTTCCTTTTTCCTAGAGTGATGTCTTTGTTCTGGTCCTTCTATCTGGAATACACCAGTCCCTTCCCTGCTTAAGTGTGCAGTTCTGTGGCTGTCTCTGAAAGTCTCCTGTGTGCCACTGTTTCATACAGAACATCCATCCCGAGTGGCTAGTAGTGCATTGGAAGGCTTGTGCTGCTACTGCCGCTGCCAGAGGGCTGTTCACCACTCTCTTTGGTCACCCCACTGCCCAGCATATGCCTTGTCAGTTAAAAAAAAAAGGGGTTCTCAACCTCTCTCTTTCTTATTTCCCCCTGTCCCTGTTTGGCTGTATCAGGACCCACATCATGACCCTGCCATGTTTCCACTGTCCCTCATCCCCCAGTGCCCTCACTTCCCTCCTTATCTAACTTAAATTCCATGCTCCATCATTACAGTCACTCCCCGGTCTTGTTTCCTTCGTCATACTCCCTTGTTAACACCTAAGCCCTGATTAAATCCCAGCAGTCTCTTCCATGCCTCTAACTGTAGGAGGCCTGCTGGCAGTTCACATCCTAACCACTAACCTGAAGTATGTGCTCAGAGCTGCCCAGCAGTCATACTGCTTTTCCGTGTTGCATTCATTCTGCCCATCTCCTGAGCGATTACATCGTATTTTCTCCTCTTCTCACTGCCTTGCACTCCAAGTCATAACCTGCTATCTGTTCACAGATAAAACTGAGGCAGCCTGGGAGCTTTCACATCTACCCAGCTCCTGGTAGCTGGGTCACCTTAAGAGTGGTAGTGAGTTAATTATCCTTAATTTTTTAAAAAGCATTTCAAGAAACAAATTAGGAAAGAGAGAAGCTGACTTGATGGTGAAGTCCCTGGATCATATCCTAACTCTAAAAATAGCTATCTGTAACGTTGACCAGCTTCTCTGGTCCTTAGTTTCCTGTTCAGTAAAATTAAGAAGCTGCTAAGATCTATACAACTTTAAAAGTTGCTGGCAGTACTGAATACGCAGGCAGAATTCTACCCCCAAGCCGCTTTGGGGTTTAATGAGATTCCTTTCTGGGTTCTGGGTGGTGTCCCTGTTCTCTGGGGAGCCGAGGTGAACGCACCATGGCATGAACAGCGTAACACATTGCTCAGTGCATCTGCGTCTCCATGAGTGGAGGGTGCTCATCTCACTCCATACCCTCATGTGTCCAGGTCCAAAAACTGTCTTCACTGTTGTACCATAATCTTATTTCATGAGTATTTGTTTGCTGTCAAATATAAATAAAAATAAATTGTTACTTGAGTATCAAGATACTGTATCTTTGATACTGTACAGAAATGACATATCTTTGCTGAAAGACAAAAAATTCTGTCTGGTCATATATTGACTTAAGAATCCTTTGTCGTCTTATACAGGGACACAAAGCAGGTCTTTGTGGTTTTGTTAAACATGTGTTCTTTTTCCCTAATAGGGTGCATCTGAGAAAGACATCGTGCATTCTGGCTTGGCGTACACAATGGAGCGATCTGCCAGGGTATGTGTGCAGATGCTGTTTGCCTTCCTGCTAGTCACATGAAATGTAACTCAACCGTGTTATCTCAGCCGCCAGACTGTGTGTGCTGATAGAAAATAGCAATCTGTTCAATGGTCCTCATTTGTGTGTAGCAAAACACATGCTTTTTGAGTCTCAGATGATGAGCAATTTTTTTAGAGTCTTTAAATACGTTTATGAGGCTTTGGAAAGAAATAATAAGGCTGATTTAGGAGGTAATGATGTTGGCAGCTAGCCCAATATCGAGTAGTTAGCCAAATTGGGTTGTAGCTCAGTGCGCCACTATGTTACAGCTACAGGAGGCTACCTTACTGTAGAATTTGGTATAAGCACAAGTTGTTTTGACTGCTTGATCCCTACTTTAAGGCCTCAACCACAGTTTGAGTCCCGTTTTCCTAATTTCTTCTTGGGTTCAGATTCTGTCTGCTTGGATTTATGGTGAAATAGCATAAGCAGATATTGATGAAGAAGGTGATGCTTCTTAGTGCTGTTGTTTTTCTTGTTAATTTTTTATTGAGTTAGGGTTTATGTCCTATAAATTAATCCTTTCAAAGTATAAAATTCGGCATCCTTTATTGTATATTCGAGCCATCACCACTTTATAATTCTAGACATTTTCATCACTCCCTTCTTTTTTTGGGTTTTTGAGACGGAGTCTCGCCCTGTTGCCCAGGCTAGAGTGCAGTAGCGCAATTTCAGCTCACTGTAACCTCCACCTCCCGAGTTCAAGCAATTCTTGTCTGTCAGCCTCCCGAGTAGCTGGGATTACGGGTGTGAGCCACAACGCCCAACTAATTTTTGTTTTTGTTTTTGTTTTGTTTTTTGAGATGGAGTCTCGCTCTGTCTCCCACCTGGAGTGCAGTGGTGCGATCTCTGCTCACTGCAACCACCGCCTCCTGGGTTCAAGCAATTCTCCTTCCTCGGTCTCCCAAGCAGCTGGGATTACAGGTGCCCACCCCTGTGCCTGTATTTTTAGTAGAGATGGGATTTCACCATGTTGGTCAGGTTGGTCTCGAACTCCTGACCTCAAGTAATCCACCCGCCTTGGCCTCCCGACGTGCTGGGATTACAGGTGTGAGGCACCGCACCCCGGCCTAATTTTTGTATTTTTAGTAGAGACAGGGTTTCACCATGTTGGCAAGTCTGGTCTAGAACTCCTGACCTCAAGTGATCTGCCCATCTCAGCCTCCCAAAGTGCTGGGATTACAGGCGTGAGCCACTGCACCCAGCCACCCCATTGTTAAGTCCAGAGAATTAGGCCCTCTTACCTAGTGGTTCTGCTGCTACAGTAGTTTGTCTTTGGCTGCCCAAGTCCTGCCTTGAAACACTGAGAAGGTAACTTGGACCAGGCCTGTCTGGGCCTTGTGTGTTTATGGCCTGGCCACTTGAGTCAGGATCATCTTCACTGCATTTTCTCTTTCTTTTCAGCAAATTATGCGCACAGCCATGAAGTATAACCTGGGATTGGACCTGAGAACAGCTGCCTATGTCAATGCCATTGAGAAAGTCTTCAAAGTGTACAATGAAGCTGGTGTGACCTTCACATAGATGGATCGTGGCTGACTTCCTCACTACCCTCTTCACCTGTAACTTCTGCAGACCTATCACAAGTTTACATGTAACCACAGAAATCCCTTTCTCTCCTGACTCAGTAATAATGGATACCATTCTCAACAAGTCAATCCAAATCAGCCCCTGAAGGAGAAAGAAATTAAGGTTAGGGGATCATGTACAAGCTGAGTGTGAAAGTAGAAATCACCTACACCAGAGAGCCATTTGGGTATTTTGCCTTTAAATAAAAAGTCTCCTCCATCTGGCTGTGCAGCCTTGCTCTGTGGCTTTTCCCAACACAATCAGTGCTATTGCTGGGGAAGGGACAGGCAAGAGCAGTCAGTTGCTTGCTTATTTTGCTCTGGACGAGTCTGGGACACGCTGTAACTTTAGCACATTTAAGAAGTAGGTGTGTGGCCTTTTGAGAAGGTGGCATGGTCCTCAAGTGAGTTCTTAGTATTTTATATCAGCAAAATAACTCAATTTTGCAGGTTGCAAACAAATATAAAAGCTGTTTCTGTTTATGAATTCTATTCTTTTAGAATAAAATAAGTACATGCTGCTGTAATAAAATTGCCTTTAATCACTTAACAAGCCTAACCTTGACTCAAACAGTGAATGCCTATAAAAATAATAAATGAAAAAAACTAGTATTTTTATATCATAAAACAGTGTCATTTATAGCTTATCAGTCATGTATTGTCCAGCAAACATTAAAAGCCCTGTGGATAATTAAGTTATCTTCATACCTGCAAAGTGATGGAGGCTATTTTTGTTAAAACTGTCAGAATTTGCTAAGTATAATTATGACACATAGTCCAAAGAATGCAGTAACCTTTTTATCATGTTAACTAATTGTTCTCTTTTGAAGATCTATGGTTGACTAATTAAACAGTAATTCAAGTAGAGTGTCCCAGAAGAAAACCACTTGGGCTCCCTGTTTGGAGTCTGGCTGGCTCTGAGCATTGCCAATGGCCCCTACTCACCTGACTTTGTGTCCTCTCCTTTTAGAGGTTTTCCATTCTGCACCCAGCATCACTAACAGTGGGTTGAAAACGACCTTGGGTTGAGTGTTTCGTTTGGGAGTTATTTGGCCAGGGCCTTTTGAGCAGTAGTGTCCCCATGAAGTGCTAGATATAATAATATGTGTAAGAATCAGCCTTTTTTTTTTTTTTTTTTTTTTTAACTATAACATCCTTTCAGAAATTTCTTACTACTTTGTAACTGCATGGCTTAACCTGGTGATAAAAGCAGTTATTAAAAGTCTACGTTTTCCAAAACTTACGTTTCTTTTCTGTGTTTTTATATGTGGTAGTTTCTCTTTTCATAAGTTATAATACTGCAATTGGATTTCTGAAATGTTTATAGTGACCACCCATATAATATTTCCTTCCACTTTATTGTGAGCTGCCCAGATTTTACTCTTGAATTCTTTGATTTTTTTTTTTGTTAGTTTTTGTTGTTGTTTTGTTTGTTTGTTTTTGTTCGGTGCTCTACATGTTCCGAGAAACTTCCCTAGTAACGAACTATAGAGATGATCCCTGAGAACATAGTCTTTATTCTTGAATTCTTTTGTATTTTATTGAATAATATCAATAGCTGTTAGCCTGGCATGTTAACTCACAAGCAAGTAAATTCCATATTCACTAAACATCCCTGACAGGCTTTCCCGGCCCTGCTGTTTGTTAAGGTAGTCAAAGCATGGCACATGAAGAAAACTATGTCTGTAGATATTGTATAAAATACTGTTTTTATGATTTTTAAATATTTTTAACAGATAACTTTCATTGACCTCTGTTTGTATTTTTATCAAACATACTTCATTTACTTACTTACTCTGAGATGAAATCTCAATCTGTCACCCAGGCTGGAGTGCAGTGGTGCAATCTTGGCTCACTGCAACCTCCTCCTTCCAGGTTCAAACGATTCTCCTGCCTCTGCCTCCGGAGAGTAGCTGGGATTACAGGCATGCGCCACCATGCCCAGCAAATTTTTGTATTAGTAGAGATGGGGTTTCACCATGTTGGCCAGGCTGGTCTCAAACTCCTGACCTCCGGTGATCCACCTGCCTTAGCCTCCCAAAGTGTTGGTATTAAAGGCATGAGCCACCGCACCCAGCCTCAAACATACTTTAGACAGTTTTTCACCTCAGCACTATTGACATTTTAGGCTATATCTGCCTTTTAGGCTCTCTCTGCCTTTTGGATATTTAGTAATATCCCTGGCCTCTACACATTAGATGTCAGCAAGACCCCTCGGTTATAACAATGACAAATATATTCAGATTGCCAAATGTCCCCTGTGGAGCAAATTCGTCCCTTGTTGTGAACTGTGATCCAGAGAGCCAAAGAGTGATACAAGGTTTATTGTTCACAATAGCTCATCCCCTCCAATCCAGACACCTGCCTCCCATTTTCCACTGCCCAGAGGCAACCACTTTCAACAATCTTAAATGTCTCATTTTTATTCTATTTAAAGCCTTTGCTCATTTTTAAATTGGGTTTTGTCTGTATTATTGAGTGGTAAGTGTTCTTGACATATTCCACATCCAGTTGTGGTGGTATAAGCCTATGGTTCCAGCTACTCAGAAGTCTGAGGCAGGAGGATCACTTGAGCCCAGAAGTTCAACACTAGCCTAGGCAACATAGGAAGACCCTATCTCTAAATGAACTTTTGAAATATATATCTTCTAGATAATTGACCTTTACCATGTATATAATTTGCAAATATTTCCTCTCAATCTGTTAGTTGTCTTTGTGTTTTCTTGACAGTCTCCTTTTTAATCTTGAGAAAGCATGATTTATTTTTCTTTTGGTTGGTGTGCTTTAGGTTGTATGTAAGAAACCATTGCCTAATCCATAGTCATGCAGATATATCCCTGTCTTTTTTTTTTTTTTTTTCTTTTGGGACAGTCTCGCTCAGATGTCCAGGCTGGAGTGCACTGGTGTGATCTCACGGCTCATGGCTAAGTGCAGCCTTCCTAGGCTCAAGCAATCCTCCCCCTTCAGCCTCCCAAGTAGCTGGAACTATAGGCACATACCACCACCAAGCACAGCCAATTTCTGTATTTTTGGAGAGATAAGGTCTTGCCATGTTGCCCAGGCCAGTCTTGAACTCCCAGACTCAAGCAATCCGCCCACCTTGGCCTCCCAAAGTGCTAGGATTACAGGTGTGAGCCACTGTGCCTGGCCTATAAAGATTTTTTTAAAGAAATAGCATGCCGGGCACGGTGGCTCACACCTGTAATCCCAGCATTTTGGGAGGCCGAGGTGGGCGGATCACGAGTTCAGGAGTTCGAGACCAGCCTGGCCAACATGGTGAAACCCCGTCTCTACTAAACATAACAAAAATTAGCCAGGCCTGGTGGCAGATGCCTGTAATCCCAGCTACTCAGGAGGCTGAGGCAGGGGAATCACTTAAACCTGGAAGGCAGAGGTTGTAGGGAGCCAAGATTGCACCACTGCACTCCAGCCTAGGCGACAAGAGTTAACCCGTCTCAAAAAAAAAAAAAAAAAAAAGGAAAAAAGAAAAAACAAAACTACATACACCCATACAATATCCTTTATGAATATAGACACAAAAATACTGATGAAATACTAGCAAACCAAAACCAGTAGCTCACTGAAAGTGATACACACCATGACCAGGTGGGACTAATCCCAGGAATGCATGAGGAGTTCAACCTAAGAGATCAGTCGATGTAATGCACCACATTAGTGAAACAAAGGGGGAAAACATTATCATCTCAATAGATGCAGAGAAAGTAGTTGACAAAATTCAACACCGTTTCATAACAAAAACACAGCTAGGAATAGAAGGAACTTCTCATAAATAATAAAGAGAATTTATGGAAAAATCCATAGCCAACATACTCATTGGTGAAAAATGGAAAGTGTTCCACTTAAGTACAGGAACGAAACAAAGATTCTCACTTTCATCACTACTAGTCAATTTTGTACTGGAAGTCCTAGACAAGAAAGTTAAACAAGAAAAAGATATAAAAGCATCTACATTGGAAAGGAAGAAGTGAAACTCTTGTCAGATGACGATTCTATATTTAGAAAATTCCATAGAATACACACACATACATATACACATACATGAACCTACTAGCCAGATGTGGTGGCTCACACCTGTAATCCCAACACTCTGGGATGTTAACGCAGGCAGGTTGCTTGAGCCCAGGAGTTCAAGACCAGCCTGAGCAACATGGCAAAAGCCCATCTCTACAAAAAGTACAAAAACTAGCAAGGTGTGGTGGCTTACACCTGTCGTCCCAAATACTCAGAAGGCTGAGGTGGGAAGATCACTTGAGCCAGGAGGTGGAGGTTATAATGGTGAGCCAAAGATTGCACCACTGTACTCCAGCCTGGTTGACAGAGCCAGACTCTATCTCAAAAAAACCAAACAAATAAACCTACTAGAGCTAATTTTAATTCAGCAAAATTGCAGGGTACAAAATCACACGAAAATCAGTTATGGAAATATACATGTTAAGATTGCCAACTAGATGCAGCCAGGTGCAACAGCTGCCACCGAGGGACTGATTTCACTGGTGCAGTCCTAACGGATCTTCAGAGGGAAGGCACTGGGAGTGGATGGAGGGAAGACATAGAAGCTAGGCTAAAGGGGGAGGAAGCTGGGAGGCCTGCATGGGGCTACTGCATCCCGGAACTCATTACTGGCCCCCAGTGACTGGGGGAAAGGGTGAGTCGAACTGGTAAGGAGCAATGCTTCTTACGTCCAGCCTCTGGAATCCTGGCAGGAGATCCTTTGACCATCACGTACAATGGAGTTGCAAGGGAGATAGGCTTGGAGAAGCAGCCAGGGCAGCAGCCAGCTGATGAACCCAGAGGGTTTGCAGCGGGAGCAGCTGTAGTGGAGCACAGCCAGGGACGGCCACACCCCTAGACTCAACTTGCTCCCCTAGGAGAGTTTCGCCCTAGGGGAACCGTTGGGCCTGAACTTTGCAGGGCAGTCTTACTCATCAGGCAGGGCTGGTCCTACCTGAGCACTCCTTGGTTGGCTGGCTTCTCTCAGGGCCCAGCCTGGCCATGCCTGATTGCAGGGAAGCCTTGAGCACCCTAGGGGCCCACATCATGCCTCCAGTGCTGGTGGACCATGCCTGAAATGCGAAGGGCTCCCCCGGGGCAGCCCCCAGGGCCACACACCAGCCTGCACACTCCTTCCACATTGCATCTTCCCCCAGGCCCATGGAAACACCCCACATAATTTTGCCAGCACGTGCACGCATGGGCAGGTTTTGCTTATCTTGTCCTCCCAGTCTGTGTATATGTGTACACCCTGCCCTGAAACTGCTGCAGCAGGAGCACAGTCTGCACCACTCTCCCCTCTGACCACCAATAGTAAGAGCCTTGGCGGGCACAGAGCCAGCCAGCCCCAACCCTTCCCCTGCCAGTGTCCTACCCATTTGCCAGCACTGCCCCAAGTGAAACTAGGCACAAAGAACAGCACACTCTCCCCAATGCTGACACTCCCCAGCACCCTGCTCCCATGTCAACACCACTACTGGTGCAACCACAGGCACAGTCACCAGCAGGGGCCCCCACCATGCAAGCTGTGTTCCCTTTGTGGCTGTGGTAAATGCTGACACGGAAGCAGGCACGCCAGCACCCACTAGCACCCTACTGCAGCCATGCTGCTGCTGCCACTGCTGCTGGCACATGCAAACGAGGATGGATTCCACTGTCTCTGTACTACTAAATGCTTTGGCTGACACCACCCATTAGAGTGTAGTGACCAGCCATCTGAGAGCATCTTGGCTCACCCAGTGCAGTGGATTCTTAACCTCGAGGAGACAGAACAAAGTTGGGGCTCGATACAAGTCCTCCAGGACTACACACATAGTCCAGGAGTTGGGAGCTGAGTGCTGGCCCTCTAAAATCTTCCAGAAATGAAGCCAGTTGACTGAATCCACCTTATACACAGTGAAACCCTCAAGGTCATCAAATAGGATAAAAGGAAAAAAAATCCATCCAAAGGTCAGCAACTTCAAAGATTGAAGGAACATAACCCTATAAAAATAAAAAAGAACCAGTGCAAGAACTCTCACAACTCAAAACACCAGAGTGACTTCTTTCCTCCAAACGGCCACACCACCTCTCCAGCAAGGGGTCTGAACCAGGCTGAGATGGCTGAAATGACAGAAATAGAATTCAGAAGATGGATAGGAATGAAGATCATCAAGATGCAGAAGTATGTTGAAAACCAATCTAAGGAAGCTAAGAATCATGATAACAATGCAGAAACCAACAGACAAAATAGCCAGTACAGAAAAGAATGTAACCAACTTGATAGAGCTAAAAAACACACTACAAGAATTTCATTAATAGCAGAATAGACCAAGTTGAAGAAAGTTTCTCAGGGGTTGAAGACTGGCTTTCTGAAAGAAGACAGGCAGACAACAATGAAGAGAAAAAATAAAAAAGAAGGAACAAAACCTCTGAGAAATAAAGGATTATGTAAAGAGACCAGATCTATGACTCATTGGTGTCCCTGAAAGAGATGGAGAGAGTATGAGCAACTTGGGAAATACATTCCAGGATATCATTTATGAGAACTTCCCTGACCTAGCTAGAGAGACTGACATTCAAGTTCAGGAAATGCAGAGAACCCTAGTGAGATACTTCACAAGATCATCCCCAAGATGCATACTCATTAGATTCTCCAAGCTCAAAATGAAAAAAAAGAAATGTTAAAGGCAGCTAGAGGGAAAGGTCAGGTCACCTACAAAAGGAACCCCATCAGGCTGACAGTGGACCTCTCAGTAGAACCTCTACAAGCCAGGAGAGATTGGTGGCCTATCTTCAACATTCTTAATAAAAAGAAATTCCAACCAAGAATTTCATATCCAGCCAAATTAAGCTCCATAAGTGAATGAGGACTAAGATCCTTTTCAGACAAGCAAATGCTGAGAGAATTTGTTATAACAAGACCTGCCTTACAAAAGCTCCTGAAGGAAGCACTAAATATGAAAGGGAAAGACCATACCAGCCACTGCAAAAACATACTGAAGTGTGCAGACCCGTGGTACTATAAAGCAACCACACAAACAAGACTGTGTAATTACCAGCTAACATCATGATGACAAGATCAAATCCACACATATCAATACTAACCTTGAATGTAAATGGGCTAAATGCCCAAATTAAAAGGCACACCATGGCAATCTGGATAAAGAATTAAGACTCATTGGTATGCTGTCTTCAAGAGACTCATCTCACACTCATAGGATCAAAACAAATTGATAGAGAAAAATCTACCAAGCAAATGGAAAACGGAAAAAAATCAGGGGTTGCAATGCTAATTTCAGACAAAACAAACTTTACAAACCAACAAAGATCAAAAAACACAAAGAAGGGCATTACATAACGGTAAAGTGTTCAATTGAACAAGAAAACTTAACTATTCTAAATATTAATATTTGTGCACCCAAAACAGGAGCACCCAGATTCAGCCCAAAAGCCCTTTACACTGATACGTTTAGCAGGCTCAGGATACAAAATCAATGTACAAAAATCACTAACTTTCCTATACACCAACAACAGTGAAGTCAAGAGCCAAATCAAGAATGCAATCCCATTCACAATTGCCACAAAAAGAATAAAATACCTAGGAATACTGTTATCTAGGGAAGTGAAAGATCTTTACAGTGAGAGCTACAAAACACTGCTCAAAGAAATCAGAGATGACAGGCCAGGCGCAGTGGCTCATGCCTGTAATCCCAGCACTTTGGGAGGCCAAGGTAGGCGGATTATGAGGTCAGGAGATCTAGACCATCCTGGCTAACACAGTGAAACCCCATCTCCACTAAAAATACAAAAAATTAGCTGGGCGTGGTGGTGGGTGCCTGTAGTCCCAGCTACTCGGAGGCTGAGGCAGGAGAATGGCATGAACCCAGGAGGCAGAGCCTGCAGTGAGCCAAGATCGCACCACTGCACTCCAGCCTGGGTGACAGAGCAAGATGCTGTCTCCAAAAAAAAAAAAAAAAAGAAAAGAAAAAGAAATCAGAGATGACACAAACAAATGAAAAAAAAATCCATGCTCACATGCTCAAGGATAGGAAGAATCAATATTGTTAAAATGGTCATACTGCCCAAACTAATTATAACTTTGATGCTATTCCTATTAAACTACCAATGACATACTTCACAGAACTAGAAGAAAATTATCTTAAAATTCACATGGAACAAAAAGAAGAGCTTGAATAGAAAAGGCAATCCTAAGCAAAAACAACAAACCTGGAGATATTATGCTACCCTACTTCAAACTATACTATAGGACTCCAGTACCTAAAACAGTATGATACTGGTACAAAAACAGACACCAATGGAACAGAATAGAGAGTCCAGAAATAAGCCCACATACCTACAACTATCTGATCTTTGTAAAGCTGACAAAAACAAGCAATGGAGAAGAACTCCCTATTCAATAAATGGTGCTGGGATAACTGGCTAGCCATATGCAGGAGATTGAAGCTGAACCCTTTTTTTTTCACTGTATACAAAAATTAACTCAAGATGTATTAAAGTCTTGGCCTCATGCAGTGGCTCATGCCTGTAATCCCAGCACTTTGGGAGGCCCAAGCAGGCAGATCACCTGAAGTTAGGAGTTCAAGACCAGCCTGGGAAACATGGTGAAACCCCAGTCTCTACTAAAAATACAAAAATTAGCTAGGCATGGTTGTGTACACCTATAGTCCCAGCTATTCGGGAGGCTTAGGCCAGAGAAACAGTTGAACCTAGGAGGCAGAGTTGGCAGTGAGCCAAGATCAAGCCACCACTCTCCAGCCTGGGTGACAGAGTGAGACTCCATCACAACAACAACAACAGAAAAAAAAAAAAAAAAAAAAGAAAGAAAAGAAAAGAAAGAAAGAGAGAGAGAGAGAAAGAAAGAAAGAGAAAGAGAAAGAGAGAGAGAAAGAAAGAAAGAAAGAAAGAAAGAGAAAGAAAGAAAGAAAGAGAAAGAAAGAGAAAAAGAAAGAAAGAGAGAGAGAGAGAGAAAGGAAGGAAGGAAGGAAGGGAGAGAGAGAGAAAGAAAGAAAGAAAAAGGGATGGATTAAAGACTTAAATGTGAAAACTCAGGAAGATGGCTGGGAATGGTGGCTCATGCTTGTATTCCCAGCACTTTGGGAGGCTGAGGTGGGTGGATCACCTGAGGTCAGGAGTTCAAGACCAGCCTGGTCAACATGGTGAAACCCTATCTCTTCTAAAAATACTAAAAAATTAGCCAGGCATGGTAACGGGCACCTGTAATCCCAGCTACTCAGGAGGCTGGGGAAGGAGAATCACTTGAACCCAGGAGGCAGAGGTTGCAGTGAGCCCAGATCATGCCACTGCACTCCAGCCTGAGCGACAGAAAAAAACTCTGTCTCTAAAAAAAAAAAAACAAACCAACCAACCCTGGAAGACATCCTAAGCAATACCACTCTGGACATAGGAATGGGCCAAGATTTTATGACAAAGACACCAAAAGCAATTGCAACAAAAGCAAAAATTGACAAATGAGATCTAATTAAACTAAGAGTTTCTGCACATTGAAAGAAACTATCAACAGAATAAACAGAAAACAACAGAACAGAAGAAAAATTTTGCAAAGTATCCATTTAACAAAGGTCTAATATCTAGCATCTATAAGTAATGTATGCAAATTTAGAAGAAAAAAAATCTCATTAAAAAGTAAACAAAGGACATGAACATTTTTCAAAAGAAGACATATGTGATGTTAATATGCAGTGTCAACTTAACTGGATTGAAGGATGCAAAGTATTTTTCCTGGGTGTGTCTGTGAGAATGCTGCCGAAGAAGATTAACATTTGAGTCAGTGGACTGGGAGAGGCAGACCCACCCTCAATCTGGGTGCGCACCATCTAAATAGCTGCCAGCATGGCAAGAATAAAACACAGAAGAAGGTGGAAGGACTTGACTTGCTGAGCTTCCAGCTTTCATGTTTCTCCCATACTAGATGCTTCCTGCCCTCGAACATCAGACTCCAAGTTCTTCAGCTTTTGGACTCTTGGACTTACATCAGTGTTGTGCCAGTGTCTCTCGGGCCTTTGGCCACCGCAGACTGAAGGCTGCACTATAAGTTTCCCTACTTTTGAGGTTTTGGGACTTGGACTGATTCACCACTGCCTTCCTTGCTCCTCAGCTTGCAGACAGCCTATCGTGGGACTTCACCTTGTGATCGTGTAAGTCAATTCTCCTAAAACCTCCCTTTCATATATACATATATCCTATTAGTTCTGTCCCTCTAGTGAACCCTAATACAACATACATGTGGCCAACAAGTATGTAAGAAAAGGGTCAACATCCTTGATCATTAGAGAAATGCAAATCAAAACCACAATGAGATGCCATCTCACACCAGTCAGAATGGCTATTATGAAAAATAAAAGATGAACAAAAAAATAACAGATGCTGGCGAGGTTGTGGAGAAAAATGAACACTTATGCACTGGTTTGTTTGTTTGTTTTTTATTTGTTTTTTCAGACATAGTCTTGCTGTGTCGCCCAGGCTGGGGTGTAGTGGTGTAATCTTGGCTCACTGCAACCTCTGCCTCCCATGTTCAAGCAATTCTCCTGTGTCATTCTCCCGAGTAGCTGGGATTACAGGTGTATGCCGCCTCTGAGCCCAAGCTAAGCCATCATATCCAGGGTGACCTGTACGTATACGCCCAGATGGCCTGAAGCAAGTGAAGAATCACAAAAGAAATGAAAATGGCCTGTTCTTGTCTTAACTGATGAGGTTCCCCCACAAAAGAAGTGAAAATGGTCCCTACCTTAACTGGTGACACTACCTTGTGAAATTCCTTCTCATGGCTCATCCTGGCTCATCCTGGCTCAAAAGCTCCCCCACTGAGCACTTTGTGACCCCCACCCCTGCCTGCCAAGGAACAACCCCCTTGGACTGTAATTTTCCTTTGCCTATGCAAAACTTATAAAAAGGCCCCACCCCTATCTCCCTTCTCTGACTCTCTTTTTGGACTCAGCCCGCCTGCACCCAGGTGAAATAAACAGCCTTGTTGCTCACCCAAAGCCTGCTTGGTGGCCTCTTCACACGGACGCAAGTGAAAATACACTGATTTGTTTGTTTTTTGTTTGCTTGTTTTGTTTTTTCAGAAGCAGTCTAGATCTGTCGCCCAGGCTGGGGTGTAGTGGAACAATCTCGGCTCACTGCAACCTCTGCCTCCCTTGTTCAAGCAATTCTTCTGCCTCAGACTCCCGAGTAGCTGGGATTACAGGTGTATGCCACCATGCCCAGCTAATTTTTGTGTTTTTAGTAGAGACCAGGTTTTGCCACATTGGCCAGGCTGGTCTCGACCTTGGTGACTCCTGACCTCAGTGATCTGCCCGCCCCGGCCTCCCAAAGTGCTGGGATTACAGGTGTGAACCACTGCACCCAGCCAGGAAGACTTAATATACTGTTGGTAGGAGTGTAAATTAGTTCATCCCAACCTTTTTGTCACTAGGGACCAGTTTCATGGAAGACAATTTTTTCATGGACTAGGGGTATAGGGGAGATGGTTTTGGAATGATTCAAGCACATTACATATATTTATTTATTTATTTATTTATTATTTTTTGAGACAAAATCTCACTCTTGTCACCCAGGCTAGAGTACAGTGGTGCAATCTAGGCTCACTGCAATCTCTGCCTCCTGGGTTCAAGCAATTCTCCTGCCTCAGCCTCCCAGGTAACTAGGATTACAGGCACCGGCCACCACAACTGGCTAAGTTTTGTCTTTTTTGTAGAGACGGGGTTTCATCATGTTAGCCAGGCTGGTCTCAAACTCCTGACCTCAGGTGATCCACCTGCCTCGGCCTCCCAAAGTTCTGGGATTACGAGTGTGAGCAATGGCACCCAGCACAGGCACATTACATTTATTGTGCACTTTATTTTTATTATTATTACATTGTAATATATAATAATTATGCATCTCACCATAAAGTAGAATCAGTGGGAGCCCGGAGCTTGTTTTCCTGCAACTAGACGGTCCCATCTGGGGATGATGGGAGATAGTGACAGATGCACACTGCAGGGGAAGTGCATTAGATCATCAGGCATCAGATTCTCATAAGGAGCATGCAGCCTAGACCTCTCACATGTTCAGTTCACAATAAGGTTGGTGCTCCTATGAGAATCTAATGCCACCATTGATCTGACAGCAGGCAAAACTCAGGCAGTAATGCGAGTGATGGAGAACAGTAAATACAGATGAAGCTTCGCTTACTTGCTCACTGCTTCTACTGCTGTGTGGCCCAGTTCCTCACTAGGCCATGGACCTAGTTCATGGCCCACAGGGTTGGGGACCCCTGATCTAATGTGACAACTCTGGAAATCAGATTCTATACCCACTATTTGTTGTTGCTATTGTTGCTGCTGTTTGTTATTGTTGTTCAGTGTTTAATGAGCTTTCTGAAATAATTTTGTAGTCTGGGGCTACTCTTCAATACTCAGTCAGGCAGTTTACATCTCTGCTTTAGCCTTCACTTCCTGCTTGCCCAGAGCCTCAAGGTCAGTCAGAGGTGAGAGCTTTGAGCCTTCCCAGGTCTTTACTGAACATGTACGCAGCCCTACACTTGGGAGTAGCCTCACAGATTACCAGGAATCATTCAGTTGGAATTTTCAAAGCCCTTATGGACATCTCATTCTCCTGCTTTTCTTTTAAAGCTTTTTGGTTAGCCTATTGTCTGCCCAAAATGTTATGTACAACCTCATACAGGCACCAACTTGAATAACGGCCTTTAAATGTTTTTGACAAATACCCTAAGGAAAAAACGTTTGCATTAAGTGAGCTCTTAGGACAAATAAAGACATCCTGGCAGTGGGATGTTTCTGAAAACCACCAGCCAAGTCAAATGACAGTTCTCTGGGAATGAGGCTTTGAAGGAAATCGAGCCCCGTTCTGTCTTTCCAGTGGCTGCCGGGCTATTGGTCCTCACTGTAATTATGGGCTGTTAATTTGCAAGGCTGCAGTGGAGCCAGTGAGGAGGGGATGAGAATAGAATAGGGCAAGTTAAAAATACCATATGACTTGCTGTACTTAATGAGATTTTTCAATTTGTTTATTTGTGTGTATATACACATACATATATATACATATACATACACCCACACCCCCACACCCCCCCCACACACACATAGTGAATGGAAAATAAATCTTGGGGCCCCAAAATCACTAAGCTAAAGGGAAAAGTCAAGCTGGGACCTGCTTAGGGCAAACCTGCCTCCCATTCTATTCAAAGTCATCCCTCTGTTCACTGAGATAAATGCATATCTGATTGCCTCCTTTGCAAAGGCTAATCAGAAACTCAGAAGAATGCAACCATTTGTCTCTCACCTACCTGTGACCTGGAAGCCTTCTGGCTGCTTGAGCTGTCTGACCTTTCTTGACAGAACCAATGTATATCTTATATATATAGATTGATGTCTCATGTCTCCCTAAAATGTATAAAACCAAGCTGTGCCCTGACTACCTTGGGCACGTGTCATCAGGACCTCCTGAGGCTGTGTCACAGGTGTGCATCCTCAATCTTGGCAAAATAAGCTTTCCAAATTGAACAAGACCTTTCTCAGATATTCAGGGCTCACATTTTGGCAACCATGAAGAGATTCTGGGTAGGGGCGCTCCTGACCTTTGACAAATCTCCTATCGGTGCTCGGTACCAGCTTGAACTATCTTTATGGCTCAAACCAATAGGACAATTTGCTGAGGCCTGGAGGCACCCCCTCCAATCACTGAGCTTCCAAAATTTGATCAAGATCTAAAGTTTATGTTGCTGTACAACTCCTTTTTTCGGAGTTTTACTAGCTTCCAACACAAGAAAGGCAAGTTTTTCCTGCTTTGATGACGATGAAATGCAGGCAACTCCTTTATGGAGTTTGAGCTTGCTTCCAATGGGGAAGACAAATTTGAGTTTTTTCCTGCTTCTAGGATGGTGGAGAGCGGCCTTCAGCCTGAGACCCATCCCTTACCTAAGGATGGGTAACTGAATTGGAGTTTGTATTGGCTAAAGTTAAGATTAACAACCAGTTGGTTGTAATTTCTCTTTACCATTAGAGCACTCAGTAGTTGGATAAGTTGTACCATATTTGTTTTGCTTAATTGTTTTTGTTGTTGTTTGTTTGTTTCTGTTTTTGTTGTTGTTTCAGTCTTTTTCCCATTGGGATTGATCAGCTCTATCCGACTCCATCAAATCCAAAGGAAACTTCCAAATTATGGGGAACAAAACCTCTGAAGTGGCTAAATTCCCACACTGTGGTGGGGGAGAAAAACGGCCAATAAAAGGAAAAAAAAAAAGAAAAAAAAGTAGGAAAGATTTTTTATTTTGATTACTTAAGGGGCTTTATTTACATAACAAGGCCACCTTTTTGCTAGCCAGGCCAAACTGAAAGGGCAATGGCTGTCACCCCACACTGCAGTTCCATAGCTAAGGGCTCTGGCTTCTTTTTTACCACCACGACTGCTGTGGTGTTGTTCCTAAATCAAGCTAATTCTGGTTTGATACTTGGCACTTCTGAAATAGCAGCAATTTGTTCTAGCTGAATTATGGTAATGGATTTAAAAAGGTTTTTTAAAAGGAGCTCAATGATTAAAAGTCAGCTTAACTAAAAGCTAACATCCAAGATGTGTGCGTGTGTGTGTTTGTGCATGTGTGTGTGTGTTCATGTGTATTTGTGCGTGTGTGTATGTGTGTTTGTGCGTGTGTGTGTGTTTGTGCAATGTGTGTGTGTGTGTTCATGTGTATTTGTGCGTGTATGTGTGTGTATGCATGTGGGTGTGTTTATGTGTGCGTGCATGTGTGTGTGTTTGTGCATGTGTGTGTGCATGTGTGTACGTGTGTATGTGTGTGTGTGCATGTGTGTGTGTGTGCATGTGTGTGTGTGTTTGTGCGTGTGTGTGTGTGTGTGTGTGTATTGAAAAGGCCTTCACATTTTTTTTTTTCTCCTAGGACCTTGTCTCTCTCTCTCTCTTTTTTTTTCTAACTAAAGATTTTTTTTCTCAGTTGACTGAATTCTGTTTTTTTTTTTCATTTACTTCTGCTGTCTCTCTCTCTCTCTTGCACCCTCTGCTGCATAAGGGACCTAAAATATTATAGTTTATAATAGCCTGGCTTTCCTTCAAGAAAGCAGAGAAGGCGCCAGATGCCCTTTTGGGGAGAAACCTGTTTTTCCTTATGAAACCACAAGAGTATAAGCAGACAAGTTCATCTCAGCTCTTAGGCTGCTTACTTTTGTATTGTGTTACCTGACTTATTGACTAAAAGAGTTAGGCCGGGCGCGGTGGCTCACGCCTGTAATCCCAGCACTTTGGGAGGCCGAGGCGGGCGGATCACAAGGTCAGGAGATCGAGACCACGGTGAAACCCCGTCTCTACTAAAAATACAAAAAAAATTAGCCGGGCGCGGTTGTGGGCGCCTGTAGTCCCAGCTACTCGGGAGGCTGAGGCAGGAGAATGGCGTGAACCCGGGAGGCGGAGCTTGCAGTGAGCCGAGATCGCGCCACTGCACTCCAGCCTGGGCTGGGCGACAGAGCGAGACTCCGTCTCAAAAAAAAAAAAAAAGAGTTATTGCACCAAAGGCTTTTTTAAGGAAGAGTGTAGTTTAGACATTAGAAGTGTCTTCGTTTAAAAAAACTTTTTTTTTTTTTTTTTTTTTTTTTGAGGCGGAGTCTCGCTCTGTCACCTAGGCTGGAGTGCAGTGGCGCGATCTCGGCTCACTGCAAGCTCCGCCTCCCGGGTTCCCGCCATTCTCCTGCCTCAGCCTCCCGAGTAGCTGGGACTACAGGCGCCGCCACCACGCCCGGCTAATTATAAAAAAACTTTTTAAGTGCACTGTGAAAGCATCACATGGTCTAGCCTCATAATAATTCTCCCTTTTTGGAGACCCAGGATTCAGTGTGGGCTCTGCCCCGAGCTCAGAGATCTAGTCAAAAGATAGGTAGTTCCTATATAAATAAAACTGGTCTCCTCATATAATCCTATGACAGATTTCTCTCTTTTTTTTTTCTGAGACAGAGTTTTCGCTCTTGTTGCCCAGGCTGGAGTGCAGTGGCACGATCTCGGCTCACTGCAACCTCCGCCTCCTGGGTTCAAGTGATTCTCCTGCCTTAGTCTCCTGAGCAGCTGGGACTACAGGCGCCCACCACCACACCTGGCTACTTTTTGTATTTTTAGTAGAGACAGGGTTTCACCATATTGGGCAGGATGGTCTCAATCTCCTGACCTCATGATCCACCTGCCTCGGCCTCCCAAAGTGCTGGGATTACAGACATGAGCCACCGTGCCCACCTATCCTATGATAGATTTCTGTAATTTTTGTTTGATTTGGCATACCTCTTTTTTTTTTTTTTAGATGGAGACTCTCTCTGTCACCCAGCCTAGAGTGCAGTGACACAATCTCGGCTCAATGAAACCTCTGCCTCCCAGGTTCAAGTGATTCTCCCATCTTAGCCTCCCAAGTAGCCAGAATTACAGGCATGTGTGACCACACCTGGCTAATTTTTGTATTTTTAGTAGAAACGGGTTTTCACCATGTTGGCCAGGCTGGTCTCAAACTTCTGACCTCAGGTGATCCACCCACCTTGACCTCCCAAAGTGCTGGGATTACAGACCTGAGCCACTGCGCCTGGCTGGTCACGGGGAGGTCTCATTTCTTTGGTGGAAGCCATTCCTGACTCCTCTCATGAACGGGTTTCATATTGCTTTGTGGTGTTCCTGGATCCTGGAAGGAGTCGGCTTGCTCCCTGGGGCATCAGGAGAGGCTTCTCTGTAGCTTCTCTGTACCCTTCTCTGCTTCTGGCGGGGGCGCCCACATCTGAGCTTCCAGTGGTGCTTCTGAGCAGCTGTAGTAAGTGTCCTCCCGGCTGGCTCAGGAGCCAGCCGGTTTCACAGTGCTTCTGGGATCCACCTGGTCGTCCTGGAGCCGGGGCAACTGAGGCTGCCGCCATCCCCCGCCCCGGAGCCGCCCCACACCCCTGTATATGCAATATTTGTTTACCAGTCCCTTTTGGTGTCCATCTAGGTACAGGTCTTAGTTTTTGAGCTAAAGTATCCATAATACACCGGAAGTGATAGATGTCACTTCCACATTGTAAGCCAAACCTAATAAGCAGAGCAAAACTTTTCATCCAAGTGATTTGGTTAACATTTTAGGATGTTTCTAATCTCTCAGTAATACAAATATGCTTCAATAAATCTCTGTGTTTATCCTTTGGGCTCCTGTGTGTACCTGTGCACACCTGGAGAATGAAGTCCTGTGAGAGGCACTGCCATCCAAAGAGGGTGTTTCAGTCTATAATACTGCCACCAACAATATGCTCGTGCTTCTGCGCTTGCGTTTGGATCAGGAGAATTTGAAAGTCATCAGGAAGCAAACCAGGATATAAGATCCAGCTGTAGCTGGAAAGTGGCAAACGTTCCAAAGCTAAGACATTGGCTATTCCTGGGCTGTTCACCAACTGTGAGGCCAAGTCTAGATGAGATCCAGAAATATGATGAACAACTCACTTCTTTTTTAAGCAAAACACATTTTCTTCTCATTTCTGCTAAGAACAAATAGCTTCCAGCAAGATTAATAGGGGGTGCAATATTTTTACAAATTATTTCTTTTTTATTAAAAAAATTTTAAGTTAAATGCTACTTAAAGATATGTTTAACCTCTGTGATACGGACTTGCTCATGAGAAGAAAGAGAGAGGGCCAGGCATCCGCCCACTACTACCCACTATCAACACGTAGGCCTGACATCAGTCGCTAAATATTCTGGGCCAGGTGCGGTGGCTCACGCCTCTAATCCCAGCACTTTGGGAGGCCAAGGCAGGCAGATAATGAGGTCAGGAGATCGAGACCATCCTGGCTAACATGGTGAAACCCCGTCTCTACTAAAAATACAAAAAATTAGCTGGGCATGGTGGCGGGCGCCTGTAGTCCCAGCTACTCAGTAGGCTGAGGCAGGAGAATTGTTTGAATCCAGGAGGCAGAGGTTGCAGTGAGCCAAGACCATGCCACTGAACTCCTGCCTGAGCAACAGAGTGAGACTCCGTCTCAAAAAAAAAAAAAAGAGAGAAGAAAAACAGCAGCTTCTAGGATGACTGAGCAGTGACTCAGTCTTTCCTTAACCGGATTCTGTAACTGTCCAGCAGAAATGCTTATCTGATCTCTGTGAGAACAGGAAGCAGCTCAGTTGGGGACCTGCCTTGTTAAATTCTTCATCAAACTGCTTATCTGCCCTGAGTCCTGCAACAACATCTCAAGAAAAATCCCAAAAATATGCAAAACAAATGAGGGTCCTCCTTTACTGTGTTCTTGAAGTACTGAGGTGCCTGAAAGCTATGTATAGTTTCTGGGAAACAGTTTTTTAGCAAACATAGCACAGACACTAACTATTCTTCCAGAAGAGCCCCTTCCTGACATGAAAGATCTTAGTGTGAGACAGAAGCATCTGATTAACCATGGGGACCTATCCAACCAGCAGCAGGGGCCCCAATGCCAGTGTCCGCCTCAGCAGAGGAGACACGGGGGACATGCAAAGTGTTTCTGTTGAAAAATACTTCACCTAGGGTGATTATAGTTAGCAGCAATGTATTGTATATTTCAAAGCAGCTAGAAGGCTAGGTGCAGTATCCCATGCCTATAATCCCAGCATTTTTGGAGGCCCAGGCAGGCCGATTACTTGAAGTCAGGAGTTTGAGACCAGCCTGGATAGCTTGGTGAAACGCCGTCTCTACTAAAAATACAAAAACTAAAAAATAAAAAACTAGCCAGGTGTCGTAGCCTGCGCTTGTATTCCTAGCTACTCGGGAGACTGAGGCAGGAGAATTGCTTGAACCTGGGAGGCAGAGGTTGCAGTGAACAGAGATCACGCCACTGCCCTCCAGCCTGGGTGACAGAGCAAGACTCTGTCTCAAAACAAAAACAAAAACAAGAAAACAAAGTAGCTAGAAGAGGGGACTTGAAATGTACCCAACACATAGTAATACCAAATATTCAAGGTGATGGGCACCCTAAACACCAACTGATCACCACACATTCTGTGCATGTAATAAATACTCAAATGTACTCCATACATATGTAAAATATTTTATATCAACAAGAAAACACTTTGCCTAGTGTTTCCCTCCAAATGGGAATAAATCCAGGGCTCGAAGTACAGATTTCATGGCTTTTTATTGGGACTCGGGCAGGGTGGGCTGTGGTAGCAGGTGCACTCAGTGTCCAAGTTTGCCCAGACTCTCTGCTGCATGGGTGATGGCATTTGTGACTGTGTTGGTCACTGTCTCAGTGACTTCCTTCACCTTTTTGTCTGCTGACTCTTGGGCTTTCTTTACGGCTTCGGCAATGGCTGTTGGAAAGAAAGAGGAAGAATGTCCTAGTGATCCACCTGCTGAACTTGTGTCCCCTTGAGTGGCCTGTGGGATGTGGCCATCTTAATGGATTAGTCCCTGGAGTGGCCTCCTGGCAGAATGAATTTGAATTTGGTTTTAATTTCCCCAACAACTTGTATTTCTTCAACTGTGAGTGAGACTGAGCATCTACTCGTGGGTACATTGCCTGCTTGTCCTTTTTTCTGGAAAATGCCTGCTTATGTCTTTTAGCCATTTTTATATTGGGTTGTTATATTGGATTATCATTTGTATTACAAATATTTTTTCATCAGTTTGTGATTTTTCTTTTGGCTTGGTTTATAGTTTGTTGTTGTTGTTTTGTTTTGGTTTTTTTTTTTTTTTTGGCTACAGAAAATTTCGAAGTTTTGGACTGTCGAATTTATTTAATATTTCCCTTATGGCTACTGGGTTTTTTTGTCATAGTTCTAAAGATTCTCCCCTCTCCAAGATTAGGCCAAAGTCTCTTATGTTATTACTATGTCTACATGTTTATGATATCTTCTCCCTCAAAACTCCTATGTTGAAATCCTCAGTCCTAATGTGATGGTATTAAGAGGTGGGGCCTTTGGGGCCTTTGGGAAGTTGCAATTAGCACCCCACGTAAAAAAGACCACAGAGAGCTAGCTCCTTCCACGATGTGAGGACACAGCTAGGCCCATCCACGAACCAGGAAGATGCCCTCACCAGATGCCAAATCTGCCAGTGCCTTGACCTTGCACTTCCCATCCTCCAGGAGTGTGAGAAATGAATTTCTGTTGTTTCTAAGTCACTCAGTTTATGGTTTGTTTTTGTTTTTGAGACAGAGTCTTGCCCTGTCACCCAGGCTGGAGTGCACTGGCGCAATCTCAGCTCACTGCAACCTCCGCCTCCCAAGTTCAAGGGATTCTCCTGCCTCTGACTCCTGAGTAGCTGGGATTATAGGCATGTGTCACCATGCCCAGTTGATTTTTGTATTTTTAGTAGAGACGGGGTTTCACCACGTTAGCCAGGATGGTCTCAATCTCCTGACCTCGTGATCCGCCCGCCTTGGCCTCCCAAAGTGCTGGGATTACAGGAGTGAGCCGCCGCCATGCCTGGCCGTGTTAAATGTTTTGTCCCAGTGTGCTGTCACATAGTCTTTTGTGACTTTGTCTTCTTATCATTCCACAGAGAGAACCATCTAGACTGTGCCCTAACGCAGTACGCTCTGTGGCCTCCGATGAGCATAAATAACTGCCAGCTGAGAGGCTCTGAAAGGCTGCGACATCAGGGGCAGAGTTTGACCTGGTTAGTCAAAGAACAGACTGGCCCAGCACCTGGCTTCCCTTCCTCCCTCCCTCCTTCCCCGCCTGACCTCAGCCGGCTGTACCTTTCTCTCCAGTCTCCTTGGCATGTCCCACCACCTCCTTCACCACTTCCTCCACGGCATGAACTGAACAGAGGAGACAAGTCCAGAGTGAGGTCTCAGAGCAGGCCCGCTGCCCTCCCAGTCCAGGGTGAGGTCTCAGAGCAGGCCCACTGCCCTCCCAATCCAGTGTGAGGGCTCAGAGCAGGCCCATGCCCCCCAAGTCCAGGGTGAGGACTCAGTGCTGGCTTATCCTCACAATGGACCTATACATCCCTGGACATCCACGGTGGGGCTCTGGGATGCCACCCCCAGCCAGGACAGACTGACGCACAAGAAGGACCTTCGTCCACAGCAGGTTTCATTAGGAGATGCTGGGCCCTGGCTGCCGGAAGACGAGTTCAGTGAGCCCCATGAGGGCACGGGTCCTTGAAACCCCTTGGCCCTGCCCGGCCTGGAATGGCAATGAGCAGGCCATCTTGCCAGCTGAGACATGAAGCCCAGGCTGGGCCTGTGTGCCAGGTCACACTCCTTTCAGGATGTGCTGGTGCCTGCCTCGGGTCAATTTCCAAAGCCTCATCCAGTAAAACCACATCTCTCAAAGCAATTCCTCCAACAAGAGGGAATTCTCTGCCTACTTCAGGGTTTTTAAAGTGTGGGTGGTAGCCTGCTAGAATTGAAAGATTTCGGAGTCAGAAGCAATGGTTCTTACTCTAACTCTACCTTCCACCTCTGGGTTCCCTCATCTTTAGAAAGGGAATTTGTTGGGATGATGAGACCAACACCAGGTCGTGGGGGCGACAAAGTCCCACGGAGACAAAGGAATGAGAAAAAGACAGTTTGAGAGAGAAATTGGACGAGAGGGCCATCGCACGTGTGGAGGCTGCACAGGCCCCGAGCTCTGGGAGCCCACCTATTTATTGGTGATCTAGCAAGGAAACAGGTGGTGAGGATGTGGGGGTTGAAAGGAAAAGGTGTATCAAGTGAATGAGAAACGTATGGCTACTTGAGATAATGGGAGTGCTGGAAGCCAGGAGCCAGCAAGTCTAGCAGACATGCAAGCCCTGCCTCAGCTTCTCTCCCAACACTCAGCTTTTCTCCCAACAGGAATGATAGAAAACTCAGAGGCTAGTGAAAGGTTAAAGTAGGTGGTCCACACCAGCTGCAAAGTCAAAAACAAATTACGCATCTACTGCCATTTAGAAAGAGGACACAAACTCAGGCAAGACTGTTCTTCACACGATGACCCACGGGTGGGGCCTGGCTGGGCCTCCCCAAGCACAGCTGCTGACCTCCGCATACAAAATACACTTTGGGACCAGGCGCGGTGGCTCATGCCTGTAATTCCAGCACTTTGGGAGGCCAAGAGGAACGGATCATGTGAGGTCAGGAGTTTGAGACCAGCCTGGCCATCATGGCGAAACCCTATCTCTGCTAAAAATACAAAAATTAGCCGGGCATGGTGGTGGGTGCCTGTAATCCCAGCCACTCAGGAGGCTGAGGCACAAGAATCATTTGAACCCACGAGGCAGAATTTACAGTGAGCCAAGATCGCACCACTACACTCCAGCCTGGCGGACAGAGCAAGACTACATCTCAAATACAAATACAAATACAAATAAACATGCTGTAGGGGACTTGGATGAAGTTGAAAATGTCCTTTTTGACTTTGAACAGATCAGACTTGGTGACTTGTTAAGAAATCTTTGAAGCTTTAAAGTTATGGTAAAAATAAAAATCCATCTTCCTTTTCCTGCATAGGTTATTCAGAATAGGCTGTTTTGACAAGAAAGGTTCCCCAGATTTCCAGAGGGAAGGGTCCAAGCTGCCAGTGTTCACCCAGCACCAGGACTCATGCCCTGCCCCCAGGAGACCTCCCCAGCTCTGCACCCCTCAACTCCGTGCTGTCCTGGTGGGGCTGGAGACCAGGGTTCCTGAGGGGCCAAGGCCTCCCCCCAGGTCCTCATCTGCCTACTAAGATCCGCCTCCAACAGACCCAGTCTGCCCCAGATCCCCCCAGCCCAGGTAGAAAGGAGCCCCAGGTCCTCACTGGCTCCCTCGGTGGCCTTCTCAGTGCGGTGGGCCAGGCCCTCAGCAGCCAGCTTCCCCAGGCCTCCCAGCATCGTGTGGCAGCAGACAGTGGCCAATTAGGATGCTGAGGACTGGCCCAACGTGCTTTTATAGCTTGTTATACAACATGCCCTGGCCCCAGCCCAGTAGGAGGCTGGACAGGTGAGTCAGAGAGGGCGGCAGCAGGAAGGGGCTGGGCGGAACCACCCTGGCACTGGGGTAGCAGCATCCCCTGACAGCATGAGACTTCTGTAACCCCGTCCTAGGGACCCCGTGAAGGATAGGGGCAGGGAGCAGGGCTGAGGCTGGACAGGAGAGATCTGGACATGCCTCTTCCTTGAGGCAGGGGGCGTGAGTGCCAGCCCCCCTGAGACTAAAGCTTCCCAAGCCTGGGCACGGATATGTACCTGGAGACAAGGCCCAGGATTCTAAGCCTGCTGCTCAATGTCTCCAGTATGGCCCAGTGGGGGGTTTGGGGGTTCTATGGGCCTGGAGACCTGGGCAGTGCTTTGGGTCACAAACACAAGTGGAGTGAGGGTGACTGCCCTCCCCATTCCTGGAGACCCTGGCTCTGCAGAGCAGTTTGCAGCCTCCATGGGATAGGTGGGGCGTTCAGGGTGGTGCCTTGCCCAAGGCAGAGGGGGGACAGCACTGAGGAGAAACGTAGTCACCTGGTGCTGCTCAGCTGATGCTCACTCACCCTAGAGGCTGTGTGACGTCAGCGGTGCCCTCCTATCCCCTGGCAGTCCTGGAGGAGTAGGCAGAGGCCTCCACCACCACTCAGGGAGATGCTTCTAGTCCTAATTAGAATCCCTGAGAAAGCAGCTTCCCTGGCTCCTGGCACATCACATGAGGCATGGCAGGGCTGCTCCCTAGTCACTCATGATGGACAGAGATGCCTCAAGCCACCTGCCACATGCTGCTTCCCTTAGTCACCAGCCCAACCTGAGCCTCTGTTTCCTCATCTGTAAAATGGGGATAGCGTGCCTTCCTGGCTGTGTCACTAATCATCCCTGAGACAAAGCGTGCCAGCTCCTGGTAAACACCTGTTCCCTCCACTCGTCACTGAGGAGCTGGGAAGTGCCCTTGGGCAGTGAGCTCTGACCAACCGGTGGGGTGGGCCAAGGAGTGACTGGGACATGAGACTGCCTGGAGCCAGAGGGCTGGGGAATGTCACTTCCACTGGCCGGGAGCCAAGGAGAGGTGTTCCCGTGCTCCTACTTCTGGGGTGCAGGCCCGGGGCAGGGGTCTGAGGCTCTCTCCCCAGTGCAGGCTCCTGGAGCTGCTCTCCTGGGTGTGGCAGAGCTTGATTAGTTTACTGGACTGTGGGCCCTCCCAGCCTGGGACTCAGGAGCTGAGACCCTCTTGCATGCCTGCATGGTGTTTGGGGGCTCCAGGGCTACGGCCAGTCCCCCTAGGGTGGGCAGTGGGTATTGTGGGCAGCGGGACCTCTGAGTCTCAAGGCCATGGCCCCACACATGCCATTGCTGTCTCCTTTGGGCAGGGGTGAATCGGGGCTTAAACAATTTAGAGGGGCCCTCTTTATGAAAGGGAACAATCATATGATTCCTACACATTTTTCATTGATATACGTACGGGGCTGTGAAAGTCACGGCCCTGGAGCTCGGGCGGGTCCAGATGACCCTGTCCTCCTTTGTAACAGCCAGAGTCCAGGATGTTTTGCCCAGGGCATTGGGCTGGCACTGCAGAGGGTTGGGGGCAGGGGGACCCCTGGGACATGGCTGGTGGGAATTGTGCTAGGAAACCTCAGGGATGCTCCCTGGACCTGTCAAAGCCCCTTCCCTGCTCCTTCTGAGGCTGTGTGTCCCCCACCCCCACAGGGGTCCTTTCTATGCCTGTTCCCCTGACAAGTGTCGTCTGCCTGCTCTAGAATGGTTTCCACACCCCACAGACCCCTCCTCGTGAGCTCCCACCCTAGGGTACTCTGCACCAGTCCCCTCTCTCAGGAGCTCACCAGCCCCAGACAGCCTGTGGTCAGAGCTCAGCCACACAGCAGACCCTGGCCCACTGCCCAGCCCAGAGCCAGGCCCACCGCAGCCTCTGGGGACAACTGCCCTTCCCCCCACCCCTCCACATGGTCCCTGCCCATGAGACCCTGCCCTGCTAATTTAATGCACTGCCTTGGTGTGAGCACTGCGATTCTAATGACAACACACCACGGCCCTAGACCTCCTGGGCAAGGCTGGGTCCAGACACAGATCCCAAATGCCCGCGGGGGAGAAGGCAAGAGGCCTGGGGAGGCCCAGGACCAGACATGGGCCCCAGGCCCTGGTGCCCTCCCATTGGCCTTCCAGCTGCTGCTGCTGTGACCAGATCCCCGTCCACCCAGCCCAGCCCATGGGCCCCAGCAGGCCCTCTGTGCCCCACTTCTGGGGCAGACCCCTAAGAGTGGGACCCCTTTCTAGCCAAAGAACCTGAGATAGCCCCAAATCCTCCTAACCATGATGGATCCTAGTCTGAGGGGCTGGGCTCAGGTGACTCCTGCAGGGAACTTCACCTGCCTGGATGAGGTCAAGGGTGAATTAGGTGGGGCCTGCCCCCCCACCCCATCATGGAAGAGGTTCAGCCCACAATGGCCCAAGGGGGCCACCCTTGGACCCAGGGACCCCAGTCAGCATATCCTGAGTCAGAAGGTCAAGTCCAGCCTCAGGCAGGGAGAATCTGGCTTTGACAGGAGCAGATACATTCTCAAGGTGGAATTTGCCCAACAAACTAGTTTGGCAAGGGACTAGCTGGCTGAATCACTGAGTCAAGGAGAGTCAATGTTTCAAATAGCAATTTGCCAACTTAGCAATGACCAATTCTGAAAAACAATTTGTTTATTTGAAGTACTTAAATACTTAGGCTGTCTCATGTCTGAAGCCTGATGATGCCTTGTGTGATTTAAAGGACAGACGTCACGAATGCCTAGAGTTTTGTGGCAGTCCATCCTGCCGGTGTCTTCTCCCACTTTTGTTCTGTGGATTTGAGCTCACAGTTTGTGCTGTGTCCACCGCCTGCCCCCGCTAACGAGACTCCCGGAGACTTGGCTGGCCAGTCACCAGAGGAACAGGGGCCCGGCAGCGCACCAGCATCCACCCACCGTGGGTATCAGTCAGGCTCCTGGGGGAAGCCAGAGGACATATTCAAATGGGTACTTGAGGAAAGGGCCTGTAATCCCAGCACTTTGGGAGGCCAAGGTGGGTGGATCACCTGAGGTCAGGAGACCAGCCTGACTAACATGGAGAAACCTTATGTCTACTAAAATAAAATACAAAATTAGCTGGGCGTGGGGGTACATGCCTGTAATCCCAGCTACTCGGGAGGCTGAGGCAGTAGAATTGCTTGAACCGAGAAGGCGGAGGTTGCAGTGATCTGAGATGGCGCTATTGCACTCCAGCCTGGGCAACAGAGTGAGGGATCTCAAATAATAATAATAATTATTATTATTATTCTATTTTGAATTGTGGTAAAATATATACAAAATTTACTAACTTAATCACTTCTAAGTATACAGTTGGAACAGAGGTCAAGGAGGACCCTTGGGTTGGGTAATATACATTCATATTGCCATGCAACCGATCTCCAGAACTTTTTCATCTGACAAAACCAAAACTCTATATCCGCTAAGCAACTTCCCATTTTCTCCCTTCCCCATGTCCCTGGCAACCCCTGTTCCACTTTGTTTCTATTAGTTTGCTTACTCAGTCTAGATGCTTCACATAAGTGAAAGAACACAGTATTTGTCTTTTTGTAACTGGCTTATTTCACTTACCATAATGTCCTTGATGTTCATCCATGTTACAGCATGTTAGAATTTCCTTCCTTTTTAAGGCTGAAGAATATTTTATTGTATGTATATACCACATTTTATCAATTCATCTGCCTATGGACAATTAGGCTGCATCCATCTTTTGATGAGTGTGAATACCACTGCTATAAATATCAGTGTACAAATATTTGTATGAGACCTTGCTTTCAATTATTTTGGCTATATATCCAGAAGTGATATTGCTGGATCATCCTATTTTTAATTTTTTGAGAAACTGCCTGTTCTCTGGTGGGCAGGTTTATATAAACCTACCTGCAAAGGTCAAGGAAACTGAGATACCAAAGAAAGAGGCTGACAAATGAAGTTTCTCAGAAACATACATTTAGTAGGCATTTATGAACAGGAACCAAATCAGGGATGACACCAAGACAAGATGGTGGATCCCTGCACCATTACCCCCACCTTCCTGACCAGGGCTTATATAGCATAGGGAAAGGGTAATGCATGCTTCAGTAGGGATGTGTACGGCCAGGCACAGTGGCTCATGCCTGTAATCCCAGCACTTTGGGAGGCCGAGGTGGGCGGATCACCTGAGGTCAGGAGTTCAAGACCAGCCTGGCCAATATAGTAAAACCTTGTCTCTACTAAAAATACAAAAATTAGCCAGGCGTGGTGGCAGGCGCCTGTAATCCCGGTTACTCGGGAAGCTGAGGCAGGAGAATTGCTTGAGCCTGGGAGGTGGAGTTTGCAGTGAGTTGTGATTGTGCCACTGCAGTCCAACCTGGGAGATAGAGTGAGACTCTGTCTCAAAAAATAAAAAATAAAAAATAATTTTTTTAAAAAGATAAAATAGAAATTGTAGATGAATTCTTGGAAGTGGGATTAATCAGAACATGGCAGATTAGCATCCAAGATGGAATTGCTTTATTCTCATTCAAGGTTTCCCTCATTCTTCATTCTGACCATGCTGGTCACCTTGCTGTTTGTTCCTCAAACACACATCAAATGCTTTTCTGTCTGTCTTGGCAGTCATCCTGCTACCTATAATGTCAGCACTGTTTCCCATCATCCCCTCAGTCAGGTCACTGTTCAAACGTCAGCTCCCTAGAGAGGCTGTTCCTTATCATTCTACCTAAAATAGCCCCCAATCACTCTGTGTCCCTTCAGCCTGCTTCCTCTTCCTGCTATTTCGTACTACCTGAAAAAATACTTGTTTGAACTTCCTAGAACATAAGCTCATAAAAGCAAGAACTGTGTTCCACCTGTCCTCTCCTCTACCCCAGCACTCAGAAGAGGAACAGAGACAGCATCCAGTGAGTGTTCCTGAATCAAGTCACTGCGTGGCAGCATTCAGCACTGTGACCATAGCCTCGCCTATCTTCAACTCTTTCGCCTTTTCTTTTTTTTTTTTTGAGACGGAGTCGCCCAGGCTGGAGTGCAGTGGCCGGATCTCAGCTCACTGCAAGCTCCGCCTCCCTGGTCCATGCCATTCTCCTGCCTCAGCCTCCCGAGTAGCTGGGACTACAGGCGCCCGCCACCTCGCCCGGCTAGTTTTTTTTGTATTTTTTAGTAGAGATGGGGTTTCACCGTGTTAGCAAGGATGGTCTCAATCTCCTGACCTCGTGATCCACCCATCTCAGCCTCCCAAAGTGCTGGGATTACAGGCTTGAGCCACTGCGCCCGGCCCTCTTTCGCCTTTTCTTATCCTCTTCTGCTTTTCCTCTTCTCACTCTAGTAGCCACTCCTCTGCGGGCTTGTCCTTTAAATAGACAATAGTCCTTACCGACCTATTTTCTATCCACTTCATCTGTTTTTGAGACAGGGTCTCTGTTGCCCAGGCTGGAGTGCAGTGGCATGAACATGGGTCAGTGCAGCCTCCACCTCCTGGGCTCAAGTGATCTTCCTGCCTCAGCCTGCCATGCCATGTAACTGGGGCCACAGGCATGTACCACCATGTCCAGCTAATTTCTTGATTTTTTTTTTTTTGGTAGAAACGGGTTTCACTTTATTGCCCAGTCTGGTCTTGGAACTCCTACACTCCAGCAATCCTCGCAACTTGACCTCCCAAAGTGCTGGGATTACAGGCATGAGATACTGTACCTGGCCTTATTTTTTCTTTTCTTAAGATACAGGGTTTCACTATCTGGCCCAGGCTGGACTCAACTGCTGAGCTCAAGTAATTCCCCCACTTCAGCCTCCCAAGTAGCTAGGACTAAAGGCATGAAACCACCATGCTTGGCTTGTCCAATTTCAGTCTACACACTTTCTTGGTATTTAAAGAGCTGCTGTTGCTCTTCATTCCGCAGCTCTACGTCAGATTCATGCTCTAGTCCTGTACATCCAAATGATGACTAGATGCTGCTGGCTCTGCTCTCTCAAAGTCACACTGAGCTTAGCCCATCTACAAAACTCTCCCTTTTCCAATCCAGCTTTCCCTCCTGCATCACCTGTCTCTACATCTGGAACCATCAGCAGCTGCCTTCGTAAGGCACCTCGGTCTGGCATTCGGAAAACAACCCTGTCTTGCCAGAGCCACTTGGTCTTGGGTAGCAAAAGCCGTATGCAATCTAAATCAAGTTTTCAATCATGAGAAATCACAGTCCTTCTTTTCCCTTTCTACTATAGTCCAGTGTGCCTTTTCTTTCTTTCCTTTCTCAATTTTAATAAGCAAATTGTACCACCCTCTTATTCTGAGATGCTCCTTTTTAAAAGCTGTAGATCACATTAATGGACGTGTTTACTGCTGGGAATATTTTCCATGTGCAATGATCTGTAACCCTCTTTTTTTTTTTTTTTTTTGAGACGAAGTCTTGCTCTGTTGCCCAGGCTAGAATGCAGTGGCACGATCTCTGCTCACTGCAAGCTCCGCCTCCCAGGTTCACACCATTCTCCTCCCTCAGCCTCCTGAGTAGCTGGGACTACAGGCGCCCACCACCACGCCCTGCTAATTTTTTGCATTTTTAGTAGAGACGGGGTTTCATTGTGTTAGCCAGGATGGTTTTGATCTCCTAACCTCGTGATCAGCCTGCCTTGGCCTCCCAAAGTGCTGGGATTACAGGTGTGAGCCACTGCGCCCAGCCAATCTGTAAGCCTCTTATCTCAACTAGCTGCACTTTATTAGTTCACATCTAGTTCAATTTATGAATTAAGAGAGGTGCCATGGGCCGGGCATGGTGGCTCATGCCTGTAATCCTAGCACTTTGGGAGGCTGAGGCAGGCATATCATGAGGTCAGGAATTCGAGACCATCCTGGCTAACATTGTGAAACCCCATCTCTACTAAAAATACAAAAAATTAGCCAGGCGTGGTGGCAGGCACCTGTAGTCCCAGCTACTTGAGAGGCTGAGGCAGGAGAATGGCGTGAATCTGGGAGGTGGAGCTTTCAATGAGCCAAGATCGTGCCACTGCACTCCAGCCTGGGCAACAGAGTGAAATACGATCAAAAAAAAAAAGAGGTGCCATGTGTACAAAAATCAACACATATTTATGAACTTTTTTTCAAATATATTTTCACACATCTTATCTAAATACATAATACAGAAGCCTGTGTGACTCGGGCAATGTGGCCCAGGAGGGCCTGAAACTAACACATCCACTTCAGCAAAAGGACATAAAATATCTCTTATAGTCAGAAAAATCAACTTTTTATGTATTTACTTAGTTTACAAAATGTACTGAAAATGCTATTATTAGCTGAATTTGTGATTTCCTTTTGAATTTCTGAGTTATTCTTATTTATTTTCCCCATTTTGTTTTTGCACCAAGGAGACTGCAGTCAAATAAAATTAAACAGATACTACACGCGCTCGTCGGGGCAGCCGTACTGCAGCAGTACCTTGATGCACTCCTGGCTGGAGGCCTGCTGGGCGTAGGCCAGCGCTGTGTTCCCGTGGGAATCTCAGGTCATGACATCCACCCCGTACCAGATCAGGAGCTGAGCCAGGACCACATTCCCCTTGCGGCAGGCCAGATGGAGCGCCGTGCAGCTGTCTCCCTCCCCACAGGTCTCATTCACTTCCTCCCGGGAGCCATGTGCCAGCAGCAGGATGGCTGTCCGCAGGTCCTCATCGGGGTGGCCTGCAGCAGGTGCTGGCCCAGAGACAGCTCCGTGTAGGGTAGTGGGGCCAGGAAGAGCTTCTGCTCATATTTGGCACGGATCCACCATTCCTTCTTTTCCCTTGTGGAGTCTACTGATGGTTTTGTCTGCCCCTGGCTGCTCTCTTGCCGGACGCTGTTGGCTAGGTCATTGCCAATATATGACAAAACCTGCATGAGCTCGACTGGCCAGTCATCCAAGTCCAGAGATCAGACTCAGGAAAGGCGGGTGCCAAGATTACGGTGGATCCCTGAGCATTCAATACACATGAGGACTCCCAAGTTCAAACTGGCCCAGTTAGGATTCTGGGTCTCACAGTCCACACAGTGGGAGTTCCCACACATGTTTCGGATGGACTGCAGGGCCATGGCCTCGCTCTGGCTCATCAGCTGGAACTTGCTTTTGCTGCTCTCGCATGACTGCAGGCTGGCCAGGATCCGGCTCTCGATGGCTTGGACCCAGGCATCCCGCTCCTCATACGTCATGGCTTCAAAGTGCCACGTTTGGCCAGTGAGGGACACAATCATAAAGTTTTCTGCTTGTTCTTCAGCAGTGCTGGACAGGCCATCGTCTTTCAAGTTGTTGGTGCTTTTCTTCCTTCGGTGTTTGTTTTTGTTGGCATGAAGAGAGGGGAGTGGGTTGAGCTTGGGGTTGGTGGTGCTAGAGATACTGGGGGTGGAGCATACAGAGTCACCCAGCCCGGTGTCTGAATTGGCTGAGGTACGTAGACTGTTCATGTCTTTGGATAGGCCATTGCTTTTAGAGCTGGAAATGGGCGCACAGCCCAATGGGGCTAGGGGTGGCCTCTTTCCTGGGACTTCGATGGTAGATGTCTGAAGGTCAATCTCTGTTTTGTGAATATTCTTCATACAATCACCTAAGCTTGAATAATAGGTGAGTATGCCATTGTCACAGAGGGTGACATATTTCTTTTTCCATTTCTTCAGCCATTTCCCACTTAGCTTTAAGAGCATGCCCTGTTTAATGGGGATGGCTCTGCTGCTCCCGATGGTGTCAGCATGGCTCTCTGGGGCTTTCTTCTCTTTGTCTGGGTGACTCCCTTTCTCAGATGTAAACAGCTTGGACCAGCGCTTGGACCGCTTGCAAACGGGCGTGGGTGTGTTGGCAGTGGGAGGAACACTGACCTGAAGGTCCTCCTGGCTGGTGCTGGGAGTCGATGGAATGGAGGAGGAATCGTTACTTAAACTCCCACCTCCACTTCTTGTTTGGGTAATGTGCATGGTGGAAACCTGTGTGGAACAGAAGGAGGAATGGCTTCAAGAACTGGGTAGTGACTTGCAGGGTCCTATAGACAGCTCACAATTACCTTTTAGAAAGATACATTTTATGGGCCAGGCTTGGTGGCTCACACCTGTAATTCTAGCACTTTGGGAGGCCGAGGTGGGTGGATCACGAGGTCAGGAGTTCAAGACCATCCTGGCCAACATGGTGAAACCCTGTCTTTACTAAAAAAAAGAAAAGAAAAAAAAATTAGCTGGGCACGGTGGCACATTCCTGTAATCCCAGCTACTTGGGAGGTTGAGGCAGGAGAATTGCTTGAACAGGGATCTGGGAAGCAGAGCCTGCAGTGAGCCGAGATTGCATTATATTACTCCAGCCTAGGCTACAGAGAGAGACTCTGTTTAAAAAACAAACAAAAAAGGATACATTTTCTGTTAATTGGATAATATATTTACTCATACTAGCTCACTAACTAAACAGAACTGCAGATCAGTTCTTATTCCAGCACATTCTTTTTACAACACTTAAGATGGCTAAATGCAACATGAAATGGGGAAGATTTTAAAACAGATGCCTTTGATTTCAGCATGAAACAGATACAAGTGTATGATGAAAATACAACCGCAATAAAAGTGCCACTTAACATAAATGAGTATAACTGTTCATCAAATATGCTCAAAGATCCATCTGCATGTCTATAAAATAAGAATGTGCATTACTTCAAAAACTGTTAATATCTTAGTATAACATTTGTTTATAAAATAATGCCTCCTGTGTGCTTTGGTGTTTACCAAAGCAGTTTTTACGAATTCTCCTGGATCCTGACTTGCAGAGGATTTCCTGACTTCTTCTTCCTCAGCACATCATGTCCTGTACTGTGAAGTCTTTTATATGATAACCAGTCAGAAGTGCCTGTAAGTATTGACTCTCCCTAACAGGCAATGGCAATAAACCAAATATATTTTCACTCTTCTAACCACACACTGAAACACAAGAATGTTTTACAAAGCAGTAGTGATGAACTTTAACAAATGTAAACGTGATTCAGATTTCCTAGCTTCCTTTCTCTTTAGTTCTCTGTAGTATACTCTCGTGACATATTTATGTATTTTCTGTTGTTTGAATTAAAAACTCATCTGCCTTTCTAAGAGGCTAGTCTTTGATGAACTTTAAACTTTGTAAAAACTAATGCATTTTGTCTGTGTGATAAACCAGTGGTTCTCCAAATGTGCTCTGTGGACCTCTCGGGATCCCCAAGACCCTTTCCAGAAGGGCTAAGAGGTCAAAACTGTTCTTTTTTTTTTTTTTGAGACCAAGTTTCACTCTTGTTGCCCAAGCTGCAGTGCAATGGCGCGATCTCGGCTCATGGCAACCTTCGCCTCCCGGGTTCAAGTGATTCTCCTACCTCAGCCTCCCGAGTAGCAGGGATTACAGGTGCCCGCTACCATGCCTGGCTAAATTTTGTATTTTTAGTAGAGATGTGGTTTCACCATGTTGTCCAGGCTGGTATTGAACTCCTGACCCAGGTTATCTGCTCACCTCGGCCTTCCAAAGTGGTGTGATTACAGGCCCGAGCGACTGTGCCTGGCCAACACTGTTCTGAATCATATTAATTAAACCTGAGAAAGCTGATTAAAAATTTTAAAAATTTGTAAAAGTAATACAAAGTCATTGCCTGCTTTTTCATTGACACTTGCCATGATTGTATAAAAGCAAAAGTGGGTAAAACTGCTAGTTTTTCAGCATAAATCAAGGCAGTGGTACCAATTACATTAGTAGTCACTCTATTCTTTACTGACCCCTACAGTTAAAAAACATAGCCTGAATTACTTAAGAATGTCTTTGAGGAAGCAGTAAAAATTAATGTTATTAAACCTTGACATGTCTCTTTAATATTCTGAATAAGTGGAAAGTTAACAAGAAGCGCTTTGCTGACTGCAGTATGTTGTTTTTTGTTTTTTAGAATTCGTGATTTGTGAACTGAAAAATCACTTTTTTCACAGAACATTGTTTTTATTTAAAATTACAACCGGATCAGCGCAGTGGCTCCCGCCTGTAAAATCCCAGCACTTTGGGAGGCCAAAGCAGGCAGATGGCTTGAGCTCCTTCAGACCTCAAGAAGACCAGCCTAGGCAACATAACGAAACCCTGTCTCTACCAAAAATACAAGAAAATTAGCCTGGCGTGGTGCCACACATTTGTGGTCCCAGCTACATAGGAGTCTGAGGTGATAAGATTGCTTGAGCTGAGATCATGCCAACGCACTCCAGCCAAGTGACAGAGTGAGACTCGGTCTAAAAAAAAGTACAACTATCATTCTCAAAAATAAATGAAGTGAGACGTTCTCACTTCAAGAAAATAAATATTTGTTCCTATTAATGAAATTTAAGCTTTCCTGAGGACTTTGAAAAACTTGTTCCTTCTACTGTAGGCTTGACAGCTTTTCAATACTTAAAGGCATTTTAAAGTAAGATTGGTGGTTAAACTAAAAGCGATTTTTGACACAATAAAACATAAACCAATATATTCCAAGTAACTAATGCATATTATAAATGCAAGTATGGGGCGAAAGATCCATTTACTGTGAAGAAAGATCAATGAGTACTGATGGAATAAATTTATTAATATGGAAAATGCCACTGTAACTAATTTAAGAAACTAGCACTTGTGAAGTTTTGATTTAGTATTAAAGAATACTCACAACTGTCTGAAAACTTTAAAATACACCTTTTACCAACTACCTATTTGCATGAGGTTAGGTCATCTTATTGCTTCTTTTTTTCTATATTTGAGATGGAGTCTCCCTCTGTCGCCCAGGCTGGGGTGCTATGGCGAGATCTCGCCTCACTGCAACCTCCGCATCCCAGGTTCATGTGATTCTCCAGTCTCAGCCTCCCAAGTAGCTGGAACTACAGGCATGCACCACCATGTCCAGCCATTTTTTGTACTTTCAGTAGAGGCAGGTTTCACCATGTTGGTCAGGCTGGTCTCAAACTCCTGACCTCAAGTGATCCGCCCACCTCGGCCTCCCAAAATGCTGGGATTACAGGTGTGAACCACCGTGCCTGGCCAGCTTATTGCTTTTTTTTTTTTTTTTTTTTTTTGACACAGAGTCTTGCTGTGTCACCCAGGCTGGAGTGCAGTGGCATGATCTCAGCTCACTGCAACCTCCGCCTCCTGAGTTTAAGCAGTTCTCCTGCCTCAGCCTCCAGAATAGCTGGGACTACAGGTGTGTGCCACCATGCCCAGCTAAGTTTTTGTATTTTTAGTAGAGACGGGGTTTCACCGTGTTAGCTGGGATGGTCTCGATCTCCTGATCCCGTGATCCGCCCATCTTGGCCTCCCAAAGTGCTGGGATTACAGGTGTGAGCCACCGCACCCAGCCTCTTATTGCTTCTTTAAAGCAAATTGCAAAGAAAGATCTAGAGAATCCAGTTGTCTCCAATGAAGGTCAACATGAGAGACTTTAAATAATACAAATACATGACACACTTTTTACTCAACTTTTGATTGTAGAAAAGTTATTTTTTCAATGAAAAATTTCTGTTAAAAATATTGTTCTCTAGGAATATTTTCTGTTGTCACAACCTGGGCCATGGGTTACTACTGACATCTAGTTGGTAGCGGCCATGAATGCTGCTAAACTCTCTGCAATGCACAGGACAGTCCTCACAACAAAGCGTTATCTAGCTCATAATATCAACAGTGGTAAGGCTGTGAAATCTAAACTAAAAATAGATTTTGAAAAAAAATCTCAATTTTATATTTCTACCACAGTAAATATCAATATAATCAATATAAACACATACTCTTTGAGATTCTCAATCATTTAAGAATTAAGAGTCTTAAGGAACAAAGAAAACACAAATAATTTGCTTCGATATTTTAGCAGGCACAATACAGCTTATGATGTCTAGAGCTGTGTCCTAACACCGAGCTTGATATCTTGCAAAGTAATTAGCTAGAATAACAAGACAGGTTTCTAAAAAGCTCACCTTTGCGTGATATCATGATGTATCTCCAAGGTCACTCTGTGGAAGGAAAAACAATTCATAACAATAGATGTTATCATTTGTTAGGCCTGAAGACATTTTTTAAAACGGGGGCAGAGGAAACTCTCCTAGCAGCCCTGAAATTCAAATCTTCTAGTTCAGAACAGCACCATAAGGGCACTTTGTTTCATTTCTTGGTTTTTTACAAAAATATGAGAACCAAAATGCGAGGCAATATGCTGTTAGAAGACGCGTTTCTGTTGACGATTATAATATATAAATAATAACAGATTTCCTTGTTAAATGCTCTTCTGCCCACCAAAGCCTTTCGTCCCATGCGATTTATTTTATGTACTTATTTATTTATTGACCCAGAGTCTCACTCTGTTGCTCAGACTGGAGTGCAGTGGTGCGATCTTGGCTCGCCACAACCTCCACCTCCCAGGTTCAAGCGATTCTCATGCCTCAGCCTCCCAAGGAGCTGGGACTACAGGTTGCGCCTCTATACCCAGGTAATTTTTTCTGTGGGGGGATGGAATTTTGCTCATGTTGCCCAGGCTGGAGTGCAATGGTGTGATCTCAGCTCACCACAACCTCTGCCTCCCGGGTTCAAGCGATTCTCCTGCCTCAGCCACCTGAGTAGCTGGGATTACAGGCATGCACCACCATGCCCAGCTAATTTTGTAGAATGAGGCTCAAAATAACTGAGGGAAGGCAAATCTCAATTTTAGTAATAGGTCTATACAATATTAGCACTTTTTAAAAAGCCTGTAACATTGGCATGTAAGATGGACATGTCAATAATACTTCAAGTAAAAGAATTCTAAAATTACAGAATTTAAAGTTACATGCTGGAAAGGACCAAGACTCTACACGACATTTAATTCAACATTCATGTTACAGATCAGGGAAACAAACCTTAAAACTGACTTGCCCAAGGTCCCACCACATAGGAGCAGTTTTTCGTCCTAAACTCAAATTAAGCTGTGGCTCTCAAACTTTGCTGCACATTAAAATCACCTGAGAAGCTTTAATAATGGCCTCATCTTCAACATGAGACATTTTAATTTAATGAGTGTTGGGTATGACTTTGGGCATCAAGATTGTTGGTAAAAGTTTCCCAGGTGATTTCAATGTGCAGCAAAGTTTGGAATGATTGAGCTGGGGTGAAAATCAGAATCTTCTGGGATGCTTTTCTTCACATAAAGATGCCTCACATCTATCCCTATTTTCCTAAAAGGCTTCTCAGTGCCTAGAGATAGAGGGAAAGTGGAGATGGGAAGATACATGTGTTTGCAGACACATATTTTGAAAAAAGAAAACCTTGCATAAGTGATCTCAGTGAGTTCCACCTATCCCACTGACAACAGTGCACTACTGACTCATCATAAACATTTTTCAAAATCTTTTCTTGAAGCCAATTTGCCCTATTAATTTGCTCAATAAACCTTTATTTCACCAATAGTGAATATATCAAATGATTATTTCTCAAACTTGCTAATGGCAAATTAAAACTTACTTTACTTTCAAAAGTAGACTTCTAAAAAGTAGAATAATGAAGAAAAAAGTATGAAATTTGTTTGAGAAAGATTAATCTTCAAAGCTACTTTTGAATTGTATGCTAACACATCAAAATCTTTTGAACTCAAAAGAAGCCAGGGACTCTAGGTAAAGCAGTTTTTGTGTATGTGTGCTCAAAGATTTTAAGAGACTCAGCTGACTACAGACATTTAGTGATTACTCAATAGGTCCCAAAGCTCAGGACTTGAGACAGAGTTTCAGTCCAGTTTTTGCTGAAACACAATTTCATCACAACTATTGTTAATAGGGAGGGAGAGGCTGGGCGGGTGGCTCACACCTGTAATCCCAGCACTTTGGGAGGCCGAGGCGGGTGGATCACGAAGTCAGGAGATCGAGACCATCCTGGCTAACACAGTGAAACCCTGTCTCTACTAAAAATACAAAAAATTAGCCGGGCGTGGTGGCGGGCGCCTGTAGTCCCAGCTATGTGGGAGGCTGAGGCAGGAGAATGGTGTGAACCCGGGAGGTGGAGCTTGCAGTGAGCCAAGATCGCACCACTGCACTCCAGTCGGAGACACAGCGAGACTCTGTCTCAAAAAAAAAAAAAAAAAAAGGGTGGGAGAAAAGTGATATTATTATGAGTGTAAACTTGCCATTTTTAATTTAAATAAAAGTTACTGACAATTGAATTAGCTAAAAAGGCTAGTGAATTTGAAACAAAATTGTTTATAAGCTAGTTGTGTTTACAGAATGAAAAGTAAAATTAAAGATAAAGACATTAATATTCTAAATTAGCACTTTCCAAACTGTGTTCTAAAAATCAATACTCATAACCCAAGGAGATGATAATAACGTACACTGGACAGCCCCTATGGAGCTGGTGCTGGTGTTAGTTGTTGTTCCTTTTAAAATAAACTTCATCTCAGGGTGCTCTCAAAGCGCATCTTTGTGGCCCACGAGGTGCTCATGCACAATGGGAGAAATTCAAATGCAGATACACTGTGGTGCCAGAAGAGGAAAAGCTATTTCTTCTTCCAAGGCTAATGTCCAAAGAAAGTAGTGCACACTGATTTAGGCCTATAATGCAGTGAAAAACTAGGTTTTCACAAAAAACATTCAATAAAGGGAACCTAGCCTCACCGTGTTCAACATTGTCTAAAGGCATAAAGGTATCAAAAGATACACTTTTTCTGGGATTGCTTCTCTGCTAACTGATTTTTCCTTCCACCACAACGTCTAAGATTAAAAGAGAAATTGATACTTAATATTTAGAATCTGGATATCAACATATAGTTGACTCCAATTTCTTAAACTGATTGCGGAAGAGGACAACCAAATGGCTGAAATAATTTTAGAATAAAGGAATCCATCCCTTGGCAGTATAGTTGTACTCACGATATTATTGTCATTGTAAGATAAGGCTGGCTGGCTGTGCTGTCATCAAGGAATATTGTCGAACATGAGCTGTATTGTTGACTGAAACGCACAGTAGATACCTGAAGGGGAAGGGAAGTATAAGCTAAACTTATTAAAGTGTATTTTTTCTTGGTTAAAATGTGAAATGACAAAGCACTAAGATATTTCTTACACTCCATGAACTGCCTGAGTGCGGTATCATGTGCACTCTACAGAGAACCCATTGGAGGCTCTTAACTTCCAGAGACGATGTTTAAGATACGGGTTATAAAATGCTGCCCTTCATATGGTACCTGTCATCAAACCTAACAAGGATTTTACAAATTACCTTTAAAAATCATGAGAAAAGTTGGCTTTGCTGGGCGTGGTGGCTCACACCTATAAACCCAGCACTTTGGGAGGCCGAGGTGGGCGGATCATGAGGTCAGGAGATCAAAACCATCCTGGCTAACATGGTGAAACCCTGTCTCTACTAGAAATACAAAAAATTAGGCCACCTGTAGTCCCAGCTACTTGGGAGGCTGAGGCAGGAGAATGGCGTGCCGGGGCTGCTAGGCCACCAACAAGTGAGGAAGCCATAGGTTTCTCTAGTCCTATTTTCTTATGTGGAGGATAAAAAGAGTATCACTTAAATATTCTCTCACACCCTGAAAACACATGACAACTTAAAAAATCTTTCACTTCATGTTTAAATAAGACTGCCATGATATGACTCAAATGAGACTCTCAGAGAATACTTTCCAATTTCAAAACTTGATTAATTTCATTCTGTAAATCATCTGACCTGCACCTAGCCATTTTCCTGCTCTAGCCCTGCTCTCTGCCTAGAATACTGCTTTTCTCTTTCCTTGCTTCAGCAAGCTCGACTCCATCTACCCTCTTGGATCTCTTTGTCGGCAGCCACACCAAAAAATATTTTTTTGTACACAAATTAGTCGAATTCACCGCTGTTTACAAGATGCTAATTCTTGCAGAGTATTCCCCTCATGAGAAAGTACGCCTCTCCATAAGAGTAGGGAGGGCCCTTACTCTTCCTACCTCCAGCTGCTGAGCATAGAATTTTGAGTAAATCCAAAACTTCGACAGTGTTTCATAATTCGGTTATCATTTGGTAGATAAGTCTCACTACATTTAATTACAGCAAAACACTACTAATAGTTTACTATTCATAGGTATTGTTTAAGGTAGTCACAAAATAGAAACAAATAATCTAACATCAGTCAGCATAAATCAGAGTATGAAATTTTACGATCTTTAACAAGAAATGGAAGGGGTTACTTAGTAGTTTTAAGGTTTAATAACAAAAACTAGAAAATAATTGCACCTAGTAATTTAGTAAGTCAAAACCAAAGTGGTTGTATCACAATTACTGACTTGTGTATGTTAATCCATCCCTGCATCCCTGGTATGAAAACCATTTGATCATGGTAGATTATCTTTTTTTTTTTTTTTTTTGAGATGGAGTCTTGCTCTGTTGCCCAGGCTGGAGTATGCAGTGGGTTGATCTTGGCTCACTGCAACCTCTGCCTTCCAGGTTCAAGCGACTCTCCTGCCTCAGCCTCCTGAGAAGATGGGATTACAGGCCCGCGCACCACACCCGGCTAACTTTTGTATTTTTAGTAGAGATGGGGTTTCACCATGTTGGCCAGGCTCGTCTCGAACTCCTGACCTCATGATCCGCCCACCTCAGCCTCCCAAAGTACTGGGATTACAGGAGTGAGCCACCACTCCTGGCTGGATTATCTTTTTGATATGCCATTGGGAACTACAAAACATTGCTGTATGAAATCATGGACACATACAAATGGAAAGACATCCCATCCTCATGAATGGTTAGAATGAATATTGTGAAAATGACCATACTGCCAAAAGCAATCTACAAATTCAACACAATTCCCATCAAAATACCAACATCCTTCTTCACAGAATTAGAAAAATCAATCCTAAAATTCATATGGGACCAAACAAGAACCCGCATAGCCAAACCAAACTAAGCAAAAACAACAAATCTGGAGGCATCACATTACCTAATTTCAAACTATACTATAAGGCCATAGTCACCAAAATAGCATGGCGCTGGTATAAAAATAGGCACATATACCAATGGAACAGAATAGAGAACCCAGAAATAAACTCAAATACCTATTGCCAAATGATTTTCAACAAAGCCAACTAAAACATAAAGTGAAGAAAGTAAACCCTATTCAACAAATGGTGCTGGGATAATTGGCAAGCCACATGCAGGAGAATGAAATTGGATCCTCAACTCTCACCTTACACAAAAATCAACTCAAGATGGATCAAGGACATAAATCTATGACCTGAAACCATAAAAATTCTAGAAGATAACATTGGAAAAACCCATCTAGACACTGGCTTAGGTGAAGACTTCATGACCAAGAACACAAAAGCAAATGCAACAAAACAAACAGGTGAGACTTAACTAAAGAGCTTCTGCACAGGAAAAGGAACAATCAGCAGAGTAAGCAGACACCCCACAGAGTGGGAGGGAATCTTCACAGGCTATACATCGGACAAAGGGCTACGATCCAGAATCTACGAGGAACTCAAACAAATTACAACTACAAAAATATGGAACCAGCTCAAATGCCCATCAGTCAATGAGTGGATAAGGAAATTGTGATATACATACAGATATATATATGAGGAATACCACTCAGCCATCATAAGGAATAAACTAATGGCATTTCCCAGCAACCTGGATGGAAGTAAAGACTATTATTCTAAGTGAAGTATCTCAGGTATGGAAAACCAAACATCTTATGTTCTCATTCATACATGGGAGCTAAGCTATGAGGATGCAAAGCCATAAGAATGATACAATGGAATCTGGGGAGTCGGGGGAAAGGTTGGGAGGAGAGTGAGGGATAAAAGACTATAAATTGGGTTCAGTGGATGCTGCTTAGGTGAGGGGTATGCCAAAATCTCACAAATCATTACTAAATAACTTAGTCATGTAACCAAATACCATCCATTCCCCCCAAAACCTATGGAAATAATAAATAAATAAATAAATAAATAAATAAATAAATAAATAAAGTACAGCATTTTTCTCAGCAAACATAAATAAAATAAAACAAAGACTAAAGTTTACATTTTTCACTCTCCTTTTGGGCAGGACAAATTTTAGATATGTTTTTAAAGAATTAACAACTTTTTTCCTTTTTCTGAGACAGGGTCTCCCTTTGTTGCCCAGGCTGGAGTACAGTGGTGCAATTACAGTTAACTGCAGCCTCAAACTCCTGAGCTCAAGCGATCCTCTGCCTCAGCCTCCTGAGTAGGTAAAACGAAAGGCACATGCCACCAGGCCTGGCTAATCTGTTATTTAACCTTTTTGTAGACATGAGGTCTTGCTATGTTGACCAGGCTAAAAATGAACAAATCTTAATTAACTTAAATATTTCTAACACTTTGGGCGTTCATGAAAACAGCTCCATCTCTGTTGTGAAGTAAAGGGAAGTATATGGCGGTGGATAAAGTTTGAAAGAAAATATTAAACAAGGCCTTAGGAGAAAAGTGCAATATGCTTATTATAGATACATTAATTTTATAAATTCTCTGGGTTAATATCAGTAATTATACTCAAATTAGACTTTGATTTAAACATAGGTCCTAAATTTGGATTAAATATAACAGACTGACCACGAATTTATTTCCTCTCCCTCCAGAAGTCTCATTAGTCATAAAATAAAGGTTATACACATGACCAGGAGAGAAGGTTGACAGAGATAATTTTTAATAAATGCTGAGACATAAAAAGTAGATAAAGGACTGGTAAATAACACGGAAGCACAACTTTGGTCCCTACAGAAAGTGACGAACCGAAGCGAGCCAGTTTGTCTTGCAGAACTAAAGGCAGGCTGTGAACTTACAGGCAAATGGCACTCTGGAAAGTAGGGTAAAGTATAAAACAAAAGCCAGCAAGGTCAGTTGAAAATCTTTAACCAGAGGCCCGAGTCTACCTGTCCTTCCATCTGACAAGAAACTTAGATATGTGTTCTCTGGATATATCAAACCTGAGAATTTCTGGCTCAGAGATACCATGGCTTAAACCTGAGATATAAAGAAAACTGTATACCAAAAATGGAATGTCAACTTTCTTCACTAACTCTGCTTTTGGAAAGCAAGTGGCCATGCTTTTACTTTCCAGGCAGAAAATTGGGAGATCCTTCTCAGAAGAAACTGAAATATTTTGAGTGAAGATCCCCAGACAATACACTGAGGTCCCCCAAATGAAAAGCTAGTTTGGCTTCCAAAACCTCACAGTGAGTGCTACCAGTTAACAGAAGTCCTGCTTCCAAATAAAGCAGGCCAGGGACCACCACACATTGGAGGGAAGCCTCCAACAACAGAAATCAAAGCATCAGAAAAAAGGAATTCATAGGAGCAGTCAAAACCAGGAGCAAAAGCTAACAAAAAATCTTAAAACACTCTCAAAAATATAAAATTCAATAGAAATAGTAGAGGATAAAGTCACAGAATATCCCAGAACTAGAATAAAAAGATAAACAGAAAAAAATAGAAGGGGAAAAATTAAAAACCAATGCAGGTGTACTGCACTAAGCAGCCTAGCATCTGAATAACAAGACTATCTATAAAAAAGTAAGAGAGAAAATAAAAAATTCTCAAGAAGAGATAGTCTCAGGTTTAGTAGCTTCAATAAAATGAAAAGATCCCCAACATGCTGTTATTATAAAATTTCAGAACCTCAGAGTGAGAAAAGATCCTAAAAAGCTTCCACAGCTACCTAAAACCTGGTTGTAAATAGTGTATCACACACTGGCAATAAATTCAAGAACAACACTGTAATGACAGCGCAACTGCAAAATGTCTTCAGAACCATAAAATTTAGATTCAGCGTAGAGGTGTCCTCTCTATCAAAGAGGAGGGATTTTAAGACTGGCCAGCTCTCTAAACATCTCCACCCAGGAAAATGTGTTCAAGCACAACTAGAGAGGATAACCGGACAGAAGGAAACACAGAATCTAGGACTCAGGTGATTCCACAAAAGACAGCAGTTACATGAGACAGGATATTTCGGAGACAGGATGAAGGACATGTAATGCAGAGACACAGTGAAAACACCATATGACTTAGCAGTGAATAATATTTGCAGAGTCATAATTATGTAAATACTACTGATTTAATGAAAAAGTGTGCTAATACTGGAAGAAAAGGAGGGAGAAAAATAAGATCATGGTGTATTGAGGAAGGTATGCTTTTACTTGCTGTGATAGAAAGTCAACAGACAGTGCTGGCAATTAACTTAGCTATTCTATTTTTGTTATTTCATTAAAAATAAGATTAAATATTTAAGGCAGATATTTTTTTCACTCTGTCGCCCAGGCTGGAGAGCAATGGCGCGATCTTGGCTCACAGCAACCTCCGCCTCCCAGGTTCAAGCAATTCTCCTGCCTCAGCCTCCTGAGTAGCTGAGATTACAGATATGTGCTACCACGCCCAGCTAATTTTCTATTTTTAGTAGAGACAGAATTTCACCATGTTGGTCAGGGTTGTCTCAAACTCCTGACCTCAGATGATCTGCTCGCCTTGGCCTCCTAAACTGCTGGGATTACAGGCATGAGCCACCACGCCCAGCCTTAAAGCAGATCTTTTGAACCAGACTATTGAAATTTAACTTAAATGTCAGAAATCTTTAAAAGGTGGACACACTAAGCTAAATACTTTTCTGGATAAATTTAATACTTAGGAAAATAGAAGAGATTTAGAAAATCCACAAAAAGAGGTCCATGCTATCACCACTGGGTCCACATTGTAATTTAAAGAAATCAAGAGAGACAACTTTTATGTCAAACTATCCATTTCTTAACTATTTTACTGTTTACTTACATGGTTTGTACAGTTGCTTCTTCTTATTTCTACAACTAAGAATAAAAAAAAACTGGTCACTTCTGACACAAATACTATAAAATAAAAGTAGTTGTTAACATCTTACTGTTACTCCTATGTAAAAGGAGACAAAATTACATTTAAACAATTATTTTCAATAATTTATAATTTAAATTATCTGGCATGATTAATTTCATAAAGTAAAATCTAAAAACTTAGTTTTTCATCTAGTTTACTTTTTGTTTCTATTACATTCAAATGAAAGAATCCTCATGTACAAAAGAAAAGTGCAAAAATTTGGGCCAGATGAAAAATTTAGCTAATAAAAAGTTTAACTGTTGCATATATGAGCCATGATCCATTAGTATTCTCTCATTCTGCATTTACACATAGCTTACTTTAATTATCAGAAGCTAAGCGCTAACAGCTCTAAGAACTACTTCCTGACCAGGCACCTATCTCTAGATGCAACAGAATCCCTGCAAGCATCTTGCACCACACTTAGTGGTTATCTACTAATGTGCCACTAAAAACAAAACAAAAAAAGGGTCTTTATACAACTGGAAAGTGACCTATCTTAATTTTTTTCTTTTCTTTTTTTTTGAGACAGAGTCTCACTCTGTCACCTAGGCTGAAGTGCAGTGGCGGGATCTCAGCTCACTGCAACCTCTGCCTCCCGGGTTCAAGTGATTCTCCAGCCTTAGCCTCCTGACTAGCTGGGACTACAGGGACATGCCACCATACCTAGCTAATTTTTTTTTGTATTTTTAGTAGAGACGGGGTTACACTGCATTAGCCAGGATGGTCTTGATCTCCTAACCTTGTGATCCACCCACCTCAGCCTCCCAAAGAGCTGGAATTACAGGTGTAAGCCACAGAGCCTGGCCTAAATATTAATTGTAAAATGAGTATGCAAACTTAATTGGACACGGTGTCTGCAGCACAATAAATATTTTTATTTTTCCTAAAAAAAGCCCGCATAATAAAAGCCCCAAGAAGGACTTGGGCCTTGCTTTGTTTCCTACACTGCCTCTGCCTTTGATGCTGGAAGGGCCTTGTAGGCAAAAGTTCCTACCACTGAAGAGTGAGGGACATGGAATAGTTTTTCTTTTACCGCTTCCATGCTCTCTAGGTGAGAGAAGCCAATGGCTCTGGAAGGAGCTGGGAAATACAATTCTGATATGTGTTGGATATGTTCCCCCTCCAAATCTCATGGTAACATGTGACCCTTAATGTTGGAGACAGGGCCTAGTGGGAGGTGTTTGGGGGATTCCTTATGAATGGCTTGGTCCCATTTCCATGGTAATAAGCAAATTCTCATTATGGTAGTTTAAAAGAGTGTGGTACTGGTCAGGTGAAGTGGCTCAAGCCTGTAATCCCAGCACTTTGGGAGGCTGAAGCAGACAGATTACCTGAGGTCAGGAGTTTGAGACCAGCCTGGCCAACATGGTGAAACCCTGTCTCTACCAAAAATACAAAAATTAGCCAGGTGTTATGGTGCCCGCCTATAGTCCCAACTACTCAGGAGGCTGAGGCAAGAGAATTGCTTGAACCTGGGAGGAGGAGGTTGTAGTAAGCCGAGATCGCCGCATTGCACTCCAGCCTGGGCAACAGAGCGAAACTCCATTTCAAAAAAAAAAAAAAAAAAAAAAGAGGGTGGTACCTTCCCCCTTCCCCTCTCTCCTCCCTCTTTACCATGTGGAACCACCTGCTTCCCCTTTGCCTTCTATCATGATTGTAAGCTTGCTGAGGCCCTCTCCAGAAGCAGATGTTGAAGCCATGTTTGTACAGCCTGAATATCTATAAGACAATTAAACCTCTTTTTGTTATAAATTATCTAGGATTAGGTATCTCTTTATAGTAATGTAAAAAATGAACACAAATTCTAACCACAAATAACTGACTCAAGATGGGCAAAGTCTACTCAAACGATAAAAACAAAGGTTTACAAACTCCCATGTTTTACTGTGCTGCATTACTTCACATATGATTATAGAACCCTCACTTGTATTCTTGCTGTTTAAGTCAACTGGAAAACTTGGCTGTGTATGGCTTTTTGGCAAATAAATGAGGATTTAACATAACATTGAGGAAAATAAGCAGAAGTAGGGCATGTTTAAATTGACATTACATTAAATGAAAAGGTTAATAACCTAAAAGTTTTGAGTAGCATAAATTTGGATGTGGTAAATGAATGCGGTCAGAGGACTGTGTGAGACGAGGCCCAAATCACAGATTCAATCTCCGACGATAAACAACTATGTTTTTTAATTTGTTTAAAGGAAAACCAAGCTGAAGCCTAAGTTCTATCATTCATCTTTAAAATGTACTCTTTGGAGCAAGGGAAAAGGGATTGTAAATAAAGATAAATCCATGAATTATAAATAAAGATAAATCCAAGAATTATAAAGAGAAATCCATGACTTCTCCATCACATGACACATTAATTGTGTTGATAAAAAATGGCAAAATGTATAAACAAAAAGGTTACATGTTTTTACTAACATGATAACAACTAAAGTATATCACATGTTAAAATAAGACAAGTGAACATGTGAAAAGGTGAAAAATTTAAACCAATATGAGTTTTTTCTAAATATTTTCTATAACCTGATCAAACAAGAGCTTTTATTCTTTCTCTTAGCGGAAAAAACAATGTTGTCTCACCATCTGTCTGAGAGTTCCTCTGGAATATTGTGCTTGCCTCTGGATTGGCAGAAGGGTTACACTCCAAAGCTATATGTATAGAGGGAGAAAAGAAAAAAAGATGTAATCATTTATAAAAATTTATCAACTCATTTATTCGACTGCTGCATTTAGGATGTTTCACTACCTCTACTTTTATTCTTATCCACTGAAATGAATGTATAGACATAAGAGAGAGCCAAGCAAGATGGCACATGCTTGTAGTCCCAGCTACTCAGGAGGCTAAGGTGGGAAAATCATTTGAACCCAGGTCAGGAATTTGAGGCCAGCACGAGTAACAGAGTGACACTCTTCTTTATTTGAAAAAAAAAAAAAAAAAAAAAAGAGGAGGTAAATGTTGGCTTTGAGTTGTGTAAAATCAACTTTGCATAAAATAAATCAAGATGGCGTAAGTTTTAACAGACAGGTCTATTTTATAGTCAAAGTATCAGATGTATTCTAGAGTTTAAAAAATTTTTTAAAGTAAATTCAGCATATCTGTCACTTCCATGTCATTCGGAGACATAGAACCTTAGTTCTCTTGAGTAGCTGTCTTCCATAGTCATGTGATATCTCTAAGTCTTCATTTCTTCATTAGCAATACATAGGGAGAACATATACAGGCCTTATTTGTATTGGAAAGGGCCAAGTGAGACATACATAAACTGTGTTATAATCCTAAAGAATGACAATAAAGAGCCATTTTTGGGCTCTCATCCAATACTACCCATCTACTAACTGGTGTGTAACATCAATCAGGCTTTTCTTACATCACCAAGCAGACTATATGTTTACACAAGTACTTACATGTTTTGTATATAAAGGTATAATCAATTAATTCATATATTTGTTTGTTCTAAAGCAATCCTTAAATATCTTGAAAAGTGAGGAAAGTACTTCCAAGTTACAAAGTCACACTCATCAAGAGTCTTAATTATTCTACTTCTTAAAAAATTAAGAGCCCAACCAAAGTTTAAATAGAAGAGCTATAAGACATTTCCTCCACAGTAATGAATCTCTGGCATTTAAATGAAACCAATAAGCCCAATTGGATTTAATATCTTTATGATGCAACGTTTTCTATTTTGAAAATTTTAGTTTTTATTCAAGAACCATATTATTACCCAGAATTACTTTTACTTAGATTCATCTCTTTGCAAAATTTTAGAGGCAAACCAACTGTTTTCTCTTTTCTACCGCCTCCCATCCCCTGCCTCTCCCAGCAGTGTAGAGACTGAAAAACTCCAACTTTTTTTTTTTTTTTTTGGTGAGATGGGGTCTCACTCTTGTCACCCAGGCTGAGTGCATTGGCACGATCTCTGCTCACTGCAACCTCCGCCTCCCGGGTTCAAGCAATTCTCCTGCCTCAGCCTCATGAATAGCTAGAACTACAAGCATGCGCCACCACGCCCAGCTAAATTTTGTATTTTTTTTTTAGTAGAGACGGGTTTTCACCTGTTGGCCAGGCTGGTCTCGAACCCCTGACCTTAGGTGATCCGCCTGCTTCAGCCTCCCAAAGTGCTGGGATTACAGACGTGAGCCACCATGCCCGGCCAAAACTCCAACTTTCTTCTCTTTGAACAAGATGCTGTTGTCAGGAAAGGAAAGAATAATAAAGTGGGAGCCATGGCAACAAACACTCTTACAGGGAAGGTCTGAGACTTTAACCTGCAATCTTTGTATTATACATTAAAAATCTACACTGACATTTCATGTCTTTTGAAAGTTTTGACCATGACCCAATCCCCACATCTTTTAGAACAAGGAGGTAAAGTCTGTTAAGTCACCAGAATAAATCTGGAGACATATTTTGTGTTAAAGTAAGAATTTTAAAGTAATCAGAGCCTCACAGGTAAACTCCTTTGAGAAACCCCAAACACACACACACACAACCACTTTTCTGTAGCCCTGACCAGGATGTTTCACATTGTTTCACAATTATTTTAAGCAGTCTTCTTTTTTCTTTTTCCTTCTGCGTTCAAATTACAGTTAGAAGAAACTAAGCAGCCTCTATCAAGGTGACTTACAGCAGCCCATTAAGAATACCATACAGCCTCTCCCATGGCAACCTCCATTCTGATTTTAAATAAGAAATCCCCGAATATCTGAATATGAACTGTCCTGAGATTTAGCTACTTTAACAAAGGAAACAATTAGGCACTTACCTGGTTCCTTCACTTAGGTACCATCTGGATAGGTACAAAGAAAAAATAAGATGGGTACTGGAAAGTTGGGATATTTGAGTTTTTATTGAGAAAAGGAAGAGAATAGTCCAAAGAAGCTTCAACAAAGTCCCACAGGATAATAAACAGAGATACAGACAATGTTGTCTCACCATCTGTTTGACAGTCCCTCTGGAATATTGTGCTTGCCTCTGGATTGGCAGAAGGGTTAAACTCCAAAGCTATATGTATAGAGGGAGAAAAGTAAAAAAGATGTAACCATTTATAAAAATTTATCAACTCGTTTATTCAACTGCTGCTTATTCAACAAGAAGAGCCAGAAATAAATGGTCCCATGGCAGCCTGGGAGAATGAGATGAGAGAGCAAGAACTGAGCGATTGGGAGGGGAGGTGAAAAGAAACTGACTGGACTCCATGGGGAAAGACTAAGGGGTGGGAATGCAAGGCAGAGCCAGCTCTTGTTCCTGGCCAGCCCCGGGAAAGCTGGCTACAGGCAGAAAGGAGCTCGAAGTGGGCGATGCCTCCCAGGGGACCTTGGGGACAGCAGCAGCCAGAGGCAAGCAGAAGGCAGATGGCACCCGTCACCTCCTTACCTTCAGGCATCTCCCGGTCATGGATGTGGTACATGTGGAGGTCCTCACCAACTTCAACAGTCACTACAGCAGGTTGCACAGCAGCAGCCATGGGTGCTCCTGCCATCCTGTCCCCAGCTCCTGCCATCCCATCCCCAGCTCCTGCCATCCCGTCCCCAGCTCCCGTCTCATAGATCTCTGACTCAGAGGGACATACTGACCCCCGCGGCTGGTCAAACTCGTGGCTGGCCCTGGGGCGCACACAACAGGTCAGTATGTTCCCCATGGGACACCTCTACTGTCTGCCACCACCTGGGCCTCTGCTCACAGCTTTGGCCTCGCACTCCCGCTGCCCTAGGCTAAGGCTATGCTGCACTTGCAGAGATGGTCTTGCCCACTGCTCACCTGCCTACCTCACAGCCCAGCCCCAGGCCCCAGGCCCTGGGCCTCAGCCCCAGCTAGGGCTGTGGACCAAGGCCCGCACCCTGCCGCCTCCCCTGAGTTGACTTGTCTGGGAGGGTGGAGACCAGTCGACTTATTTAATAGGTTGTGAACCCAACAAGCACTGAGAGACACAACAACTGCCTGAAGAGAGAACAGACGGAGCTCCTCCTCCTTCTATAGTCACCTACAGACTGAAGCCCACTGGCCCAGGTGAGAGCCCAGGCATGTGGCACACAATGCCCCACCTCACACTTCACAGTGCCCTCCCCGACAGCTCACAGTGCCCCACCCTGGCTGCCACCCCTCCCCAACAGCTCAGAATGCCCCTGCCTGGGCTGCCCCACCCTGTGGCTTATGATGCTGCTGCTCTCCTGGCCCTTCGTGCAGTGCCAGTGGGACTAAGGTTTTCATCTATCACCAGCTTCCTGAGATTTTTAGTCCTAAGAAAAGCACAGGGTAGTTCGTGGCTTGAAGCCATCTTCCTCTATGAGTTCTACACAAAGCCTCACTAGAGTGGGTCCCATTAGCAACCAAGCTGAACAACTTTTATTTACTGACTGAACGTAGATACACCTGAATGGCTGACTGCTTTTGTAACTAAACACTCCTCTCCTGTCTTCCAATGAGTGGTTGTTTTTGTCTGCAACTTGACCACAGCAATCCTTGGGTCCCTAGCTCTACTCTCAATAAAGAGTTATGGCTGTGTGTCTTGAATGACACCTTAGGACCCATCCTGCCTCCACCTCCTTCTCCATAAAATAGAAACCTAACTTGTCCCTCCAAGCTCTGAAATGCTGAAACTTACCAACTCCCTTTTCTCCCCGCTATTTCTTCCTTCCATGGCAGGGACTTTCAGATTTTCTTTCTTTTACTAACAGTACTATGCATGATTTTGTCATACAAAATCAAGAGCCATAAAGTGGTTTACTGCAGTCTAAAGTGGGTTACCACAGTCCTAATTCAATAAAGATGAATACTCGACATCTGGCAAGTAGTGTGTGCCTGACAGTGTTCCCACTGTGTTATGCTCATTTAATCCTCAGAAACAATCTCATTTACAGACTTTACAGGAGTTGAGATGGAGAAGGTAAGTAACTTCCCCAAGGTCACATGACTGCTAAGGGTGGGGCACAATTTGAGCCCAGGTAGTCTGAATTCCCCAATTCCTCAAGCATGAATATCAGAAAGTGTATCAGTCTGTTTTCACACTGCTATAAAGAAATATCTAAGGTTGGGTAATTTATAAAGGAAAGAGGTTTAATTGGTTCACAGTTTCACATGGCTGGGGAGGCCTCAGGAAACTTACAATCATGGCAGAAGGGGAACCAGGTCTGACTTACATGGTGACCGCACAGAGTGTGAACATGTGAAGGAGCAACTGTCAAACACGTATAAAACCATCAGATCTCAGCTAGGCACGGTGGCTCACACTTGGAACCAGCACTTTGAGAGGCCAAGGCAGGTGGATCAACTGAGGTCAGGAGTTTGAGACCAGCCTAGCTAACGTAGTGAAATCCTGTCTCTACTAAAATTAGAAAAATTAGCTGGGTGTGGTGGTGCATGCCTGTAATCCCAGCTACTCAGGAGGCTGAGGCAGGAAAATCACTGGAACCCAGGAGGCAGAGGCTGCAATGAGCCAAGATCATGCCATGGCACTCCAGCCTGTGCAACAGAGCAAGACTCCATCCCAAAAATAAAACAAAACAAAATAAGACCAAACCCTGTAAGATCGCATGAGGACTCACTGAATACCACAAGAACAGCATGATGAAAACTGCCCCCATGATCCAATCACCTCCCCCCAGGCCCCTCCCTCAACACTTGAGGATTATGGGGATTACAATTCATGATGAGATTTGGGTGGAGACATGGCCAAACCATATCAGAAAGTAAAGGTAGAAGTCAAGCTTGGATGGGAAGTGACACTGTAAATTATTATTTTTTTGAGATGAAGTTTTGCTCCTGTTGCCCAATGAAATTGTTTAGATTAGCTTTGGACTCCCACAAAAGCAAGAAGGGAGAAAGGATCATGTGACTCTAGAGATATTTTTGGCAAAGGAAAGGTTTAGGAAAACATCTTTTGATGACCTTTATTTTAACACACTTAAAAAAAAAAAAACTACTGTGGGAAAAAGGATATTATGTATAGAAAAGTCTACACTTCTTGACACAACTAACTAAAAAAAGTCTGATACACTAAACAAAACCCAAATAATGTCTTCCCTAAACGTGGGTAACTTGAAAAGCAATTTGAGCAAAAATCAAGGAGTTCAATTATAAATAAGTATATCAACAAAGTGAAAGATGGCTTTAACGTTTCCCACAAAAAGTTAAAAGAAATAACAGCAACTTTAGAGGAGGAGGAAAAAATAATAAGAAAATTATATGCAATTGCAAAATCTGTGAATATTTACAAACTCTAACATATAACTACAAAATGGACCAGAAGAATCATTATCATAGGAAGCAAAGGGGCATTTCAAAAATCAGAGGAGGAGGAATGATTCATATTTAACTTAATTCTGTGGAAAATATTTAAGTAACATTTGAGGACGAAAATAGGTGATATGTTGAAACGTGGGAAACCACAGTGGAAGGAAAAAGAACTCAAGAAAACTCAGTTTCAGTAACCAGTATCCAGTAAAATCTTCAGGACCTAGAGGCTACAATCTGTGTTAATAGTATCTGAAGACCTAGAAAGGTCATTAGAAATCATTTTGGATAATTCTTTTTATTTTTGAGATGGAATCTCCGTCTGTCGCCCAGGCTGGAGTGCAGTGGCGCGATCTCGGCTCACTGCAAGCTCTGCCTCCCAGGTTCACGCTATTCTCCTGACTCAGCCTCCCAAGTAGCTGGGACTACACTGGCCCACCACCACCCCCGGCTAATTTTTTGTATTTTTTAGTAGATACAGGGTTTCACCGTGTTAGCTGGGATGGTCTCGAGCTCCTGATCTTGTGATCTGCCCGCCTCAGCCTCCTAAAGTGCTGGGAATACAGGTGTGAGCCACCGCGCCCGACCCATTTTGGATGATTCTTGTAGACTTGAGATGATGTCTATTTAAAGTTACAAAATAGTGCCTGTATTTCTGTATTCACTACAGAAAACAACTGGATATGGACAGGAAACTAGCATGCTGTGCCACAATCTCTAAAGAAAGATTAGGGAAGTTTCAGCTTAAAGCAAGAATAATCACAATAAACTTTTACAACCCTTTGCAAGCATATATGAAAAACATACAAAAGTTTGTAATGATCTTTTTTAAGCTAAGAGAACAGAAAACATGAGAAAAATTAAATTATAAAATGAACCTTTGGTTTACAGGTAAGAAACATTTTATGACAGGAGATCAGGTTTGCACAGTGTATTATGTGAATGTTGTGACTTATTGGTTTCATCTTGGATATCATAACTTGACATTTTGTAAAAGTGATTTTTCACAGGAATTTTTTCAGATGCCCTATAAAGTCCTGTCCCATCAGAAGTGAGTAATAATCTTCCATATTCTTGAAATAGCTTAATGGCATCTTCTACAGTCTTCCATTGTTTAGGTAAACCTGGGAATCATGTTTGGGTATCGTCTCATCCAACTTCTTTACCCATCCCCATCATAAGTCAGGAAGGTCTTGGATATTTTCTGCTCTAGCAATTAATTCATCATTAATCCTGGAGTTATTTGCTATTACAGTCATTTGTCCTACTTCACTTCCCGTAAGCATGACCCATTTGCCACCATTAACTCCTAAACCATATTGAATTTGTACATCTGACTTTGTGAGCAAAAGTTCTATGTATATCCTGTAATTCTTGCCTAGTATGAAACTTACTTTCAGTAGAGATTGTATGTCTGCACTCATGCACCTATGTAACTTGCACCGTTACCGCTGGTCGGGCTTTCCAGGGGTCATGATAACCTCCTGGGTTCTCTGGGAGAGGGACATATTCTTCAGGATGACGTTGTAATATTTTGTTAGCTAAAATCGTCTATCTAAATGGATAGTTCCTAATGTCTTGAGTAATAAGGCGGGTACTTTTTATTTTTCTTCGCTCTTCGAGTTGATGTGACCAATTCCTGAGGTCGGGTAATCAGGCCAGTATCACACTGGTCTTTGCCAGAACTTTTTGCCTAATACATTTCTCTACTGCTTTCTACAGGTCACTGGATGTTAATATGGGTTCTGGAATCCAATTTTAAAAAATGTCTTGTGAATGACTTGCAACATGGTCATTTAATTTTCAAATATAATTTGCAAGTGAAATGTGTAGGACTCCCATAAGGCACAATGACCTAGATCCTGGGTATGATCCCCTCCAAAGAGGCAAATAGTGAATTCAGCAAGCTCACTCACGTCTGCGTACACCAGTCACTTCTGAACTGCTCAATGGCAGGCAGGGGGAATGACCTCTAATTGGCAGATGCCTACTTGCTATGACCCTGGATTGGACATATAGTTACCTTGAGTCAGGCCAGTCCTGTGTCGTTGGACTGTTCCTTGGAGATATACTCATTAGTGACTGTTAACGTACCTGAGTTATTAGGTGCCTGTAGACTATGCCCAGTGATATGTGCATTACGTACAAAGGCTCTCTAGCTGTGCTGACACTGACTGAAGTTGTGAGGTTTCACAACGACATGTCAGCCAAATACATATGTTCAGATTTACCATTTGTCAAGAGGTCTTCACACTATTAATTATGCAATTATCATTCTACACACAGGCAGTAATAAAGCGAGTAAAAAACCACAGCCATGGCCTGGGAGACCAATGTACCTCCAGAAGAGTCCAGTGGGTCCAGAAGCCCTTTGGATGCTGGTCAGAGGCTCCTTTTGGGCAGCAGACAACAGGTCTGGAGAAGTCCTTAGAGTTCTCATGGACAAAGCTTCTGAAGGCATCTTAGACAAGATCTTGTCTTTGCTGGTTTTATGATCCTCTGCAGATGGGTCTATTCTCATTATCTCAGCCACCTTTCACTTCCTATCAGTTCATTTCAAGTCTCTCATGATCCCAGGCAGCAGTAGTTGTTATCACGTGAGTACGTTCATATGTTTATCTCTTTGGGGATGGGGGGACAACTTCACTGTGGACTTCATTCTACTGGAGATAAGTGACCCCATTTTAAGTCAACAAGATCACAAATTAATATCACCTATTGTCAGGGAAGACAATAGCTACCACCTGGGGTTGAAAGCAGGTAACTCCATTCATTCTGCCAACATTCTGTCTTGATTATGGTGCCAGTTGCTGCAAGGGACTTCCTTTTCACCACTTGTTTTTCACAAGGTTTGAGTTTGAACTGCTAACATTCTACTGATTTCTGGGTGAAGGGACTGACTGCACCATCCTAGCCTGTCACAGCACTTGCCCCAGTACTTCCACTTTAAGAGTTTTCCACCTTGTCCAGAACTACAGTCCATTAATTCCCTCATTTTCTCTCTTAAGAGAATAAACAGGCCAGGCGCCGTGGCTCACAACTGTAATCCCAGCACCTTGGGAGGCCAAGGCGGGTGGATCATTTGAAGTCAGGAGTTCGAGACCAGCTTCACCTACATACTGAAACCTCATCTTTACTAAAAAAAAAAAAAAAAACACAAAAATTAGCCAGGTGTGGTGGCAGGCAACTGTAATCCCAGCTACTCGGGAGGCTAAGACAGGAGAATCGCTTGAACCTGGGAGGCGGAGGTTGCAGTGAGCCAAGACTGTGCCACAGCACTCCAGCCTGGGCGACAGAGCGAGACTCCCTCTCAAAAAAAATAAATAAATAAATAAAAAATAAAAAAATATTCCTGCATTCTGAGAAGGTGTAATCATCAACACATTCTTGAGCACAACTATGCACACATGCACTTCCGCATTCACAAGCCATGCTGCGTGCACACACTGATGCCCCTAGATTTCTTTTTTGAAGAGATGGTGTCTTGGTTGTCACCCAGGCTGGATAGCAGTGTTAGGATTACAGCTCACTGCAGCCTCAAACTCCTGGGTTCAAGTGATCCTCCTACCTCAGGCTCCTGAGTAGCCTGAACTACAGGAATGAGCCACCATTCCCCACCAATGTTTTCATTTTTTTGTAGAGATGAAATCTTGCTATGTTGCCCAGGATGGTCTTGAACTCCTGGCCTCACGGAATCCTCCTGCCTTGCTCTCCCAACATGCTGAAATTACAGGTATGAACCATTGTGCCCAGTCACCAGATTCTTTATTAAGAAGAAAATTTGTTTGCTGACATGTAGACAATGAATTCATAAATAATAGGTCGCAAATTACCAATTAACAAGTCAATATAAACGAGTTGAGTAAACACACAAAAATGACAGTATAAATTAATAAACAGTTTATGACTTCAAGTTTCTTTTTTTCTTTAAAATGTAGTTCTGACAGAGACTGCTACTTGTCCATTCCATGGAAAAGTCAGAGGTGGCTGAAATGTCAGAGGTACACTTATTAACACCTTGCTGCTTTCTGTGTAGCTTCCTCTCAGTACTTCACCAGTTGGGATTGACTCACCTCTCTGGCTGGGTTCGGGAGCTAGACAGGAACACACAGAACTGGGAATCCAAAGTCATCTCTGACACTAAAAGCAATGAAAACATAAATAACCAAACATATTATCAAGAAATGAACAAGGGATCGACATTAAGTACAGCAAGAAGAGAAGAAAGCATTTAATCGGCCAGGCTTTCATTCTGACAAAATAATTTACCACATGCATGTCTCTATCTGACATGTGTGAACAGAAAAAGAAGAGGTAACAATAGAGTAGAGGATTCCTCTTCCAATTGTCTCTGATCTATTCAACCTTTGTTACAGGTCAGAGAGTTCTCCAATTTATTAATAAACAACAGAGATAATGTGGCAACCAGGACACAGAGACATACTGAGAGTACTGCTCAGTTCTCTGCCTAGGCCTGATTCTGCTGATTCCTGACAATGAGCGCTGTGAAATTTAGAGGCAGATCAATACACACACACACAAACACACAAAAGAGATACTTCATGGGCAAGAAGCACCAAAGATATAAAACAAAATGTCTGAAAGACCATAAAACAACTTCTGATGAAATACTGTTTGCATTTTGCAGAAGTAAAATGTTCACCACCAAACCTACAATTAGCTTAAAAATTACAATAAGTACAGTACTTTTGGATCCCACCTCCAATTCATACCTTATCAACATGTAATAATCACACTGCATCTACAACAAATCTGGATGGACTTTTTATGCTGAATACAACTTGTACAGTAAGAAGGAAATTTTTTGAAATACTGAGAATACAACACTTGTATGCCATGCTCTACTTCACAAGTCAAAAGAAAAAATCATTTCTATTTTTAAAATGTATTGAAATGAAATACAGAGAAGTATATTCTAATACCAGTTAACATTAAGAGAATATATCTCTAAACCAAAGATCTTGGATCTTCTAGAAAGACAAAATAAACCTGTATATATTTGGGTAAGAAAAAAAATTAAGAGATCAAGAAAGGAGAGAGCATGTTAGCACAGAATCATCTCCCAAAATGGCTTTCTGATGCATTTGACCAGTTTTCAAGTCCATTTGTTTTTCCTCCTTTGGCAATAACAGCCTGTATTACCAAGGAAACGCAAAATAATTCAATTTGTACATTAATCAACTCATCTGGAAATGGCAATATAGTCAATGAAAATACAAAGAAACAAAAAATGTCAAGGAATTGTTTAAGATGTTTAAGATGACATAGAATAGGGAAAAAATAATCTGATAAACACCAGAAGAGTTAATAAGCAAACTCAGGCATGGTTCCTTAACACCACACTTCAAAAGAACTTAGAGGAATAACCCTTTAAAAAAAAATCTAATTTTAGAAAAAAATTGCTTAAATGGGAAGTTAGTGTTTCGTAGATCTTTTAGAAAGGTGATTAATTTCTAAGCTAAAAACACATGATCCTTAACAGAAATGGTTGAGTCCAGGCCCAAGGCAGAAAGAGGGCAACATGAGCCTGGATCCTCTTGTTCTGTCAGAAAGTAAGAAATGCTCAAAGACTAACAGAGACAGTTGAGAAGACACAGGAGACAGGCTGAAGGCTCCCGTGGCCAAATCTGGGACAGTATAGGCATTAGAAAGAACAATGACAGTGATGGAAAATAACCCATGGAATAAAACGCAATTGCATTAGTCAGCAGTGATATGAAAATAAAGGGAAGAACTGAAAGCTCTTTGCTAAAAATTCCAGGTAACAAATGTAGAAGGAATGACAGAGGAAGAACATCCATTTTAAGTCACCAGTGCCATAACTGATAGAGAAGATCATAAGGAGGCTAAAATCACTGGATGAAAGAAAACTGTATGAAGCTTTTTAACATAGCACAATAGATAAAAATATGAAAACATAAATTAGAAAAAACTAAAAATCATACCATAAGAGGTGGATAAGTTAGAATATAGGAATAATAGGCCAGGCATAGTGGCCCACATCTGTAATCCCAGGATTTTGGGAGGCCAAGGCGGGAGGACTGCTTGAGCACAGGAATTCGAGACCAGCCTGAGCAACATAGTGAGAACTCGTCCCTAGAACAAAACAAAAAATTTAGCTGGGAGTGGTGGTGCACTCCTGTAGTCCCAGGTACTTGCGGGGCCGAAGCAGGAGGATCACTTGAGCCTGGGAGTTCAAGGCTGCAGTGAGCCAAGATCATGCCACTGTACTCCAGCCTGGGAGACAAAGTGAGACCTTATCTCAAAACAAAAACAAAAACAAACCACAATAACAAAAAAACACTGGTAACAACAAAATCATGACTACATAAAGACTGTATAGAAAACAAAATGCTCAGAATATAGAAATAAAATTATGTATTTTACCTGTAACTATATTAGAAGAGAATATTCTTGTAGACAAGGATGACTAGAAGGATATTCAAAAATGAAAATAGCTAATAACACTCGTTATATCAGGCACTGTGGTAGGTAGTTTATGCACATTGTAACAAATTACATACTAGATTATCTCAAAATTTTCAGATAAATTTTACTGGGAGTCATAAACCAATACAACAAAACCAATGTTTTGCAAACATCCATTAAGCATAAAGGTATACAAATTCTTAATCCAGGCTGAAAAGTAATTCACATAAGCCATACATCAGTGGAAACTTACCCATGGGAGATAATACAACATAATCTAAATAAAACTTTCAGAGACAAGGCATGCGGCTTCTGGACAGCCACAAACTCCCTGATTCTGCTCTATTGTTTTCGCCACCAAAAGAAAGCCAAGTGAACTCAGGTCTCTTAAAACACAAAAAAGTAACCTATGGAAGATGGCGTGGTATTTGAGGAATATTTGGGGTCTGTTGAAAAACGCACCCTGTATTTTATTTCAAGAAAATACTCCCTTGTAATGTCAGGTAAGTGAAGAGCCCTCAGAGACACATGCACACACAAAGAAAAACAAAACAACATAGAATGAATCCCACCAAAATGTGTTATGATGGCAGAATTATGGGTGACATAATCTTCTGTAATATATCTTTTTATTAAAAATAGAAAAAAGGCAGACATCCCCTTGATTATCTATAGCCTCTGACCCATGTGGCTTGGAATCAGAAAACAGCGTCACCCGACAGGAAGCCACCTTGGCATCAATGGTGGAGATGGTGGAGATGAGACTCCGGACCAGCTCATGGGTGGGCTCCACCTCGTCCTGTCAAGACCACCAAGAAAGGGCACGTGAGGAAAGCACAAAGATCTTGGAGAGACAGTTTCACCCAGTTTCTCAAAATTATCTTACACACATTTCCTGAGAACATTTCTTTTTTTTTTTTTTTTGACACGGAGTCTTGCTCTGTGCCCCAGGCTGGAGTGCAGTGGCGTGATCTCGGCTCACTGCAAGCTCCGCTCCCCCGGGTTCACGCCATTCTCCTGCCTCAGCCTCCCGAGTAGCTGGGACTACAGGCGCCTGCCACCTCGCCCGGCTAATTTTTCTTGTATTTTTAGTAGAGACGGGGTTTCACCGTGTTAGCCAGGATGGTCTCGATCTCCTGACCTCATGATCCGCCCGTCTCGGCCTCCCAAAGTGCTGGGATTACAGGCTTGAGCCACCGCGCCCGGCCGAGAACATTTCTTAATGACACAAAAACCAGAGCAGAAAATCCTTATAGCAAAGCTTGAAATGGATCCCCATCTCCATTAAACTTTGCCAAAGCTCAGTGAGTATATAACCTGATAACCTAAACACCTAGCTAGAAAAACCTCAGTTCCAGTGCTACAACAATGCTAGCTTTTCTAACATTTTAAAATAACCCTGCTTTTAACCCAATAAAATTCAACTACAGAACTAAGAAATAAATACTGGAAATCCACTTTAAAGTACAGAATGAGGAGACCATTGTGAATGAGAAAAAGAAAAAGACCAATGAGAGCTGGCAAGCACACTGGTTTTGTAGAAACGGAGATAAGCCGTGCAGGTGCCACACAGGCAGCAGGGCCTGCGCCGGGGCCACGGATCAACGAGGCATGCAGGACAGGACGCTTCTGCTTGGTATAATGAAAAAAAGGTATTCTTTTTATTCTACATATTTACAGTATGCATTTGGGCCTTTATTATAAGTACAAGAGAACAATCGTCAATAAATAAAAGCTGACTACATTATCTTTTTTTCTTTAAACAGTAGACTTGGAAAGAATAATGAGAGTTCAGAGCGATGACCCCCATCTCACCGATGCCTGAAAACCGCGGCTGCCACCAAGGTCAACATAGACAGCGTGTTTGTCATACAGCACTCGCCCAACTCCAGAAAGAGGCACATAAACCAGCTGCTCCTTCTCATTTAAACAGCGCTTCTTTCGTTATTCAGGAAGAGCACAAGGGTCTGGGAGGAAACTGACGTCATGCATGGCAAAATCTTCTATTCTACCCCGGGAAGACAGGACCCAAAAAGCCAGCTTCAGCTGACAGGAAGTCAGTAAGTATCTACTGTTGACTGGGGGATTAAAAACGATGCACAGTCCAAGGGTTTAACCCATGACCCAAAAGAAGGGCATCATGCCACACGGGAACAGTGTACTTCTAGCTACAAGAGGTCAGAGAAGAGGGGATTCGATAACACCTTTGCAGGCCTACACATAGCTGGCTTACTTTTAAAACTTCCAGCAAGGCCATCTTCCCTTGTTGGGTCATTTTTCAGTTTTCCTGAGAAATGAAACCATCCTAAGAATCCTATGTGTAATTCTAGTATGTTCTATAACAAGAGAATACCTGGCATGTGAAGCTGGCTTTTATTTTTCAAGTGTGCTCCTCTTACATAACCATAAAGTGACACCTGCCGGTCACATTTGATGTTTGTTCAGATATCCTCTGGGTTTGTCAAATCTTCCATCCTAGAAAAATAAACTCAATCATACAGTAGAAATATTTCTATACCTCCTTTCATGTGTCAATGACTCATCATACTCTTGTTCACTAAGCACGTTGTTTAGAAAACTAGACAATGCAGAAATAAGGAAGCACCGTTCACCATCCAGCAGAGGACAAGGGGCAGGCACACAACTGTGTCTCTAGGCTGAAAGTGACATTCATTCTGGAAGACACCAGACAGGGAGATGACGTCTACCTGGGGTCAGGGAGGAGTGAAGAACATATTAAGAAAATCCGTTTCTGGAAGAGGGTGAGCCTCTGCTCTGGAATTTTTACTGTGGCTTGGATTCTGGCAGGTGGAAAAAGGGTATTCCAGGCTGAGAAAACCACAGCACAAAGAAGAGCACAAAGGAAGGAAACTGAAGGCACACATGAAGGACTCAAGCACCCGGGCACGAAGGCAGCATCACTGAAAACTGAGGATGAACGTAGGATGGGGCCACATCCTGTAGCCTTAAATGTTTCCAAGTCCTCCCATTGTCCTAAACATCTCATAGTTAATTTACTCCCAAAGGCACAGCATCCTTGAGCAATGATATTAGACATTTTCCATCAACTACACTTCTACCCCCACTATTCAAACAGGCACAAAATAAATCCTATCACTGTTCTTTTTCTAGCCTTTTTAGCTTTGAAATATATGGCCCAGGAAGAAAAAGTTTACAATCACTTTTTACCTGTCTGCCAGGATATAAGGGTGAGAAGTTTGCCATGTGAGAGGCCTAAACTTCGTAACAGTAATAAAATGGCCTAGATTGTGCATTTCTTGGTTTTGATATTCTCCATGCAGCATTCCAGAAAAGTAGAACAGCTTGGCACCCTAAACATTAAAGGAAAATTAAAAATTAAATTTCAATTAAATTCTCATCAATACTGCAACAAAATAAAAGCTCTAAAAAAGAAGCAATCCTAAGAAGGGAGATTTCCAGCAAAGCCACTGTCCTCAGGCTTCCAGAGCCTTGCTGGCTTCTTTCAGGACTTATTAGAACCCCACAGAGGCAGACTGCTCTGCAGCCGAGCAGGGGCATCCATCTAAGTATGGTGAGGAGAGGGAGGTGAGGCCTCTGAGCACAGAAACGGTTCTGTGGCCGATGGACCAGAGCAGTATGGAAAGGAAGGGGCAGTGCCTGGTCCTGCAACTGGGAGAAACTTCTGATGTACTCTATTATAAAATCCCGACCCCAAAACACCTAGACACTACCTGGTGCTACAGGTACAGAGACAAATGAAATATACCAAGAGGCCCAGAATAAGCACCCTCTTGAGGGAAACCTTCCAGAGACTGGGAACACAAACACAATGGGAATTCAGGAGGCAAATCCTAGATAGATGTTTAGTAACGTCTCTTCAGTCTTTTTGTTTGTTTGAAATGGAGTCTCACTCTGTCACTCAGGCTGGAGTGCAGTGGTGCAGTCTCAACTCACTCCACCTTCTGCCTCCCAGCTTTAAGCAATTCTCACGTCTCAGCCTCCCCAGTAGCTGGAATTACAGGCGCGTGCCACCACACCCGACTAATTTTTGCATTTTCAGTAGAGATGGGGTTTGGCCATATTGCCCTGAGCTCCAAACTCCTGGCCTCAAGTGATCGCCCGAGTCTGCCTCCCCAAGTGCTGGGATTACAGGCATGAGCCACTGTGCCCGGCCTCTTCAGTCTATTTTAAAAGGATTATACTGTTAGTTCCTACCCGGTAAACTTCTGTCCAGAAGCTGTGTTTTAATCACTTCTTTGTCTTCTTCAGTTGCTTATTATGCTTGAAGGAGTCGAGGTGGGTGAGAACTCCCATAATTTTAGGAAAGCCATGTACTTGACAGATGTTTAGAAACTCAAAGGTTTCCATTTCAAACCCAAAGCTGGCATCTATAAGCATCAGTACCTACAAACAGAACACATCATTTCTCAAAGAAATTACCAAAACAGACCACCTACACTAGGGGTTGGCAACTGGCCACGGGCCAAATCCACCCATTACCTGTGTTTGTAACTACAGTTTTATTGGAACACAGCCACATTAATTCATTTACATATTGTCTATGGCTGCCTGGGCACTACAACTGCAGAGCTAAGTAGCTGCAAAAGACATGATCCACAAAGCCGAAAATATTTACTATCTGGCCCTCGACAGGAAAGTCCCACTGCAGACTAAATCTAATGACTACACAGGCATCCCCCAGAGAAACCACCACCCTCTGACTTGCTCTAAAAGGCAACCATAAGACAATGCCCACTAGGCTATAAACTTTCATTTTAAGAATTCTAATGCATGAGAAGTAACTCAGAAAAGGCTGGGTCTAACCTGGTCCTTACCTAAGAAATCCTAATTTAAAGAAATGAAGTTTTCTGTAATGTACTTTTAAGCCAAATAACAGGTCTCTGACATCCAAAGAATGGGAAGAAAGTGATAATCAATGAAATATATTAAATATATACAGAAAACCAACCTCTTCTTTCAATCTCTTCACAGAAAAAAAAAAAAATCTGTTTTTTTGCTGAGAAGTATGCAGTGGAAACCTCTATCTTGTATGTTAATTTGTATAACTCAAGTACTCAGAATTTTTTTTAAATAGCTATCAGTTTAGGATTAAGTCAAAAAACAGTAAGATTATGATGAATGGTAGTCTATAAGAAAATACAAGCAGATAAGGCCAATTTTTTTTGTTTCTTTTTTTGAGACGGAGTCTTGCTCTGTTACCCAGGCTGGAGTGCAGTGGCGCGATCTTGGCTCACTGCAAGCTCTGCCCCCCGTATTCATGCCATTCTCCTGCCTCAGCCTCCCGAGTAGCTGGAACTACAGGCACCCACCACCACGCCCGGCTTTTTTGCATTTTTTTAGTAGAGATGGGGTTTCCCAGTGTTTGCCAGGATGGTCTTGATCTCCTGACCTTGAGATCTGCCCACCTTGGCCTCCTAAAGTGCTGGGATTACAGGCGTGAGCCACCGCACCCGGCCAAGACCAGTTTTTAAAATTTAAGACACTTCAAAGACACAAAATAATTTCAGAATTCATTCCTGGAAACTTCTACTTTTAATATTAAAGATAGTTGTTTTTATCTTTCCATGAATAACTAAAAATAACACAAAATGGAAATAGAAATGCCCATCTTTGATTAAACTAGGAAACATTCAAAACCCGAAACCACAGAATATATGAAGTTGGGCTTGCAGGAAAGCACAACTGCCACTGCAGACCGAGGCAGCAAGCAGAGCTCTCCAGCAACACTGGACCAGCTCGAAGAACAGATGGAAAATCCTCACACCACATCTGATGTCAGAGTGCCAAGGGGCAAGCAGCTGGTTGTAGGGTCAGGAAGAACAGGGAGGAAACAGTCCCTCAGCTGCCAATCTTTGTCATCTAAGCCAGTGTTACTCCCCTAATCCACACACGCACGTACACACCCAAATCCACGTACTGTGTGTGCCTTTGCCATAGTCAGGAGTCTCTGACAACCCAGAGCAGAGCAATCAACATAAGTTAGGCTAAATAAATTATGGTGCATCCATAGAATGGAATATTATATTAAAAAGGAAGAGGCGGAGCTACAGTACTTACTGATTATATACCTCCAAGATATATTACAGGAAAAAAGCAAAGCATAGAAGAGTGTGTAAAATAAGCTACCATTTGTGTTTTTAAAGGGTGGCATGTGTGTTTATATGCATCTGGAAGGATACTGCTCTGCAGGGCCCTGAGAGACCAGCGGTTAGGGTAAGGAAAGAGAAAACGCACATTGTGTGTACCCTGCATTAGTTAGAGTGCTTTACCAAATGTGTGTGCTCCTTTTGAAAATCTGAAAAAGATTTACATAGGCATCTCCCTCAGTGATGGTTAAGAGGCTGGGAAGGGGACCAGGGAGGGAGGGACAAAGAGGGAAAGGTTAACAGGTACAAAAATATAGTTAGATAGAATAAATTCTAGCGTCCAATAGCACACTAGGGTGACTATAATTTATTATATAATTCAGAATAACTAAAAGAATGAAATTAAAATGCTTCTAACACAAAGAAATTATAAATGTTTGAAGTGATGGATATCCAAATTACCCTGATTTGATCATCACACATTGTATGCTTGTATCAAAATACTACATGTACCCCATAAATATGTACAACTATTATGCATCCCTAATAACTAAAAATAAAAAAAAGTAAAGGCATCTCTTAACATGTATGTCTTTAAAATTAGAAACTTGCTACATTTTAAATGAAAGAGAAACAAATAACTTCTATGAACTATTTCAATCATTTCAAGTATACAAGATTTAGTAATCTTTATACAACTTTACATTAATAACACTAATTTTTACTAATAGTAGCAAAACATTTGAATGTTACTTAGTTTTCCGACATTACAATGGAACAACTTTAAAAATCTGTATTACTTTTTCCTTTATATTTTAGGAGTCTTCCTGGGTCAAAGTATAAAATCTGTAGCTCTAGAAAAAACTAAATAAAAATGAAAAAAACCAAGGTATCTGTCACCCCACACTTACTAATCAATATGGCTTATTTTTTTGCTTTTTTTGCTTTTTTTTTTTTTTCTGAGACAGAATTTCATTCTTGTTGCCCAGGTTGGAGTGCAATGGCACAATCTCGGCTCACCACAACCTCCGCCTACCAGGTTGAAGCGATTCTCCTGCCTCAACCTCCTAAGTAACTAGGATTCTAGGGATGCACCACCTCACCCGGCTAATTTTGTACTTTTAGTACACATGGGGTTTCTGCATGTTGGTCAGGCTGGTCTTGAACTCCTGACCTCAGGTGATCCGCCCACTTCCTCCTCCCAAAGTGCTGGGACTACAGGCATGAGCCACTTCATCTGGCGTTTTTTGTTGTTGTTGTTGTTGTTAATTTGTATTTTATTTTTCTAATTTAAAAGATAGTTAATAGAGTATCAGGAATAGTGAACATTATCATTTCCATAAATGCAAGAGTGTGTACATTTTCCACACACTGAGTACTATCTAAATTTTCTATTGATAAACTCTGACCACTTCTTCAGGCAATTCATGTACTTACTTTAGCGTTATCATTAAGGATGAAGGTTCTAGAACCATCAAGAACAAGGGTCCCATCTTCACACAAGTTACTTAACTGCTGGGAGACTCTATTTCATCTTATGTAAACTACAGATAATACCTACTCACCTCAAGGGTGTATCAAGGGTTTATGTAAGCTAAATTTGAAGAAAGCAGTTAGCATAGTGCCAGGAAGGGTCCAAGAAGAAATGGTACTTACTATGATATATTTGTATGTATATATGTATGCATGTTAATGAGCTCTTATTAGCTGTGTTCACTAAAGGTTTTCTCCATCCTGTGATTTGCTTTTAGATTTTGGAATACATTTCATTGTGCACATTCCATTTGTATTATTAATATAATAACATTTATTACTATTATTATTATCATCATCAATTCAGTCACATCTACTGTATCCCTGATGATGACCATGATTCCTTTAATAATCATAAAACTCTCTTCCCTTCATCACAGGGTAAATAACCTATCACAACGCTGTAAGTCTCCATCAGCACCCCAGGCTGCCCCTGCTGACTTACCACATCTGCTGCTTTAGCCAGATCAACCATCACGTTAATGTCATACCCACATTCAATAATGGCGAGTCTGTGCTTTTTACCTATTACTGAAAAGATGAAATTTTTACTTTAAAAAGACCCTGAAAAAACTAACCGTCAACTCTAATTTTCATTTTTAAATTGCATCCAGTAAAACACCATGTACATTTAAAGGAGTGTACCAGAAGTTCATTTTTATGGGCAAAAATTGGTAAAATAAAATAAATTCCATCGTATTTTTCTTGCTGTGTTCTAAATATAAGTAACATCAAAAGTCTACCCAGATGAATAAAAGTGCTTGAACATGGAAAATTCTGACTGGACAGGCTCCATGATAACCACGCAGGACCATGTCTTCACCTCTATCAAACTTCCCGTATTCCCACTATCGCTAAAAACATCCTCAAACATAATGCAACAGAATATTCATAACGATAATCATTTCTAAATTCAGGTAATAAGAAAATGGTCAAGAAAATAGGGGCTGGGTACAGTGGCTTACGCCTTTGTTCCAGCACCTTGGGAGGCCAAGGCAGGTGGATCCCTTAAGTCCAGGAGTTTTGAGACAAGCCTGGGCCACATGGGGAAACCCCATCTGTACAAAACCAAAAAAGATAGGAAAAAAAAGAAAAATTAGACAGGTGTGGTAGCATACATTACTCAGGAGGCTATGGTAGGAGGATTGCTTGAGCCTGGGAGGTTGAGGCTGCAGTGAGCTGTAATCACACCACTGCATTCTAGCCTGTGCCACAGAGTAAGACTCTGTCTAAAAAAAAGGAAAAGAAAGTATGGATGCTCCAAAGATAAAAAAAAGTCTCGGCCGGGTGCGGTGGCTCAAGCCTGTAATCCCAGCACTTTGGGAGGCCGAGACGGGCGGATCACGAGGCCAGGAGATCGAGAGACGATCCCGGCTAACACGGTGAAACCCCGTCTCTACTAAAAAATACAAAAAAACTAGCCGGGCGAGGTGGCGGGCGCCTGTAGTCCCAGCTACTCGGGAGGCTGAGGCAGGAGAACGGCGTAAACCTGGGAGGCGGAGCTTGCAGTGAGCTGAGATCCAGCCACTGCACTCCAGCCTGGGTGACAGAGCAAGACTCTGTCTCAAAAAAAAAAAAAAAAAAAAAAGTCTCAATCCAACTATGTTACTGCAATAACAAGAGATTTCAGAGTGTGCATTGCCATTCTACCACTGGAAGTTTGTTTTACTTCCCTCAAACTTGGAAAGGTCACCATCTCCCAAAGCAAATTCTCATAAGAAAAAGAGAAAACATGCACTTCTACCAGCATGTGGCTTCATAAGGGCAAGCATGTGCACCTGGCACATAGGAGATATGTGCTATGTGGTAAATACATACGTGTTAAATGATGTGTTCACAGTACCAGGCCTGCTAGGCCCTTCCAAGGAACATGCTTGGCAAAGCCATAGAGCAGTCAGGATAAGATACGTATTACATCCTTATCTCTGGGAACGTACCCTTTTCTGAAGTTACAGCTAACTTAGTAAAAGTATAAGAGACATAACATGATATGACAATATTTAACATGCCCCATTGAAGAAAACAACAAACACACGCATGTCCCTCAGATGACAACAGTCACGCCAACTCTGTGTCTGCAGCAGCATCTTCTACCTGACACGATCGTCACAGGGCTTCTGATCTCGGTAAACTTCTACTGGGTGAAGTTCCAAATGAGGCATTATATCAAAGTGCTCTTTCCAACTTTGGAGGCCCTATCACCACTGCCACTATTGGTGGGGGCTCTAGTGGAGTTTGATCAACCACTGGAATATGATGCTTTTTTGTCTTCAAATCCTGAGTCCTATTCATCAAAGAAAAAAAAAAAAAGTAAACTCATTCTCAAAATAGAGTAAAAGGTATCAACCTTATAAATAGACTTTTTTTGGTATACTTACAGATATGAGTACTTTAGTATATTTTATAGAGCACAACAGACAATATATAAATATAATTAACTTGTCAATTATTAACTTTTGACCCCCATCCAAATCATTACTGTTCAATAAAGATGTAACAAGATGACTTCAATAATATAGAGATGAAAATTAAATACTCCTTAAATCTGACTGTTTTAGGAGTGATTTTAATCGTTTTTTAAAAACCAAAAGGTAAATACCGAGGCAGTGCATCATAACAGATAAGAGCAGAGGCTCTGGAGTTAAATTTGGCTCTCCTACTTACTGGTTATATGATTGGAGGTAACGTGTTTTCTTGACCTCAGTTTTCTTGTCCATAAAATGAGGGCAGGAATGATTCCTACTCTGGTAAGGCTGCTGGAAGGATTTAGTTGAATAATATTTAAAATCCACTGCTAAGAATATCACAAGGACTCACTAAATAAAGCTATGTTAGTATTACATATTGTAATTTTTGTATTTTATATTACAACTTTGTAAAAGTTGGAGGGAAAAAGCACACTTATCATCACTGTAGAAACAGTTTAAAGTTTAGAAGAAACAAATTCTATAAATTCTTGTATCTTGGGCAAGAAACACCAACCAGTGTACAGATGCTGGAGGCAAGGCAGCTTCTATGGGAAGGCTTCTCATGTTTTAGTAAAAGCCACACACCACGCATCTGCATGTCCTTTGGAGCTGGACTAGACTTGTGACTCCAAATGTCACCGGTGAGAGGCTCCTACTATTTAAAAAGAATGAATGGAAGAACCATCAGGCTATAGCTAAACATACCTGTGAAAGGATCGAGCCATCCGCACAGCAGACTGAACTGCAAAAGCTTTGGGATTTCTCTTCCAGGCATCTTCTTCGTCTCCTAGCTGGAGATCCTGCAGATGCCGCTTCTTTTTCTTTGCAGCTTTGGGTCCATTGTTTTTCTTTCTGTGTTTCCCTGGTCCTTAGTTTCCATAGTGGCTACTTACCAATAACAAGTAACTGTAACCTACAAGGAAGAAGGTTGGGGTAAGGAGGTGGGAGAAGCATTTTACAATCCAGTCAATACACAGGGGAAAACATTAAATTTCATTTATTTCTTTATGAAGAGATGTATTTGTTCACTGAACAAGGGTAGGAACTGCTTAACCATCCCCAATTTCATTTCTCTCTGTTATGCTATAAATTAGATGAGTTACCTCTGCTAACGTTACATTTTATGGTTAAGTTACTTTTTATTCATCTTAAGTGTCAACATCAGCAGTATCTATTTCTGCAAGGATGGAAATATTCTATATCTGTACTTTTCAGCTATTCAGCCTTCAGCTACATGTGGTTACTTAAAACATACTTAGAGAAACTGAAAAAATGAATTTTTAATTAATTTCATTCTAACTCTAAATAGTCACATGTGGCTACCATACTGGACAGCTCATACCTAGATATCAACCAGACGAATGAAGTGGTTTCCTAACTTAAACTAAAACTTAAATTTTAATAAAAAATTTAAAACCTTTTTTTGAACTTCCAATATGATCACAGTATTACTTTTAGTACCTGTCGACTCTGTAAAACTCCTAAATTACAGCTCATCTACATACATTTGAAAAATAGTAGTATCTGGGCCGGGCGCGGTGGCTCAAGCCTGTAATCCCAGCACTTTGGGAGGCCGAGACAGGCGGATCACGAGATCAGGAGATCGAGACCATCCTGGCTAACACGGTGAAACCCCGTCTCTACTAAAAAATACAAAAAACTAGCCGGGCGAGGTGGCGGGCGCCTGTAGTCCCAGCTACTCGGGAGGCTGAGGCAGGAGAATGGCGTGAACCCGGGAGGCGGAGCTTGCAGTGAGCTGAGATCCGGCCACTGCACTCCAGCCTGGGCAACAGAGCGAGACTCTGTCTCAAAAAAAAAAAAAAAAGAAAAATAGTAGTATCTGTATGTATGAGATATGACTGGTTCTAGATGATGCCTGGAGACCCCATGGACTTACAGAGACCCTTCCAGTGATTTCTGAGGTACCAGGGAATCTGTGGCCAATAAATTGGTAATCACTGAATTAGTGAGTTTTTTAAGGATATGGGGCTGCATAAAATCTGACAGCTCGATTGAAAAAAGGCGGAGCAGAGTGCCATTTCATTCAATTAAGGTCCTGTATTAATTCATTTAATAAACGTTTGTGTCTCTGATGTGCTAGCCACTGGGCCAGTAAATGGATATAGCTATGATCTGACTGGCAGAGAAAATCCAAACTAGTGTCTTCCGTGCCATGCAATGAGGGCTACATTGCAAGGCTGCACAGGGTGCTACTGGAGCATAGAGGTGAGTCAGAGACTTCCCACAGACACACACACGAGCGGAAATAGAAAGTCTTTATACATCACCATATTGTCAAGGAACACCGGCCAGGAGTTAGGAGGGCTGGGAACTAGGAACGCTTTGAAACTGAATAGCTGTGTGATTTCAGAGATCATGTTGCTTCTCTATTTTAGTTCCGAACTTGTACTAATATTTCTCTCCCTTTTGCTCTTGGTGGGAAAAGCACAATTTGCGGTCAATAGATTCGGCTCAGGTCTAAGTCGCCTACCGGCACCACGTCGCCAGGAAACGACGTCTCCAGGACATCTTCCCTCCCAGTCCGGGCTCTCTGCAGGGATTCATCCCGTCACTCTCCCAACGACCCCCGGGGCACACCTCCAGCAGATGCTAAATATGCTGCTCCTCCGGAGCAAAGATGAGCCGGAGGACCGGGGGAGGACCTTCCCAAGCGCAGGACTCGCGATCTTCCCAGTGCCCCAGGGCCAGGGACCCCACCGCCGCCTGCCCCAGAGCCAGGGACCCCATCGCCGCCTACCCCAGCCCACCGCCGCCTATCCCGGTCCGCCGCACCACCGAACCTGCTCACGACTACGACTTCGCAGGTCCGCTTGGACACCGCCGGAAACGGAAATTCACAGTGGCGCCGACTCGGTGGAGGGAAACAAGAAGAGAAAAGAGACCGGCGCCTGGAGGACGTTCAGGGGAGAGCTGGAGGAAAGACCCCCCCAACAGCTGAGTGCGGGCGCCGGCGCCGTCTGCGCAGTGCGTTGCGCCGCGACCGCGTCCCTGCTGATTCCGCCACACCCTGCTCTCGGAATCCGCTGTCTCAACTCCCGCGGTAGCACTCCCTAGTTGCGTACACCGAGCTCGCCCGAGTCCTCGCTGAAGGGTAGGGCAGCTGTGCGACCTGGCTCGGGTTACTTGGTGCCGTGCAAAAAGCCAGAAGGAGACTCATTTAGCATTGAGCTCTGAGTGTGGTCTCCTGTTCTTTTTTTTTTTTTGAGACGGAGTCTCACTGGATCACCCAGGCTGGACTGCAGTGGCGCTATTTCGGCTCACCACAACCTCTGCCTCCCGGGTTCAAGAGATTCTCCTGCCTCAGGCTCCCAAGTAGCTGGGATTACAGGCGCCTGTCATTAGCCCGGCTAATTTTTTTGTATTTTTAGTAGAGTTGGGATTTCACCATGTTGGCCAGGCTGGTCTCAGGTGATCCACCCTTCTCGACCTTCCAAAGCGCTGGGATTACAAGCGTGAGTCACCGCGCCCAGCCGGTCTCTTGTTCTGTTTAAGCAAGACACTACATTGAGTAGTGCAAAGCAGTGGACATTATGTTGTTTGTAGCTCATTCTCAGTGCTAACAGCAAGAGAAAGTCTTGTGAAGCACGGCCCCCTTGAACTATACTGGTACGCAATTTTTCTTCTTTAAGTGATAAGCAATCTAAAATCAAGGCCTACGGGAAGGACGCAATTGTTTTTGTTACTCATTTCTAAATGTGAACTGGAACGTGCCGCCCTTTTTCTCCTAGCCCCACCTAGAAGTGCAGTGTTGGTGGGAGATTGTATTCTTCTCTGGGCTTTCAGGACCATTACATATGCTGGGGGAGCCTGGCAGTTGGCGCCAGGCCTGACCCCAGACAGTATTTCCTTCAGCGCCAGTATTTGCATTCTCACTGTTGAAAAGCATTTGGCACTCAGTTTCCATTTCTGTATTCATAAGTGTTAATTACTCATGAAAGCAAATTGTGGGAAAACTAATTTTATAAATCACTTTACTAGATTGCGTTTTCCTTCCTTTCTTTCATGCTTTTTGTTGGTAATTATACAAATAATATAATTCTAAGTTCTCTGTGTAAAAATATTTAAACAATACAGATAAAGAACAGATCACTTTTTAATTCAGCCAGCTGGAACGTTAGGGATATGTTGGGAGTTAGGGGTTTGGTGTGAAGTAAGGCATTTTATTTTGTTTACATGGATAGCAAATTGCTTCAACAAGTTTATTGACTATTTCATACTTTTGCCACTGACTTAAAATTTTATATGGATTTTCATTTTGTATTGATTGCCTGTATAAAATAAGACTGTAGTTTCTCCTGCTCCACTGGTGAGTTTACTCTGCAGTGTTCCGGTGGCCAGTTTATAGTATATTTGATGCCTTCGAAGGGAAACCCTCCTGAGCCCTATTCTTCTTTTTTTTAATTACACCTGTTTCTGAACAAGAATATATGCACATCTTCAGTTGAAAAAGGACAGAAAGATGGGTGGTGAAGACTGCTAACCCCATCTCCACTTTGCAGAGCTAACCACTGCTACCGAAGATACTCTACTCACACAGAAGCACAGGACTCTCACCCACACATACCTTTTTAAAAATATTTCATTAAATACTTTCGTTAGTCTACTCTTTTTTTTTTTTTTTTTTTTTTTTTTTTTTGAGACGAAGTCTCGCTCTGTCGCCCAGGCTGGAGTGCAGTGGCCGGATCTCAGCTCACTGCAAGCTCCGCCTCCCGGGTTTACGCCATTCTCCTGCCTCAGCCTCCCGAGTAGCTGGGACTACAGGCGCCCGCCACCTCGCCCGGCTAGTTTTTTGTATTTTTAGTAGAGACGGGGTTTCACCATGTTGGCCAGGATGGTCTCGATCTCCTGACCTTGTGATCCGCCCGTCTTGGCCTCCCAAAGTGCTGGGATTACAGGCTTGAGCCACCGCGCCCGGCTCGTTAGTCTACTCTTAGATGAACTTGGATATCATGTTATATTAAGTATCAAGTTATATTAAAAACTTCCTTTTTAAATAGTGGCAGAAGACAACGGTGAGTCTTCCCATCCAAGAAAATTGTAAAGCCTCTTCCTGTCTCAAGCTCTGTTTTGGTGACATGCTCGAGTCTTATAGTAGATTTTAAGACACTCGTGAATGGGATGTGTATGTGCCTTGATTTAGTAGAGCTTAAATACTTGTTGAAGGAATGATAGCTTTAGGCTGAACTAGCTCTACTTTTGTGATGTTATTTGTACTTACTTGATGTTCAATCCCTACACTGTTTTTTCCGTCAGAAAATATAGTCTACTTTGCCGAGCATGGTGCCTCATGCCTGTAATCCCAGCACTTTGGGAGGCCGAGGTGGGTGGATCACCTGAGGTTGGGAGTTCGAGACCAGCCTGAGCAACATGGAGAAACCCTGTCTCTACTAAAACTGCAAAATTAGCCGGGCGTGGTGGCACGTGCCTGCAATCCCAGCTACTCGGGAGGCTGAAGCAGAAGAATTGCTTGAACCTGGGAGGCAGAGGTTGCGGTGAGCCAAGATCACGCCATTGCACTCCAGCCTGGGCAACAAGAGTGAAACTCTGTCTCGAAAAAAAAAAAAAAAAGAAAATATAGTCTTTTTTCTGAAAAAGTGAGTGTTGTCCCTAATGGTTAAAGTGTACCTTTAATACATTCATACACACTCCTAATTAGCATTAAATGAGAATGTGCTTTGACTTTAATTCATTATATTTGTTCAACAGAGAAATTGGACTTGACATTTCATTCTTTCAATTACTCCCTCTTAGAGGATATTAATGGACACGCCTGTGTTACTGGTAAACCCATCAGCCAAGGGGGAATCGATGGACGCATCTCTGCTACTGGCTGTGGCGTCTTCCATGGGATTGAAAACTTCATCAATGAAGCTTCTTACATGAGCATTTTAGGAATGACACCAGGGTTTGGAGATAAAATATTTGTTGTTAAGGTAAAAAAAAAAAAAAGTTTCTTTAATAAGTGATAGACATTAAGTATAGTTTTTAATGTTTTTAGAATTGTAATTTTAAAATTCAGTTATCTCGCATCTCTTAAATTTAGAATGGTGGTTTCCATAGTAATGGATCTTTTGTTTTTTGAACCTTGCTATGATTCATGTAACTAGAACTGATTTAAGTATCTCTCAAGTAGATGTGAAACTATTACGAACTATCACCAAATTCAACCAAAATATTGGTCAGTATTCAAACTTGAAATTGTATCTAGAAGGGCAAGTCTCTTAACATAACTCTCTAAGTTTTGTAAGTATATAGAAAGGTTTACACATTGACCCAAATTTGTTTGATGTGTTAACATGTATTTTACTTAGGAGAATCTTAATTAAGTTGAAATAATTTTACAACAGAAGTTGTAGCTGGGCATGGTGGCTCATGCCTGTAATCCCAGCATTTTGGGAGGCCAAGGCGAGTGGATCACTTGAGGCCAGGCGTTCGAGACCAGCCTGGCCAACATGGTAAAATGCCATCTCTACTAAAAATAGAAAAATTAGCTAGGCATGATGGTGGCGCCTGTAATCCCAGCTACTTGGGAGGCTAAGGCAAGAGAATCACTTGAACCCGGGAGACAGAGGCTACAGTGAGCCGAAATTGTGCCATTGCACTCCAGCCTGGGCTGGACATCACACCTGACTAATTTTTGTATTTTTTTTTTTTTTTTTTTTTGAGACGGAGTCTGGCTCTGCCGCCCAGGCTGGAGTGCAGTGGCCGGATCTCGGCTCACTGCAAGCTCCGCCTCCCGGGTTTACGCCATTCTCCTGCCTCAGCCTCCCGAGTAGCTGGGACTACAGGCGCCAGCCACCACGCCCGGCTAGTTTTTTGTATTTTTTAATAGAGACGGGGTTTCACTGTGTTGGCTGTGGCTGGTCTCGAACGCCTGATCTCAAGTGGTTCACCTGCGTCAGCCTCCTAAAGTGCTGGAATTACAAGTGTGAGCCACCATGCCCAATCATCACATTCTTAAACAGAGAATTTTATTATTGAAGAGAAACCAGTTAGTACATTGTTTCTTTTGGCAAAAGAATTTTGAGAATTGCTTCTAAATGAACTGAGTGTGGATTTACATTGGTCAAAATATGACTCTTGCTGTCTATACCAGGACTTTAATTTTTGTGTCATGGATAATTGTTCTTCACAGGGATTTGGTAATGTGGGCCTACACTCTATGAGATATTTACATTGTTTTGGTGCTAAATGTATTGCTGTTGGTGAGTCTAATGAGAGTATATGGAATCCAGATGGTATTGACCCAAAGGAACTGGAAGACTTCAAATTGGTATTAATACATTTTTATGGCATAGACACTAAATATAAACATTTAAACTCTGGTACAGCTATTAATTGTGATTTTCAATCAATGGCAGCAACATGGGTCCATTCTGGGCTTCCCCAAGGCAAAGCCCTATGAAGGAAGCATCTTGGAGGCCGACTGTGACATACTGATCCCAGCTGCCAGTGAGAAGCAGTTGACCAAATCCAACTCATCCAGAGTCAAAGCCAAGGTGACAACATTATAGAAACTGGAACCAACATTTTCTTTTTTTTTTTTTTTTTTTTGAGACGGAGTCTTGTTCTGTCGCCCAGGCTGGAGTGCAGTGGCCGGATCTCAGCTCACTGCAAGCTCCACCTCCCGGGTTCACGCCATTCTCCTGCCTCAGCCTCCCCAGTAGCTGGGACTACAGGCGCCCGTCACCTCGCCCAGCTATTTTTTGTATTTTTTAGTAGAGACGGGGTTTCAGCGGGTTAGCCAGGATGGTCTCGATCTCCTGACCTTGTGATCCGCCCGTCTCAGCCTCCCAGAGTGCTGGGATTACAGGCTTGAGCCACCGCGCCCGGCCTGGAACCAACATTTTCAATGTGAATGACGTCGGGGGGTCATAGAAGAATCTGATTGAGTTTTCTCTTTCTTTTTAGCAGCTTCATTGGCATATATTGTACATACCATACAGTTCTCCCATTTAAAGTAAATAATTTAATGGCTTTTAGCTTCCTGCACAGAGTTGTGCAACGATTAGCAAAAAAAACGCATCTGCCTGACACTCCTGTAAAAAAAAAAAAACCTAGATAAATAGAAAAGTAAAAGGTAGTTTTATACACTTTGCAGAGCAAAATAACTTCTATTAATTTAATTTTAACTGAAACTGCTTCTCCCCACATATGAACACATGTTCATTTATGCATATCTCTTGCCCTCAGTGGAGGGGATTTGACAGTGTTGTTGGCATTTTTCTATGTTCCTGACTCTTGCAGATTATTGCTGAAGGTGCCAATGGGCCAACAACTCCAGAAGCAGACAAGATCTTCCTGGAGAGAAACATGGTTATTCCAGTGGGTCATCTATATTTATTAGGCTTTATATGTATTTAGTAATTGTCTTTTGCAAGGAATTTGGAGGAAGAGAGGAATTATTAGTCTCCTAAGCTCTAGTGAATTCATCTTTATTTCACTTTTGAGAAAATATAGTAGAAGCATGGTTAATACTAAGCCTGTCACTTTTCACCATGATCTAAACATTTATTCCAATTTCACGGTCTTTACTGAATGTCTTTAACCTTCTAAGAGTCTGGTTATAGAAATGTGTGCTGTGTTAGAAACACTATTCTAACTTAAGTTCTAAGATTTTCTGTATGATTCCTAACCTTATGCATTTCAAGTGCCCCTTCCGGCTTTACTCAGAAAACTAATATGAGGCACACATGCTCAGGTTTTTTAGCAGGTAAGCATGAGTCTACACCAAAAAGTTATTAGAAATTAGTGTGGGCTTGGGATGCATTTTAAAGAACCCCCTTTGCTGAAAGCACTTGAGACATTTAACGTAACTGAAATGGGCTACCCTTAGGTAATAGGAGAAAGAATCCTGTCTTCTGAGAGGCCCTGTGGACGGTCCAATCCAATTGGTTGGTGGGCAAGCCATTTAGTCTGAGAACTTCTGGTAGAGAAGAGGCTGTAACCAAAGATTATTAACATTCATTGATTAATAAGCCAAACAATGATTTTTTTTTCCCTAAATAGAAAAAGCGTTAGATGGAATTTGGCAGGGTGGGGAGGAGTGTTAAATTAAGTGTGAAATTCCTGATACTAGCTAAAATATATTTGTGATATTTAAAGTTCAGTCTACCTTGGTATTGAAATTAAGGTCTTAGGTTCATTTTAAGCTTTTACTAAAACCATCGTCTTCTGATTTCTTTGGTGTCTTATTTTTGTGTCTAGGATCTCTACCTGAATGCTGGAGGAGTGACAGTATCTTACTTTGAGTGGCTGAAGAATCTAAATCATGTCAGCTATGGCCGTTTGACCTTCAAATATGAAAGGGATTCTAACTACCACTTGCTCAGTGAGTGTCGATAATCTTGTTCACCAAAACCCATCTTCTGAGCCAGCTAAAAGACTGTAAAAAGGTCCACTTAAGAGAACTTATCCCTTTGGGAAAGAATTGAGTCTCAGAAAAGAAACTAATATTTTGTCTCATGAAACCTAGACCAAAAATGCACAATGTCTTTCTGGATATTAACTGTCCCATATACTTATATCCAGATTTTTATTCTGTGATGTAATGTTTGCAGAATATAATCTACAAATTAATTTTTTTTCCCTTTTTTGAGACAGAGTCTCACTCTGTCGTCCAGGCTGGAGTGCAGTGGTGCGAACTCAGCTTACTGCAGCCTCTGCCTCCCAGGTTCAAGCAATTCTCCTGCCTCAGCTTCCCAAGTAGCTAGGACTATAGGCATATGCTGCCATACCCGGCTAATTTTTGTATTTTTAGTAGAGATGGGGTTTCACCATGTTGGTCAGGATTGTCTTGATCTCCTGACCTTGTGATCCACCTGCCTCAGCCTCCCAAAGTGCTGGGATTACAGGCATGAGCCACCACGCCCAGCCAATAATATTTATTTAAGTGTGATTTTAAAACCCCACTGCTAATACTCATTTCTGTCTCTGGTTGCTCTTAGTAAAGGCCTGTCTAGTGTCAAGAATTGTTTTTGAGACTCCTGATGAGAATACTTGTTTTTCTTTGACTAGAGTAAGCTCTACAGTTAAGAGTAGAATTTCTCATCAAGCTGAAATAAGACCAAGACCTCCTACTGAGCTTCTCTACTCAGCCCACTGTGAGAATCTGGGTAAAGTGTTCCATCTGTTTCCTTTTCTTTTTCCCCCAGCATTTTCTTTTTAATAGAGCCAAGGAAAAACCCTGGTAATGGGTGTTATGGAAACAGAGCAGTGACCTAAATCCACATTTATATAGGAAATTGACAATAATGTGTTTTATTCCTTCTTGACTGAGTTTTTTTTTTTTTGAGACAGAGTTTCATTCTTGTTGTCCAGGCTAGAGTGCAATGACACAATCTCAGCTCGCTACAACCTCTGCCTCCCTGGTTCAAGTGATTCTCCTGCCTCAGCCTCCCAAGTAGCTGGGATTACAGGCAGGCATCACCATGCCCAGCGAATTTTGTGTTTTTAGTAGAGGCAGCATTTCACCATGTTGGTCAGGCTGGTCTCAAACTCCTGACCTCAAGTGATCCACCTGCCTCAGCCTCCCAAAGTGCTGGGATTACAGGCGTCAGCCACCGCGCCCGGCCCTTCTTGACTGAGTTTTAAGTGATTAACGCTTTTATGTCATTAGAACTCTCTGTACGTTTTTGGGTTACAGTTATTGTTTGGGACTACTTTTGATTCTACTTCATTTTTCTTTTCTGTTAGCAATATCTTGATCTCTCTCTCCCTTTTTTTTTTTTCCCATAGTGTCTGTTCAAGAGAGTTTAGAAAGAAAATTTGGAAAGCATGGTGGAACTATTCCCATTGTACCCACAGCAGAGTTCCAAGACAGGATATCGGTGAGTGTGCTCACCCCACAGTTGTACTTTACACATGCTCCCTGCTCTTTTGTTCAGGCAGAGCTGGTTAGATGGATTTCATTTATGGCATAGTCTTTGTAATTAGCTTGACAGTAAGTGTGTGACATGTGTGTTTTTTACCTTCCCTTTTCATTGCATTCTAAAACTGGAGTAAGAATCCTAATGACTACTGACAAATTTAAAATAAATAAATTTGGTATTTTTCACACACATGTTTTAACAGTGAAGGATTATTATGTACTTTAATTATTTTAAGCTTCAGAGAAATAGGAAGAATTGAAAAGTAAGCATTAGATTGAACTATATGGGAGTCCAAGAGTTTGAGACCAACCTGGGGAACATAGCGAGTCCCCATCTCTATAGAAAGAAAGCAAGAGGCCAGGCTCGGTGGCACACACCTGTAATCCCAGCACTTTGGGAGGCCAAGGCTGGCAGATCACAAAGCCAAGAGATAGAGAGCATCCTGGCCAACATGGTGAAACCCCGTCTCTACTAAAAATATAAAAATTAGCCGGGTGTGTTGGCACTCACCTGTAGTCTCAGCTACTCGGGAGGCTGAGGCAGGAGAATCACTTGAACTTGGGAGGTAGAGGTTGCAGTTAGCCAAGACTGTGTCACTGCGCTCTAGCCTGGGCCACAGAGAGAGACTCCGCACTCCTCCTCCACAAAAAGAAAAGAAAGGAGGGAGGGAGGAAAAAGGGAGGGAGGGATGGAGGAAGGAAAACTTCTTTTTTTTTTTTTTTTTTTTTTTTTTGAGACGGAGTCTTGCTCTGTCGCCGAGACTGGAGTGCAGTGGCCGGATCTCGGCTCACTGCAAGCTCCGCCTCCCGGGTTTACGCCATTCTCCTGCCTCAGCCTCCCAAGTAGCTGGGACTACAGGCACCCGCCACCTCGCCCGGCTATTTTTTTGTATTTTTTACTAGAGACGGGGTTTCACCGGGTTAGCCAGGATGGTCTCGATCTCCTGACCTCGTGATCCACCCGTCTCGGCCTCCCAAAGTGCTGGGATTACAGGCTTGAGCCACCGCGCCCGGCCGGAAAACTTCTTTACCAGTAAATGATGGAAGACATGAAAAACAAAAGTCCATAGCACATAAACTTGGGGAAAACGTTTATCCTCATTGTTAGAGAAATACAAATTTAAAAAGGGTTTTTTTAAATGTATTAACAAAAACAATGAATGGATCTTATGTTCACCATGTATATGGTGAAATAGTTGTACCTATATTGTAGTGACAGTGCAGATTGGTGCAGCTCTTTGGAAAATGTGAAGTTATTAAAGTGTTCCTGCCCTTTGGTGCTATGATAATCTCCCCTCTGGGAATTTATCCTAAGAAAATAATTCAAAAGAGTAGGAACCACTCCATGCACGATGATGCTATTGAAACTATGTGTAGGCCAGATGCGGTGGCTCATGCCTCTAATCCCAGCATTTTGGGAGACCAAGGCCAGGTGGATCACCTGAGGTCAGGAGTTTGAGACCAGCCTGGCCAACATGGCGAAACTCCGTCTCTACTAAAAATACAAAACTAGCTGGGAATAGTGGCACATGTAGTCCCAGCTGCTTGGGAGACTGAGGCAGGAGAATTGCTTGAACCCAGGAGGCGGAGGTTGCAGTGAGCCAAGATCGTCCCGTTGCACTCCAGCCTGGGCAATAAGAATGAAACTCCATCTGAAAAAAAAAAAGAATCTATGTGTAGATAGTTTTTAAATTTGGTTTCATTTAAAGTCCAGGGGCAGGAAAATGGCTGAGTTATATCTTATAATACATCTTCTTAGGAAATATTCAGTCATAGTTTAAGAATATATTGTAATGACTAAGTTGTATCTTATGAAATATTCAGTAATGGAAAATAGTTCTGAGACTATATTGCAACATGGGAAAAAGTTAAAGGTTTTGTTTAAAAGAAAGAAAAAATGCTCTAGCCATTCTAGGTACTAACTGTTCCCCTCAGTAAACTTTCCTTTTTCCTAGAGTGATGTCTTTGTTCTGGTCCTTCTATCTGGAATACACACATCCCCTCCCTGCTTAAGTGTCACTGCAGTTCTGTGGCTGTCTCTGAAAGTCTCCTGTGTGCCACTGTTTCATACAGAACATCCATCCCGAGTGGCTAGTAGTGCATTGAAAGGGCTTGCGCTCTCTCCTACATCAGCAGTTTTCCCTCCTCTGAGTCATTCCCCTCAGCTTACCAAATGCTGTTTTAAAAAATGTATAAATCTTAATCCCACTTCCCTTCCCAGTACTGCCATTTGTTTCCTGTACAGCAGACCTCCTTGGAAGAGTTGTATATACTCAGCCTCCGATTCTTCTTTACTTGAACCTACTCCACCAAGGCTATTCTTGTCAAGACAGCCAGTGACACCAGCATTGCCAAATCCAATAGCTATTTTCAGTCCTTATCTTGCTTACCTGTCAGCAGTTCTTGTCACAAATGACACTCCCACCTTGAAACAATTTCTTCTCTTAGCTTCCAGGATACCACCTTCTCCTGGTTTTCTTCCTACCTCACTGAACATTTCTTCTCTATTGCCTCTTGCTGGTAACTCTTCAACTCTCCACTCTCCTAACATTGGAAGGCCTGAGTCCCTAAACAACTTCTCTATCTAGATTGAAAACTTCAGTGATCCACTTAACCTCGTGGTTTTAAGACTATGTATATACAACTCTCTTCCCACTAGAATATAAAATCTGTGAGAGCAGAATTTTGATTTTCTTCTGTAGGGTCCCCTAGTACCTGGAAGAGTATGTAATCAATAAGTGTCCAAACTACATCAGTGACCCATTTTAAGTTGTTATTGGGCATATGTGTTTTGTGGCTCTGTATGTCACCTTAAGAGTGGTAGTGAGTTAATTGTCCTTAATTTTTTAGAAAGCATTCCAAGAAAGAAATTAGGAAAGAGAGAAGCTGACTTGATGGTGGAGGCCCTGAGTCATACACAATGGAGCATTCTACCAGGGTATGTGTGCAGATGCTGTTTGCCTTCCTGCCAGTCACATGAAGTGCAACTCAGCCGTGTTATCTCAGCCACCAGACTGTGTGTGCTGATAGAAAATGGCAATCCGGGCCGGGCACGGTGGCTGACACCTGTGATCCCAGAACTTTGGGAGGCTGAGGCGGGCGGATCTCAAGGTCAGGAGATCGAGACCATACTGGCTAACACGGTAAAACCTCGTTTCTACTAAAAATACAAAAAATTAGCCAGGTGTGGTGGCAGGCGCCTGTGGTCCCACCTACTCGGGAGGCTGAGGCAGGAGAATTGCTTGAACCTGGGAGGCGGAGCATGCAGTAAGCCGAGATCGCGCCACTGCACTCCAGCCTGGGCAGCAGAGCAAGACTCCCTCTCAAAAAATAGAAAATAGCAGTCTGTTCAATGCTCCTCATTTGTGTGTAGCAAAACACATGCTTTTTGAGTCTCAGATGATGAGCAATTTTTTTAGAGTCTTCAAATACGTTTATGAGGCTTTGGAAAGAAATAATAAGGCTGATTTAGGAGGTAATGATGTTGGCAGCTAGCCCAATATCGAGTAGTTAGCCAAATTGGGTTGTAGCTCAGTGCACCACTATGTTACAGCTACAGGAGGCTACCTTACTGTAGAATTTGGTATAAGCAAAAGTCACTTTGACTGCTTGATCCCTACTTTAAGGCCTCAACCACAGTTTGAGTCCCATTTTCCTAATTTCTTCTTGGGTTCAGATTCTGTCTGCTTGGATTTATGATGAAATAGCATAAGCAGATATTGATGATGAAGGTGGTGCTTAGTGCTATTGTTTTTCTTGTTAATTTTTGATTGAGATAGGGTTTATGTGGTATAAATTCATCTTTTTAAAGTATACAATTTGGCATCCTTTATTATATATACTAGCCATCACCACTATAGAATTCTAGAACATTTTCTTCATCCTCTTCTTTTTTTGTTTTTTTGAGACGGAGTCTTGCCCTGTTGCCCAGGCTAGAGTGCAGTGGCGCAATTTCAGCTCACTGTAACCTCCGCCTCCCGAGTTCGAGCAATTCTTGTCCCTCAGCCTCCCAAGTAACTGGGATTACCGGTGTGAGCCAACACGCCCAACTAATTTTTGTTTTTGTTTTGTTTTGTTTTTTGAGATGGAGTCTCGCTCTGTCGCCCACCTGGAGTGGTGCGATGGTGTGATCTCGGCTCACTGCAACTGCCGCCTCTTGGGTTCAAGCAATTCTCCTGCCACAGCCTCCAGAGTAGCTGGGATTACAGGCATCCACCCCAATGCCTGGCTAATTTTTTTGTATTTTTAGTAGAGATGTGGTTTCACCATGTTGGTCAGGCTGGTCTTGAACTCCTGACCTCAAGTGATCCGCCAGCCTTGGCCTCCCAAAGAGCTGGGATTACAGGTGCGAGCCACCATGCCCGGCCTAATTTTTATATTTTTAGTAGAGATGTGGTTTCACCATGTTGGTGAGTCTGGTCTTGAACTCCTGACTTCAAGTGGTCTGCCCACCTCAGCCTCCCAAAGTGCTGGGATTACAGGCGTGAGCAACTGCACCCAGCCACCCCATTGTTAAGTCCAGAGAATTAGGCCCTCCTGCCTAGAGGTTCTGCTGCTACAGTAGTTTGTCTTTGGCTGCCCAAGTCCTGCCTTGAAACACTGAGAAGGTAACTTGGACCAGGCCTGTCTGGGCCTTGTGTGTTTTTGGCCTGGTCCCTTGAGTCAGGATTATCTTCACTGCATTTTCTCTTTCTTTTCAGCAAATTATGCGCACAGCCATGAAGTATAACCTGGGATCGGACCTGAGAACAGCTGCCTATGTCAATGCCATTGAGAAAGTCTTCAAAGTGTACAATGAAGCTGGTGTGACCTTCACATAGATGGATCGTGGCTGACTTCCTCACTACCCTCTTCACCTGTAACTTCTACTGACCTATCACAAGTTTACATGTAACCACAGAAATCCCTTTCTCTCCTGACTCAGTAATAATGGATACCATTCTCAACAACTCAATCCAAATCAGCCCCTGAAGGAGAAAGAAATTAAGGTTAGGGGATCATGTACAAGTGTGAAAGTAGAAATCACCTACACCAGAGAGCCATTTGGGTATTTTTGCCTTTAAATAAAAAGTCTCCTCCATCTGGCTGTGCAGCCTTGCTCTGTGGCTTTTCCCAACACAATCAGTGCTATTGCTGGGGAAGGGACAGGCAAGAGCAGTCAGTTGCTTGCTTATTTTGCTCTGGACGAGTCTGGGACACGCTGTAACTTTAGCACATTTAAGAAGTAGGTGTGTGGCCTTTTGAGAAGGTGGCATGATCCTCAAGTGAGTTCTTAGTATTTTATATCAGCAAAATAACTCAATTTTGCAGGTTGCAAACAAATATAAAAGCTGTTTCTGTTTATGAATTCTATTCTTTTAGAATAAAATAAGTACATGCTGCTGTAATAAAATTGTCTTTAATCACTTAACAAGCCTAACCTTGACTCAAACAGTGAATGCCTATAAAAATAATAAATGAAAAAAACTAGTATCATAAAACAGTGTCATTTATAGCTTATCAGTAATGTATTGTTGTCCAGCAAACATTAAAAGCCTTGTGGATAATTAAGTTTTCTTCATACCTGCAAAATGGTGGAGGCTATTTTTGTTACAATTGTCAGAATTTGCTAACTGTAATTGACACATAGTCCAAAGAATGCAGTAACCTTTTTATCATGTTACTAATTGTTCTCTTTTGAAGATCTATGGTTGACTAATTAAACAGTAATTCAGGTAGAGTGTCCAAGAAAAAAAACCACTTGAGCTCCCTGTTTGGAGTCTGGCTGGCTCTGAGCATTGCCGATGGCCCCTACTCACCTGACTTTGTGTCCTCTCCTTTTAGAGGTTTTCCATTCTGCACCCAGCGTCGCTAACAGTGGGCTGAAAACAACCTTGGGTTGAGTGTTTCGTTTGGGAGTTATTTGGCCAGGGCCTTTTGAACAGTAGTGTCCCCATGAAGTGCTAAATAATATTATGTGTAAGAATGAGGTTTCTTTTTTCTTTTAACTGTAACACCCTTGAGAAATTTCTAACTACTTTGTAACTGCATGGCTTAACCTGGTGATAAAAGCAAGTATTAAAAGTCTACGTTTTCCAAAACTTTTCTTTTCTGTGTTTTTACATGTGGTAGTTTCTCTTTTCATAAGTTATAATACTGCAATTGGATTTCTGAAATGTTTATAGCGACCACCCATATAATATTTCCTTCCACTTTATTGTGAGTTGCCCAGACTTTATTCTTGAATTTTTTTTTCCCAGCACTCTACATGTTCCGAGAAACTTCCCTAGTAACGAAGTATAGAAATGATCCCTGAAAGCATAGTCTTTATTCTCAAATTATTTTGTATTTTATTAAATAATATCAACAACTGTTCTTGAGGAAGAGGCTCCAATGTTTAAAGCCGATATACTGAAGTAACTTTTAGTGCCATTTTTCACTAAAGGAGATTTTATGTGGAATAATTTAGCCACAGAATGTAACAACTGTTGAAGAGAGAATACTAACTGTAATTAATCAGAACTGAATTCTAGAGTTCATTCCACCAGTTACTTAACTGCCAATGTGAAGCCTGACTTTCATTGGTCTTTGTGTTTCGCAGTTCAGCCTCTGCATGCTCCTGGCATCGGGTCAGTCAGATAAACAGGCCCCCAGTACATGGGCATAGTGAGCCCTTCCCCAGCATCGTGGAGTGTATCTGCACTCTAGGTGGGCTACTAAAATGTGTAAGGGGAAAAGTGATACAAAAACCAGTTCCAGAATGTTCGAATAACAATGAGTGGGGCAGCAGATTCAAGTCATGTGAATGTGGGATAAGTCTTAGTGGTGGCCTTTGACTATATATTGGAAATACTGATTTTTTTTTGTTAGTGGGGGTGGTTTTTGTTTTTTGAGACAGTGTCTTGCTCTGTCACCCAGGCTGGAGTGCAGTGGTACAGTCACGGCTCACTGCATCCTCTACCTCCTGGGCTCAAGCAGTTCTCCTGCCTCAGCCTCCTGAGTAGCTAGGACCACAGGTATGAGTACTACACCGGGCTAATTGTTTTTATTTTTTGTTGACACGAGGTCTCCCTATGTTGCCCAGGCTGGTCTCACACTCTTGAGCCCAAGTTATCTTCCCGCCTTGGCCTCCCAAAGTACTAGGGTTACCGGCATGCCTGGCCAATAGTAATTTTTTAAAGATTAATGTTGAGGAGTATTCTTGATAGTAATATTAAAAAACTAAATTGCCTGTGCTAGCTATATGAAGATGAGAGCATTCGTGTCAGTAATTTTGACTCCTGACTCCTGAATGTTTTAGTTTTAAAAAATCTAGTCAATTACTCTTTTTGCCTTGACAGAAATTTTCTTTTTTTTTTTTTGAGACGGAGTGTCGCTTTGTCACCGAGGCTGGAGTGCAGTGGCATGATCTCAGCTCACTGAAACCTCCGCCCCCTGGGTTCAAGCAATTCTGCTGCCTCAGCCTCCCAAGCACCTGGGACTGCAGGTACGTGCCACCACGCCCAACTAATTTTCTTGCATTTTTAGTAGACATGAGGTTTCACCACATTGGCCAGGCCAGTCTTGAACTCCTGACCTCAGGTGATCCACCAACCTCAGCCTCCCAAAGTGCTGGGATTATAGGCATGAGCCATTCTGCCCAGCCTATTTACAGTTATTTTCAAAACTCACACATGATAATCAAGTTACTTCTGAAATAGCCATAGATGACTTATATAGCACCTAAAGAAGACTTAACTGTTGCTTTATGAACCTCTACACCAGAGTGTATTCTAATTACCCTGATTAAGGAGATGAAAAGTAAAGGCATGATTTTTCAGTGCTTCTTTCACCTTAACCAGTAGAATTGGTAATTACTTTTTAATTTATTTTTCCTTTTTTTTTTAAATCTATGATTCTAGCCAAAGAACTGATTTACTTTTTTTAAAAAAAGCCTGGCATCTTAACTTACAAGCAAGTGAATTCCATATTCTCTAAACATCCCTGGCAGGCTTTCCCAGCCCTGCTGTTTGTTAAGGTAGTCAAAGCGTGGCACATGAAGAAAACTACATCTGTGGGTTGGACGTGGTGGCTCGCACCTGTAATCCCAGCACTTTGGGAGGCCAAGGCGGGCGTATCACCTGAAGTTGTGAGTTCGAGACCAACCTCAACAACATGGAGAAACCCCGTCTCTACTAAAAAATATACAAAATTTGCTGGGCGTGGTGGTGCATGCCTGTAATCCCAGCTACTCAGGAGGCTGAAGCAGGAGAATCGCTTGAACCCAAGAGGTGGAGGTTGCAATGAGCTGAGATTGCGCCATTGCACTCCAGCCTGGGCAACAAGAGTGAAACTCCATCTCAAAAAAAAAAAAAAGAAAACTACACCTGTGGATATTGTACAAAAGATTGTTTTTATGATTAAGTTTTTTTTTTTTTTTTTTTTTTTTTGAGACGGAGTCTCGCTCTGTCTCCCAGGCTGGAGTGCAGTGGCCGGATCTCAGCTCACTGCAAGCTCCGCCTTCCGGGTTCCCGCCATTCTCCTGCCTCAGCCTCCCGAGTAGCTGGGACTACAGGCGCCCGCCACCTCACCCGGCTAGTTTTTTGTATTTTTTTTAGTAGAGACGGGGTTTCACCGTGTTAGCCAGGATGGTCTCGATCTCCCGACCTCGTGATCCGCCCGTCTCGGCCTCCCAAAGTGCTGGGATTACAGGCTTGAGCCACCGCGCCCGGCCAAGTTTTTTTTTTTTTAACATAACTGTTATTGACTTGCGTTTGTATTTTTATCAAAACATACTTCATTTATGTATTTATTTTGAGATGAAATCTCAGTCTGTCACCCAGGCTGGAGTGCAGTGGCACAATCTTGGCTCACTGCCACCTCCACCTTCCAGGTTCAAGCAATTCTGCCTCTACCTCCCGTGTAGCTGGGATTACAGGCATGCACCACCATGCCCGGCTTTTTTTTTTTTTTTTTTTTTTTGAGACGGAGTCTCAATCTGTCGCTCAGGCTGGAGTGCAGTGGCATGATCTGGGCTCACCACAAGCTCCGCCTCCCAGGTTCATGCCATTCTCCTGCCTCAGCCTCCCGAGTAGCTGGGACTACAGGTGCCTGCCACTACGCCCGGCTAATTTTTTGTGTTTTTAGTACAGACGGAGTTTCACCTTGTTAGCCAGGATGGTCTCAATCTCCTGACCTTGTTATCCGCCTGGGATTACAGGCGTGAGACACCACACCCTGCCGGCTTATTTTTGTATTATTAGTAGAGACAGGGTTTCACCATGTTGGCCAGGCTGGTCTCAAACTCCTGACTTCAGGTGATCCACCTGCCTCAGCCTCCCAAAGTGTTGGTATTAAAGGCATGAGCCACCGCACCCAGCCTCAAACATACTTTAGACAGTTTTTCACCTCAGCACTATTGACATTTTAGGCTATGTCTGCCTTTTAGGCTCTCTCTGCCTTGTAGGATGTTTAGTAATATCCCTGGCCTCTACACATTAGATGTTATAACCCCTCGGTTATAACAATGACAAATATATTCAGATTGCCAAATGTCCCTTGTGGAGCAAATTCGTCCCTTGTTGTGAACTGTGATCCAGAGAGCCAAATAGTGATACAAGGTTTATTGTTCACAATAGCTCGTCCCCTCCAATCCAGACACCACCTGCCTCACCATTTTCCACTGCCCAGAAGCAACCACTTTCAACAATCTTAAATGTCTCCTTTTTATTCTATTTAAAGCCTTTGCTCATTTTTAAATTGGGTTTTGTCTGTATTATTGAGTAGTAAGTGTTCTTTACATATTCCACATCCAGTTGTGGTGGTATAAGCCTATGGTTCCAGCTACTCAGAAGGCTGAGGCAGGAGGATCACTTGAGCCCAGAAGTTCAACACTAGCCTAGGCAACATAGGAAGACCCTATCTCTAAACGAATTTTTGAAATATATATCTTCTAGATAATTGACCTTTAACATGTATATAATTTGCAAATATTTTCTCTCAATCTGTTAGTTGTCTTTGCACTTTCTTGATAGTCTCCTTTTTAATCTTGAGAAAGCATAATTTATTTTTCTTTTGGTTGGTGTGCTTTAGGTTGTATGTAAGAAACCATTGCCTAATCCATAGTCATGCAGATATATCCTTGTTTTTTTTGTTTGTTTGTTTGTTTTTTTCTTTTGGGACGGTCTCGCTCAGATGTCCAGGCTGGAGTGCACTGGTATGATCTCACCGCTCATGGCTAAGTGCAGCCTTTACCTCCTAGGCTCAAGCAATCCTCCCCCTTCAGCCTCCCAAGTAGCTGGGACTATAGGCACATACCACCACCAAGCACAGCTAATTTCTGTATTTTTGGAGAGATAAGGTCTTGCCATGTTGCCCAGGCCAGTCTTGAACTCCCAGGCTCAAGCAATCCACCCACCTTGGCCTCCTAAAGTGCTAGGATTACAGGTGTGAGCCACTGTGCCTGGCCTATAAAGATTTTTTTAAGAAATAGTGACCAGGCCGGGCACGGTGGCTCACGTCTATAATCCCAGCACTTTGGGAGGCCGAGGTAGGCAGATCAAGAGGTCAGGAGATTGATACCATCCTGGCTAACACAGTGAAACCCCATCTCTACTAAAAATACAAAAAATTATCAGCTGGGGGAGGTGGTGGGCGCCTGTAGTCCCAGCTACTGGGGAGGCTGAGGCAGGAGAATGGGTTTACCCCAATCCTTGCAGTAAGCCGAGATCACACCACTGCACTCCTGCCTGGACAACAGAGCGAGACTTGGTCTCAAAAAAAAAAAAAATAGTGACCAAAAATATCCCACAGTTGATGGGAGTTGTGAATCTACACATTCAAGATGCTCAACAAATTCAAATCAGGGTAAACTCAAAGAGATCCACACTGAGACACATTATAATCAAATTGTAGAAAGTTAAAGACAGAAACACCCCAAGAGATAAGTGATTCATCCTGTACAAGGGATCTTCAGTAAGATTAACAATTGCTTATCAGAAATCACAGAGCACAGAAGGCAGTAGGATACTTCTTCCCCTCTCTCCCACCGATAGGTGATATATTAAAAATACTGACAGGAAAAAATCAACCAAGAATCCTATATCTGGCAAAAAATAACCTCTAAAAATGGAGGAAACATTAAGACATTCCCAGAAAAGTCAGGGGAGTTTATCATTAGTAAACTTCTGTTACAAAGAATGCTAAAGTCTCCCCATATTACTTTCAGGGAAGAAAACAAAATAGAATGCAAAAGTGGAGCTGGGGCCGGGCATGGTGGCTCATGCCTGTAATCTCAGCACTTTGGGAGGCCAAGGCAGGTGGATCACCTGAGGTCAGGAGTTTGAGACCAGCCTGGCCAATATGGTGAAACCCTATTTCTACTAAAAATACAAAAAAATTACCTAGATGTGGTGGCGTGCCCCTGTAGTCCCAGCTGACTGAGGCTGAGGCACGAAAGTCACTGAGTCCGGGAGGCAGGAGTTGCAGTGAGCCGAGATGGCGCCACTGCACTCCAGCCTGGATGACAGAGCAATACTCCGTCTCTAAATAAATAAATAAATAAATAAATAAATAAATAAATAAATAGAAGTGTTGGGGGAGCTCAGCATGGTGGTTCACGCCTGTAATTTCAGCACTTTGGGAGGCTGAAGTAGGATCACCTGAGGCCAGGAGTCCACAACCAGCCTGGGTGACATAAGGAGACCCCATCTTTACAAAATAAAAGTAATTAGCCAGACAGGGTGGTTCAGGCCTGTTGTCCTAGCCGCTTAGGAGGCTGAGGCAGGAAGATTGCTTGCAGCCAGCAATTTAAGACTAGCCTGGACAACATAGTGAGACCCCGTCTCTACAAAATATAAATTTAAAAAATTAACTGGGCATGGTGGTGTGCATCTGTAGTTCTAACTACTCATGAGGCTGAGACAGGAGGATCACTTGAGACCAGAAGTTGGAGGTTACAGTGAGCTATGATCACACCACTGCACTCCAGCCTGGTTGACAGAGCAAGAACCTGTCACTAAACAAAAATAATAAATGAAGAGTTCTTGGACAGGTGCAGTGGCTCATGCCTGTAATCCCAGCACTTTGGGGGGCCGATGTGGGTGGATCACCTGAGGTCAGGAGTTCGAGACCAGCCTAGCTAATATGGTGAAACCCCATCTCTACAAAAAATACAAAAATTAGTTGTGTGTGATGGCATGCGCCTGAAATCCCAGCTACGTGGGAGGCTGAGGCAGGAGAATCACTTGAACCCGGGCGGCAGAGGTTGCAGTGAGCAGAGATTACGCCACTGTACTCCAGCCTGGGCCACAGAGCAAGACTTGGGCTCACAAAAAAAAAAAAAAAAAAAAAGCTAACGTGAGTCCTTCAGGCTAAATGAAAGGATACAAGATAGTAACTCAGAGCTATATGAAGAAGTAAAGATCACTGGTAAAGGCAACTATGTAGCTAAATATAAAAGCTAGTATGATTGTATTTTGGGTATGTTATTCCTCTTTCTCCTTTATGATTTAAAAAACATGCTTAAAATAATACAGATCTATGGTCATAGGCACTAATTGTTTAAAGACATAATTTGTAACAATACGGGTAGGGGACAGAGAAAGGAGCAGAGTTAATGTATGCTATTAAAGCTGAGTTGGTATCAGTCTGGACTGGACTTCGAACTCAGCATGTTAAATGAAATCTTCATAGTACCCACTAAAAAAAATACCTTTTAAAATATACAGAAAAGGATTTAAGAAAGGTTCAAACTATTACAGGATAAATCATTAACCAAGCACAAAAGAAGGTATTGAGGAGCAAAACAATTTATGTAGAAACTAAACAGCGTGTTGACGTAAGTAAGTTTGTTGGTGTGTAGGTTTTCCTGTTTTTCTTTTTTGGGGTTGGTTTGAGACAGAGTCTTGCTCTGTCACTCAGGCTGGAGCACAGTGTTTCTTTCTCAGCTCACTGCAGCCTTTGCCTCCCAGGTTCAAGTGATTCTCAGCCTCCTGAGTAGCTGGGATTGCAGGCGCCCGCCACCACAGCCAGGCAGTTTTTTGTATTTTTAGTGGAGATGGGATTTCACAACATTGGCCAGGCTAGTCTCGGGTTCCTGACCTCAAGTGGTCCTCCTGCCTTGGCCTCCCAAAGTGCCAGGTACAGGCGTGAGCCACCGCACTCAGCCTGTTTTGGGTTTTTTTTGAGACAGGGTCTGGCTCTGTTGCCCAGGCTGGAGAGCAGTGGCACAATCAGCTCACTACAACCTTGACCTCTGCAGGCTCAGCTGATCCACCCACCTCAGCCTCCTGAGTAGCTGGAACCACAGGTGTGCACCACCATGCACAGCTTATTTTTGTATTTTTTTTGTAGAGACGGGAGTCTTGCTATGTTGCCCAGGCTGGTCTCAAACTCCTGGCCTAAGCAATCTGCCCACCTCAGCATCCCAAAGTGATAGAATTACAGGCGTGAGTCCAACCATAAATACGTTTTTGTTTTTTGTTTTTGAGTCTTTCTCACTCTGTTCCCAGGCTGAAGAGCAGTGGTGCGATCATGGCTCACTGCAGCCTCATCTCCAGGCAGGAGCCACCGTGCTTGGTCAAGTAACTTTTTGTTTCAGTAATCACTTTAAATGTAAATAATCTCACCAACGGAAAGATCGGCAGAACTGATTTTTTTTTAAATGATGTAATACATGATCCAAATACGCAACTTACAAAATACTCACTGTAGACCCAAAGACACAAATTGGTTGAAAGTGAAAAGATGGAGATAATCCACGCAAATAGTAACCAAAAGAGAGCCAGGGTGGCTATACTAATACCAGACAAAATAGATTTTAAGCCAAAAAATGTTACAGAAAAACATTTTATGTTGGTAAGAGAGTCAAATCATGAGAAGCTGTAACAATTATACATACATATGAACCAAAAAAAGAAAAAAAGGGCTCCAAAATGCACAAGCAAACTAACAAAATTGAAGGAAGAAATAGTTTTACAATAATGGAGACTTCAATACAGGCTGGAGTGCGGTGGCTCTATCACAGCTCACTGCAACCTCTGCCTCCCAGACTCAAGCAATTCTCCAACCTCAGCCTCCCCAGTAGCTGGGAATATAGGCACACACCACCACACGCAGCCAATTTGTGTACTTTTTGTGGAGATGGGGTTTCGTCATGTTGCCCAGGCTGGTCTCAAATGCCCAAGCTCAAGCAGTTTGCCCCCCTCACGCTCCCAAAGTGCTGGGATTACAGGCCTGACCTACTGCGCCCAGCCAATACCCCACCTTCAATAGCAAACAGAACATCTAGACAACATCAATAAGGAATTAGAGGAAATGAACAACACACTAAACCAACTAGACCTAACAGACATATAGAAAAATCTCCGTCTAACAAGAGCAGAATATATATTCTTCTCAAGTGCATATGGAACATTCCCCATGATAAATCACATGTTAGGCCACAAAACAATTCTCAATAAATTTTAAAAGGTCAAAATTATACAAAGGGCCAGGTGTGGTGTTTCACAGCTGTAATCCCAGCGCTTAGTGAGGCTGAGACAGGCAGATCGCTTGAGCCCAGGAGTTCAAGACCAGCCTGGGCAACATGGTGAAACCCTGTCTCTACCAAAAAAAAAAAAAAAAAAAAAAAAAAAAAAAAAATTAGCTGGTGTAGTTGGTGAATGCCTGTAGCCCCAGCTACTCAGGAGGCTGAGGCGGGAGAATGGCTTGAGTCTGGAAGCAGAGGCTGCAGTGATCTGAGATCATACCACTACACCCCAGCCTGCAGGACAGAGCGGGACCTGTCTCAAAAAAAACTAAACAGGACAGGCTTGGTGGCTCACGCCTGTAATCCCAGCACTTTGGGAGGCTAAGGTGGGTGGATGACCCATGGTCAGGAGTTCAAAACCAGCCTGGCCAACATGGTGAAACCCCATCTCTACTAAAAAATTACAAAAAATTAGCTGGGCATGGTGGCAGGCGCCTGTAATCCCAGGTACTTGGGAGGTTGAGCCAGGAGAATCGCTTGAATCTGGGAGGCAGAGGTTGCAGTGAGCAGAGATCATGCCACTGTACTCCACCTTGAACAACAGAGCAAGACTCTGTCTAAAAAAAAAAGAAAAATTATATATATATATACACACACACACACACACACAGTGTCTTTTCCAACAAAAGTGTAATGAAGCTAGAAGCCAAAAATAGGAAAACCTGGATAATTTGCACATAAGTGAAATTTTTTATTTTTTATTTTTTATTTTTTTTTTTGAGACGGAGTCTCACGCTGTTGCCCAGGCTGGAGTGCAGTGGCGCGATCTCGGCTCACTGAAAGCTCCGCCTCCCGGGTTCATGCCATTCTCCTGCCTCAGCCTCCCGAGTAGCTGGGACTACAGGCGCCCACAACCGCGCCCGGCTAATTTTTTGTATTTTTAGTAGAGACGGGGTTTCACCGTGGTCTCGATCTCCTGACCTTGTGATCCGCCCGCCTCGGCCTCCCAAAGCGCTGGGATTACAGGCGTGAGCCACCGCGGAACCAGTGGCTCAAAGAATAAATGACTAGAGAAAATGAAATACTTTCAGATGAATTAAAATAAAATGCAAGGTACCAAAATTTATGAGATGGTGTGACAGGAGTACTCAATGAAGTTTATAGCTTTAAATGCTTACATTAAAAAAGAATGATCTCATGCTTGCTTTGTCAGCACATATAATAAAATTGGAACAATACAGAGATTAGCTGGGGCCCTGTGCAAGGATGACATGCAAATTTGTGAAGTGTTTCATATTTATTATATATATATATATATATATATATATATATATATAAACAAAAGGCCAGGCATGGTGCCTCATGCCTGTAATCCCAGCACTTTGGGAGGCCAAGGTGTGCAGATCACTAGGTCAGAAGATCGAGACCATCCTGGCCAACATGGTAAAATCCCATCTCTACTAAAATACAAAAATTAGCCAGGCATAGTGGCAGGCACCTGTAATCCCAGCTACTTGGGAGGCTGAGGCAGGAGAATCACTTCAACCTGGGAGGCGGAGTTAGCAGTAAACCAAGATCATGCCATTGTGTTGCGGGAAGTCAGGGACCTCAAACGGAGGGACCGGCTGAAGCCATGGCAGAAGAACATAAATTGTACAGATTTCATGGACATTTATTAGTTCTCCAAATTAATAGTTTCATAATTTCTTATGCCTGTCTTTACTGCAATCTCTGGACATAAATTGTGAAGATTTCATGGACATTTATCACTTCCCCAATCAATACTCTTATAATTTCCTATGCCTGTCTTTACTTTAATATCTTAAACCCGTCACCTTCGTAAACTGAGGATGTATGTCACCTCAGGATCCTGTGATGATTGCGTTATCTGCACAAATTGTAGAGCATGTATGTTTGAACAATAGGAAATCTGGGCATCCAAAAGGAACAGGATGGCTGCAATTTTCAGGGAATAAGGGAGATAACCATTGGGCATGACTGCCTGCGGGACCAGACAGAACAGAGTCATATTTCTTTTCTTACAAAAGCGAACAGGAGAAATATCACTGAATTACTTTTCTCAGCAAGGAACAGCTGTGAGAAATAGAATGCATTCCCAGGGGTAGGTCTCTAAAATGGCCACTCTGGGAGTGTCTGTCTTCTATGGTTACAGATAAGGGATGAAATAAGCCCCAGTCTCCTGGAGCGCCTCCAGGCTTATTAGAATTTGGAAATTCCTGCCTAGTAAATTTTAGTCAGACAGGTTGTCTGCTCTCAAACCCTGTCTCCTGATAAGATGTTATCAGTGAGAATGCATGCCCAGTGGGACATGAAACTTCATCAGCAATTCTAATTGTGCCCTGGTCCTGTGATCTCACTCTGTCCCAATTTGCCTTGTGATATTTTATTGCCCTTGAAGTATGTGATCTCTGTGACCCACACCCTATTTGTACACCCCTCCCCTTTTGAAATCTATAATAAAAACTTGCTGGATTTGCAACTTAGGGGGCATGACGGAACCTGCCGACACGTGATGTCTCCCCCAGACACCCAGTTTTAAAATTTCTCTCTTTTGTACTCTGTCCCTTTATTTCTCAGACCAGCCAACACTTAGGGAAAATAGAAAAGAACCTATGTTGAAACATTGGAGGCTGGTTCCCCCTACACTGTTGCACTCCAGCCTAGGCAACAAGAGCTAAACTCCATCTCAAAAAATAAAAATAAAAATAAAAAAAAGAAGAGAAGAAAGGAAAACTACACACCAATATCCTTTATGGATATAGACACAAAAATACTGAATGAAATACTACCAAACCAAAGCCAGCAGCTCACTAAAAGTGGTATACACCATGACCAGGTGGGACTTATCCCAGGAATGCAAGAGGAGTTCAACATAAGAGATCAATTGATGTAATGCACCACATTAGTGAAACAAAGGGGGAAAACATATTATCATCTCAATAGATGCAGAGAAAGTAGTTGACAAAATTGAACACCCTTTCATAATAAAAACATTCAGCTAGGAATAGAAGGAATTTCTCAAAAAGAATAAAGAGCATTTATGAAAAAATCCATAGCAAACATATTCATTGGTGAAAAATGGAAAGTGTTCCACTTAAGTACAGGAACAAAATAAGGATTCTCACTTTCACCACTACTACTCAACATTGTACTGGAAGTTCCAGCCAAGAAAATTAGACAAGAAAAAGATATAAAAGCATCTTAATTGGAAAGGAAGAAGTGAAACTCTGTTGTCAGATGACAGGATTCTATATTCAGAAAATTCCACATAATACATACACACACATATACACATATATGAACCTACTAGCCAGACATGGTGGCTCACACCTGTAATCCCAACACTCTGGGATGGTAATGCAGGCAGGTTGCTTGAGCCCAAGAGTTCGAGACCAGCCTGGGCAACACGGCAAAACCCCATCTCTACAAAAAGTACAAAAACCAGCAAGGTGTGGTGGCTCACGCCTGTCATCCCGGCTACTCAGAAGGCTGAGGTGGGAAGATCAGTTGAGCCAGGAGGTGGAGGTTATAGTGAGCCAAAGATTGCACCACTGTACTCCAGCCTGGGTGACAGAGCCAGACCCTGTCTCAAAAAAACAAAGAAATAAATAAACCTACTAGAGCTAATTTTAATTCAGCAAAATTGCAGGGTACAAAATCAACACACAAAAATCAGTTATGGAAATACACATGTTAAGATGGCCAACTAGATGCAGCCAGGTGCAACAGCTGCCACCGAGGGACTGATTTGACTGGTGCAGTCCTAACGGATCTTCAGAGGGAAGGCACTGGGAGTGGATGGAGGGAAGACACAGAAGCTTGGCTAAAGGGGGAGGAAGATGGGAGGCACCCTTTCATAGAGATGAAATAAAATCACTTAAAATAATAAATTAGATATCAAGTAGGAATTTGAAAAGCACTATCCTCATTTTCTTTATAATAAAGAATGTGACATGATATTTAAAGAAAATTATTTGTAGGAGTGTTCAATTTGACTTGCAACACTATCAGGCAAACACCCGAACTTTTCTTTGTTCAGGTTGCAAAATGTGAGTATTTCCTAAATTTGCTGTGTACCCTCAGGAATAAAGCGGAACACAATTTTCAAAATAAAAATGAGCAATTTAATACATTTAAATATGAATAAGTTTCCTAAAAATGATATATTAATAAACTTCAGTACTAAAATATATAAATCCTAAATAAATTTCCATTTCAATACTTCCTTTTGGTAGTTCTGTTTTCTCTCTCTTGATATAGAAACAACCTGTATGTATGCAGTTCAATTCCTTAGGCATATATAATTTGTTCACCTTAATTTAGAAAATATCAAGGCCATGCCTGGGAACAGAATTAGGGCATTATTTGTCTCTCAGCAGTGTGTTTTTAAAATTGTTATGAATAAATAAATTGACAGCATCCTTTCTAAGGTGAACAGACAATTTCAGTCAAGAATGCACACTATCAGGACATAAAATCTTCCCTACCTTTTTGAGAAATCCTAAAGTATTCATCAGGGAATAGATTTACACTTAGGTTTTATCATCTATCCTACACTGACATTTGGGGGCTGAATTTGTTGAGGCAATGGGTGCCTCTGTACAGCTGCAACCCAGATTGATCCTTTCACTACTATGCCTTGAGCAAAAACAGTCTTAGGTTACAGGAGTGAATTAGTGCCTTCTCGTTTCCTGCACCCTTTATTTCATGACCTAATCCCATGCATAGGACAAGTAAGAGTAGTCAGTTCATACTGATCTCAGCAGTTAGTAATATAAACAGATACTTGGCTCACAGGGCATAATTTACATTTACTAAGAAAATGCTCAGAACAATTCATTGAAGTTTTTCTATACACACTTTCAGGGATTTTAATGAGTACTTGCTTATAAAACATTGACAACCTTACTCATAATTTTAAAGGGGTAAAAACTAATATGCAATATATCAAGGCAACAATACCTCAAACTGTTTTCCCAGAATATACTTTACAAAGAACCAAAGCAGGTAACTGACCACATTTCCTTTTTAGTTTACCTCGCTAGTTCTTTGAAGTTCTATTCACCAGTAGCTCTGTGAATAACTGTTTTAAAACAGATGGGATGAACATCTGGATAACACAACATATATATTTTTTTCTGTCAATAGCCTCATTGATGTGAGGAACATCTCCTCCCACACACACAGTCCTGTGCCTCATCTAATGTGTTAACACTTTGGATAATGACAACAACAGAAGTGAATACTAAATACCTCGTTCAAATTAACTCAAATCTGAGTGCAAATGTGGAAGTATCCATGCAATTCACAAACTGCTGCCAGAGCCTGTGTTTTTAACAGCAGTATTTGATGATGTTGGCACTCTTGATCATTTTTCATTTTGAAGTTACTGAGTTCAGTGATCCATCCTTTGTGTTTATTTGTCAGGACTGTGAATATCACAAACAATTTAAGATGTTTAGAATTAAATGTTGATTTATATCTCTCAGCCCATAGTGCAATCAAATTAGAAATCAAGACTAAGAAATTCACTCAAAATCATACAATTACATGGAAATCGAATATTCAACATTCTATTTCCACAGGAAATAGTGTTAAGATAGATACAGCCCCAGGTAGTGGCATAGGATCCCTGAAGAATATGAAATTGAAACTGTTTTCTTCTAATTAATAAACATTTATAAAAGTAACAGAGTAGAAAACATTTGGCAAGCCTATATGAACAATACTTATTCTGTTTTTATGATACCAACATAAAATAAGGGTAAAAATCAAGATTAATATTTTATTTTATTTATCTTATTTTATTTTTTTTTTGAGACAGAGTCTTGCTCTGTCGCCCAGGCTGGGGTGCAGTGGCCGGATCTCAGCTCACTGCAAGCTCCGCCTCCCGGGTTTAGACCATTCTCCTGCCTCAGCCTCCCGAGTAGCTGGGACTACAGGCGCCCGCCACCTCGCCCGGCTAGTTTTTTGTATTTTTTAGTAGAGACGGGGTTTCACCGTGTTAGCCAGGATGGTCTCGATATCCTGACCTCGTGATCCGCCCGTCTCGGCCTCCCAAAGTGCTGGGATTACAGGCTTGAGCCACCGCGCCCGGCCAAGATTAATATTTTATTTTATTTATTTATTTATTTTTGAGACGGAGTTTCGCTCTTTTTGCCCAGACTGGAGTGCAACGGAGTGATCCCGGCTCACCGCAACTTCCGCCTCCCGGGTTCAAGCGATTCTCCTGCCTCAGCCTCCCGAGTAGCTGGGATCATAGGCACGCGCCACCACGCCTGGCTAATTTTGTATTTTTAGTAGAGATGGGATTTCTCCATGTTGGTCAGGCTGGTCTTGAACTCCCGACCTCAGATGATCCACCCACCTCGGCCTCCCAAAGTGCTGGGATTACAGGCGTAAGCCACCGCGCCCAGCCAAGATTAATATTTTTAAAAATAATTATGTAATATAGTAATTTCAAAAATGTTCCTGGAATTGAGCTTTTATTTAGGATTCATGCAGGTGCAGCCAAATTGCAACTATCTCATTTAACAGTCCCCATTTGCAGCAATGATTCAAAAGCTCAATTCTGATCATAGTGATATCAGAAGATTGTTGGTGTTTCAAGGAGAAAAAAAATGACTGGCATCCACTTTCCATCTAACGAAAGGCAAACATCAATTATTAAATGCTAAAAGTTACTACCGGGAATACAAAATGAAAACCTCTTCCAAAGAAATATGAAATGTAAATCTGGCAAATTTACTTAAAAGAGCTTCGAAGTGTAAAAACAGGGCTTTCTCTCTAGATAAATGCTTTCTATAAGTAATTTATCTTCTTTATAGAACAGACAACAGACCAAGACAACTTTTCGCACAGTGGTGGCTGGGCTCTGAATGCCAAGCCAGGCACCACAGACATTAGTACCAAAAGCGGAAGTAAGAAATTTACTGTATATACGAAGACTCTGAGGAATGTCCCATGTAGGTGAACAATAGCACTACTTGTAGTTTCTCATCATTAATGCCGTTAAACTCTATGTTAAATTCTGTGCCGATGAAAATTTAAAAAAAATGTATGTTAGTATTGTTTTGGTTACACTCATTTATTACAGAGTGCTGTAGTTTCTATTTGCAATTCTGTCTTTTCTATAAAATCATTAGTTTCTTGAGAGCAAAAACTGGTTACCACAATGACCAGTATATAGTTGGTGCTAAAAACACATATGTTGGATAACATTGAATACATATTCCTAATTTCAAAGTATATTGTATGTGTTACAATTTACTTAAAAAACAGACAAACTGTCAGTTTCACATTCACCATCTTTATTGATGGGTTCAAGTCTATGAAATTTTGCCTATCATATATCCCAAAACACATTAAAGCAGTTTCAAGGACATTTTAACACACTTAAGAAAAGGAGCTTCTGAATTTAAAGCCCACCACTTTCATGTTAACATTAGTATATTTTGATTCCTTATAGTCACAATAGAGTTTATAAGACTTGTCCAAATTAAAGCTGAAAAATGTTATGACGGCCATTCACCTTTAATTAAATACAAGCATTAAAAGAAACACCGTTTGGCCGGCGCGGTGGCTCATGCCTGTAATCCCAGCATTTTGGGAGTCCGAGGAGGGCGGATCACAAGTTCAGGAGCTCGAGACCATCCTGGCTCACACGGTGAAACCCCATCTCTACTAAAAATACAAAAAATCAGCCGGGAGTGATGGCGGGCACCGGTAGTCCCAGCTACTCGGGAGGCTGAGGCAGGAGAATGGTGTGAACCCGGGAGGCGGAGCTTGCAGTGAGCCGAGATCGTGCCACTGCACTCCAGCCTGGGCGACAGAGCGAGACTCCGTCTCAAAAAAAAAAAAAAAAAGAAAAGAAAAGAAAAGAAAAAGAAATACTATTTATATTAGCAATAGAAAACAGAACTTCTTTTTATTTATTTATTTATTATTATTATTCTTTTTTGAGACGTTGTCTCCCACTGTGGCCAGGCTGTAGTGCAGTGGCACAATCTCGGCTCACTGCAACCTCCGCCTCCCGGGTTCAAGCGATTCTCCTGCCTCAGCCCCCCGAGTAGCTGGGACTACAGGCGCCCGCCACCACGACATTCAAGATTTTATTTTCTTACTCTTCTAAAATAGTTCATTTAACTTTTATTTATATTTTTCCAAAATTTATCAGCCACCAACTTACAGTGTGAGCCCACTCAAAGAAAAATTTAAGTCATCATTCAATTCTTAGGAAAATAATTAATACTTTTAAAACAATCAAGGTATTTATAGAAAGCATTTTGTATATGTATACTATTAATTCTATATGGTATATTATCACTCCTGCTATAATAACATTTTTATTAAAAACCTTGCCTTGAAAGATAATTTGGGATATCTCAAAAGAAGTAAAGTTCTGTATGATAAAAGAATCTGTTAATTATTTTCTATAAGCAATCTTAAGCTTTTTAATTTACCAAAATAAACACATTCAGTATAAGTTTTATGTGATATGTTGATTTGGAGTTTTCTAACAAAATAGTATATATGCATGCAATGGAAAATACATAAAGTTAAAATATATCCAGATTAAGGGAAGCTTACAAATGGAGACAATTCTTTTCACATATATTTATCATTGTTAGACAAATTAGTAAATAGTACATTGTGCATTCTAAAAAATCAAAAAGCATATTCTTTATTGTCTAGTTTCAATAATAGGCATTTGAAATATGATCTGTACCTGTGGATGAAATAAGCAAAAGAACATAAAATGTACGGATAAATAGGGTGAAATTCACAGAGACTACTTTTGCTGTCTTGCAACTGGGTCATTATGAGTATTAAGGATTTTTTTCAGTACGGTTCAGAATATTAATCAACGTCTTCTACTTACAGGAGGGTCTGCATCTTCAGCATAAACTGTTGTGATAGGTGAACCCTTGACTGCATCTGGAGCCACCATCCTTTTGTATATTCATTTACTAAAGACAGGAGGATAATCATTCATATCCTGTAAAACACAATTAGGAGTTTAGTACTTCAGTTGAAACCAGGTTAGGGATACAGTTACTAGATTGACTCCCACTCCTCATATCACACAACTCATTTGCTGCTGTCAGCCTTCCATCCTCTCAATTCCATTACTCTCACTTCAGACTGGCACCTTGGAGGAAACAGCCAGTTCTCATAAAATATTAATGTGTGGATATCAACTGATGGCCATTCCACTGGAGTGAAGTCTTTCACCGACAAAAACATACCTTTTGGAGACTGAGGTGAATCCTGAATTTTTTTCTAACTTCTAATGGTAAGAGGTAAAATTTTAACATTTGAAAACAAGAACAAGTTCCTTTAAAAGTTACATTCTGTGAAGCAGGAGTAAAAGATTTTTTTTTTTTTTAAAAAAAGCTCTTTATATGTTTTTGTAGCAATGTAAATTATTTTATATACTTAGCATAATGCTATGATTAGAACATTTCAGATACAAACTGTGAAATATCCTTTTTTGCCATTTTACATGATAAAAGGAGACTTTCTCTGTAGTGCACCACAGTAATGACACTTAAGATTAGATTTATTTATACACAGCAAACAATGTTAATTTACTGAATATTTGTTTCGGAGCAATTTATATGTATCTTATTTTATTTTTCCAATTTGGTGATATATATATACATTGTTACTCATGCATTGTTAAGTTCATTAAATAAATAGTTATCAGGTATTTCCCACTTTTATCAGGTATTTAGCACTTCGGTGCTAGGCATTGAAGATACTGTTGTGACTCAAGAAAAAGATGTCCCTGTCTTTATGCCACTTAACTGCCATCAGGCTAGTAAAAATACTGATCTGCAGATAGGTTAGTGAAATCATCTGGAGGCACACAACTAACTGGTAATAGTATGTTCACAGGAAACAGAATATCATAACACTGTAACTCTCGTGTATAAAATATTCTTAAGTAGAAAGACCAATTATGAAACAATCAAAAATAATAATTACAACCACTTTTCAAGACATAGTAAAATAAGATATAAGTAGCAACAACAAAAAATTAAAAAGCAGGGGAGTGTAGAGTTTTTATTAGTTATTTTTTCTTGTCTATTTGTTATGCAAACAGTGTTGTTATTAGCTTAAAATAATGGTTTTTAAGATAGCATTTGCAAGCTTTATGACAACCTCAAACCAAAACACATGCAACAGATACATAAAAAATAAAAAGCCAGCTGGGCACGGTGGCTCACGCCTGTAATCCCAGCATTTTGGGAGGCCGAGGCAAGCAGATCACAAGGTCAAGAGATCAAGACCACCCTGGACAACATGGTGAAATCATGGATTCAAGAAAATGAAGAGAACACAAAAAGATGAAAAGATATCTCATGGTCATGGATTTCAAGAATCAATATTGGTAAGATATCCATACTACACAAAGCAATCCACAGATTCAATGCAATCCCTGTCAAATACCAATGACATTCTTCAAAGAAATAGAAAAAAATTTTATACTGTATATGGAAGCACAGGCAACCAAAGAAAAAAATGAACAAATGGGATCACATCAACTTAAAAAGCTTCTGGACAGCAAAGGAAAGAATCAACAAAGTGAAGAGACAACCCACAGGGTGAGAGCAAATATTTGCAAACTACTCATCTGACGAAGAATTAATAACCAGAATATATAAGGAGTTCAAACAACTCTACAGGAAAGCATCTAATAATCCGATTTAAAAATGGGCAAAAGTTCTAAACAAAAATTTCTCAAAAGAAGACATACAAGTGATGAACACGTATGTAAAAAGGTGCTCAACATCATTGATCATCAGAGAAATGCAAATCAAACTTACAATGAGACACCATCTTACACCAGTTAGAATGGCTTTTATCTGAAAGTCAGGCAATAACAAATGCTAATGAGGATGTGGAGACAAGGGGCCCTCACACACTGTTGGTAGGAATGCAAATTAGTACAACTGCTATGGAGAACAGTATGGAAGTTCCTATAAAACTAAAAATAGAGCTATCATACGATCCAGAAATCCCACTGCTAGATATATGCCCAAAAGAAAGAAAATCAGTATATGAAAGAGATATTTGTACTCCCATGTTTATTGCAGCACTGTTCACAATAGCCAAGATTTAGAAGCAACCTGAGTATACATCAACGGAATAATGGATAAAGAAAATGTGGTACAGATACACAAGGGAGAACTATTTAACCATAAAGAAGAATGAGATCCTATCATGTGCAACAACGTAATCGATGAAAGTTAAAAGTACACGAGACAGGCACTTTCTGGGGTCTCCCAGCAACCAGTGGGTGATATTTACGGAGCCATGGGAGAGATTCTTTACTACTTAGATACACTATTTTTAATCCTGGGCATGTACATTTTCTTTGTTTTCTCTGGTTTGCATCTTTATAGGAAATATGTTACATCTTAGTCCTAACACTCTAGAATCGTAGAATTAAAGATATTTTGTCCTGCTATCACCAAGTTCGGTGACAAATATAATATAAAGAGCACACCAATACGAATCTGAAAATGCAGAATAGAAGAGAGGGAAACAGTTGAAAGCCATACTTCAAAACAACCCCAACAGAACAATTGGCAAATTGTAAAAAGCAATATTGAATCTGACCATACACCCACTAGCTGGTTCACAGAAATTATCATTTATTCAAATTCCTACCTCCAGACGAGGGAAGTACAATAGGTATGCTGTAGATGAAATGTCCAGAATTTCTGTTTTGTTTTAGTCTAGGACAACCTTCTGGTCTCTCAAGCGTCAGCTTCTCTGATGAATCAAAAGCAGGACCCTATCAATACTGTCATGATGGAGCATCGGTGGCACATAACTGCCTCTCAGGTGTCCACGGTTTCACAAATGCTGCCTTGGTACTGCGCATTGAGTTTTCCTCTAGAAAAGTTATCCTTTTTCTTCTATTCTATGGGGTAGGAATATTTTTTTGTGGAGAAGGAAACTCTGCTGAAAGGTGGAAATCTTAGCTTCATTTTCCAAGACCCACTGTATTTAACAATAACCTCAGCCCTTGTTACAAGGTGAACTTGATGATATTTCACTTCTCATCCTTTCACCCCTCCCTGCCTACTCCCACACCTGCATGCTAAGACAGGCAAACACAATCAAAGGTGAATCTAGTCTCTTTTCTTTACAGAAGAATGTCTCCTTCTCTCTTACTCCCATGCAACCATTCTATCCAAAATTATAATGAGCAAAATGACTTGGGTCATCTGTTTATCTCAGACAAGTTCTTTATACTCCTTATAATGCTGCTTAGTATCATACATCCATTTACATATTCAACTTTTCAGATTCATATTCAGTTTTCAGTTTGCTGTAGAACAGACCTTTTCTTTCTGTGCATTTTCTATATTATCTTACAACACAGATTCTAAGACCAGATTTCTATTATAACTTTGTTGGTAAGGCTAGATATCACTCTGGATCCTTTTCAATTGTTTAGAATTTTATTTTCATTTTCCAGAGATTTGCTTATATTATCTAATTTACTATCACCACAGATTCAGTTCTTCTAAATATTTAGTATATCGAGAATTATACAAGAAAAATATCTACAATTAAAATACATGAGTAAATATCTAGTACATACAAGGAAAAAGCCTTGTTGATGTTCTATAAAATCTTTTCAAGAAAAATGTATGTTATTTGTATGATCATCACAGGTTTTGTTTTGGCTTCTTAAAACTTGACACAAGAAAGCTGTGTGCAGGAGTCTTGATAAACTTTTATTTATACTGTGGAAATATTGTTTTTCCAAGTAATACTTGAAATTTCCTGTTCTTGCTCCAATTTTAAACAGGTTTCATGGACTAGACATTAAACACGTCATCTTTTGTTTTTTCCTCTTGTTTACAAAAGAAATTACGTTTCTGCTCATTTTGAAAGAAAGAATTTCAAGATGCTTTCCTGTGGTGGCTTTTTGGGTCCAAGTATCTCCTAGCAAATACCATGCAATTATGTTATCAACAAAACAGCTTTTCAGTACTGCAAGTAAACAGACCAAGTATAGACAATTTGCAAAGTTGGTAAAGACTACATTTGTGGAGAAATGAGAGTTGCATTCCATTCTTCTCTTCAAAAAACAAAAAACAAACAAAAAAACCAAGGATAATAATATTTTTATGGGCCTCAGTAGTATACACTAGAATTTTAAAGTTCTATTTGTGGTAATCCCCACCCTGAGTTATCAGAAAAGAGGAAAGCAAGTGTCAGTCTACATTTGGGAGAATTTTCTACAGATTTTATTATGCTTAGATGAACTTGGAAAAAATTAAAAGTGATATTACATAAGTCTAGAGTTAAATGTTAAGTTTTGCTTTAAATGTATAATAAATAGGCAATGACTTTGCATGAGTCAGGACGCCTTGACCAAAGGAATGTTTATTTAGAGAATATCTTATTCTCTAAATAAGATAAAGCAACTGAGACAACACAAATCAGACCAACACTCTTCTCTATCTGAGGAATAAATTATCTTTCCAGCTGCTGATGTAGAAGCGTTAAGTAATACCCCCGTATTAAAATAAAACGGTGGTGAGGCAACATAACGAACTTTTTAAGAGGGATGAAACCCAGAAACAGAATGAGGGTTATTTAGGGCATATCTTACTTTTTGAGGTGATAATTTTGGACATAATTTAAAATAATAAAAGCCATCTATGACAAATGTACAACCAATGTCATACTGAATGGTAACAATCTGGAGGCATTCCCCTTGAAAAGATAAACAAGATAAAGATGTCCTCTCTTATCACGCCAAGTCATCATAGTAATGGAAGTCCTGGCCAGACCAATAAAACAATAGAAAGAAATAAAACCCATCCATTTAGGAAGGGAGGATGTCAAACTATCCCTGTTTGCAGATGATGTGATTCTACACCTAGAAAACCCCATAGTCTCTGTTCCAAAGCTCCTTGATCTAATAAACAACTTCAGCAAAGCTTTAGGATACCAAATCAATGTGCGAAAATCAATAATAGCATTCATATGTACCAACAACATTCAAGTTGACAGCCAAATCAAGAATGCAATCCCATTTACAATAGTCACACAAAAAAGTACCTAGGAAAACAACTAACCAGGGTGGTGAAAAATCTCTACAATGAGAATTTAAAATATTGCTCAGTGAAATCAAAAATGACAGAAACAAATCGAAAAACATTCCATGCTTGTGGAAAGAAACAATCAACATCATTAAAATGGCCATACTGCCAAAAACAAAGTACAGATTCAATGCTATTCCTATTAAACTACCAAAGACATTATTCACCGAACTAGAAAAATGTATTCTAAAATTCATATCAAACCAAAAATGAGCTTGAATAGCTAAGGCAATCCAAAGCAAAAAGAAAAAAGCTGAAGATGTCACATTTCTTGACTTCAAACTATACTACAATGCTACAGTAACCAAAATGGCATCATACTGGTATAAAAACTGACACATAGAACAAGGGAACAAAATAGAGATCCCAGAAATAATGCTGCATACTTATAACCATCAGATGTACAAGAAAGTAAATAAAAACAAGCAATGGAGAATGGACTCCCTATTCAGCAAATGGTGCTGGGATAACTGGCTATACATATGTAGAAAAATGAAACTGGACCCCTTCCTTACACCATGTACAAAAATCAACTCTAGATAGATTGAAGACTTTAATGTCAAACCTAAAACTATAAAAACACTGGAAGATAACCTAGGAATTAACATCCTGGACATAGGCCCTGGCAAAGATTTTGTAACAAAGATGGCAAAAGCAATTGTAACAGCAAAAATCAACAAATGTGACTTAATTAAACTAAAGAGCTTCTGCAGAACAAAAAGAAACCTATCAACACAGTAAACAGGCCACCTACAGAATGGGAGAAAATGCTTACAAACTACACATCTGACAAAGGTCTAATATCCAGAATCTATAAGGAATTTACAAATCAATAAGCAAACAGCAAACCATCCCCTCAAAAAGTGGGCAAAAATATGAACACACACTTTTCAGAAGAAGACGGACATATGGTGAACAAGCATATGAAAAAATGCTCATCATCACTAATCATGAGAGCAATGCAAATCAAAACCACAATGAGATACCATCTCACACCAATCAGAATTGCTTTTAAAAAGTAAAACAACAACAACAGCGAAAACATGCTGGTGAGGTTGAGGAGAAAACGGAACACTAATACACTGCTGGTGGGAATGGGAATTAATTCAGCCATTGTGAAAAGTAGTTTGGCGATTTCTCGAGGAACTCAAAGTAAAATGATCATTTGACCCAGCAATCCCATTTTTAGGTATATATCCAAAGATAAATAAATTGTTGTACCATAAAGACACATGCACGTGTATCATTTATGTCATGCTATTCACAATAGTAAAGATATGAAATCAATCAACCTAAATGTCCATCAATGGTAGACTGAATAAAGAAAATGTGGCACGTATATGCCATGGAATAACTATGCAGCCACAGAAAAGCATGAGATCGTGTCCTTTGCAGCAACATGGGTGCAACTAGAAGCCATTATCCTAAGTGAACTAACATAGGAACAGAAAAACAAATACTGCACGTTCTCACTTAGAAGCAGAAGGTAAACATTAAGTACAGAGGAACACAAAGATGGGAACAACATACACTGGGGGCTGCTTGAGGGTGGACAGAGGGAGGAGAGTGAGGATAAAAAAACGACCTATAAAGGTACTATGTTTATTACCTGAGTGGCAAAATAATCTGTACAATCAAACCCTGTGACAGACAATTTACCTGTATAACAAACCGCACATGTATGCATGAACCTAAATTAAAAGCTTTAAAGAAAGAAAAGTGTTGGAAATTACTCAGAATCATTTGAATAACTCAGCTGAGCATGCCCTAAACCTTTTGAATTAAAATAATAATATGTCTTCAGTTACAAGACACAACATATGTTAAGATATAACATTTTTATTTTATTTTATTTTTTGAGACACAGTTTCGCTCTTGTTGCCCAGGCTGGAGTGCAGTGCCGTGATCTCAGCTCACTGCAACATCCATCTCCCAGGTTCAAGCGATTCTCCTGCCTCAGCCTCCTGAGTAGCTGGGATTACAGGTGTGTGCCACCACGCCCAGCTAATTTTTTGTATTTTTAGTAGAGACGGGGTTTCATTATGTTGGCCAGGCTGATCTCGACCTCTTAATCCCAGGTGATCCACCCACCTCGGCCTCCCAAAGTGTAGGGATTACAGGCGTGAGCCACCGCATCCGACCAAGATGTAACATTTGTCTATCAAAGTTTTATAAGTTACAATAGCAAAGACTTGGAATCAACCTAGATGCTCATCAATGGTGAATTAGATAAATACAAAAGGGCACATATACACCATGGAATACTATGCAGCCATGAAAAAGAATAAAATAATGTCCTTTGCAGTAACATAGATACAGCTGGAGACCTAAACAAATTATCCTAAACAAATTAATTCAGGAACATGAAATCAAATACTGCATGTTCTCACTTCTAAGTGGTAACTAAATATTGGGTACTCATGGACATAACGATAGACACTGAAGATTAATAGACAGAAATTGGGTGGGTTAGGAAGTGAAGAAGAAGGGGTTGAGAAAGTGATTATTGGGTACTATATTCACTATCTGTTTGACAAGGTCATTCATATCCCAAACCTCAGCTTCATGCAATATACTTATGTAACAAATGTGAACATGTAATGCCTGAATCTAAAATAAAAGGTGAAAATGTGAAATAAGACACTAAAAAAAGAAAAAGTAGTGGAATACTTCCTGTGTTTCACTGTGATTGCAGAATTATCTTAAAAAAATCCAGACCCCAAAATTTTATGGTTAAGAACATTAACCTACCGGAAAAATACAGTTATACTAATTATGTGTTGGTGAAATCTTTCTTCACATCATTACTTTGTTGTCTGAGAAAACCAATAGCATATATCTAGCTATTCAGCAGCATAACAATCAAACAATAACCTAAGAAAAGTGATGATTTCTTCTTCCATCATTTCAAATAAAAGAAAATCTTATTTGTAGTCCCTGTAATATGAGAATTGTCGAAAAGTTGCCTATGACCTTGTTTACCTTATGACCCTGGATACATATAGTGTACCACCACGCCTGGATAATTTTTGTATTTTGGTTAGAGACGGGGTTTCACCCATGTTGGCCAGGCAGGTTTTGAACTCCTGATCTCAAGTGATCCACCTGTCTCAGCCCCTGACAGTGCTGGAATTGCAGGCATAAGCCACTGTGCCCAGCCACTTACCTGTTCTTAATGCATTGGTTTCAAAACTTGACAGCCTAGCTTCAGAGTTGTGCATATTACCTAGGTCATTCTGTTTCTTGACAACTATGACTAATTAATATGTCATAAACATGACCCAAACTATACAAAATTAGTGTCAGTTTTAAAATTTTGACTGGAAATACCTGGAATAAATTATTTTTGGGGGGTAAGGTTCAGGTAGAAAGGCAAGGAGTGTAGAATTTTAGAGCTTGTTGCAGTCATATTTACCAACATTAGATGTGAGATTTTATTATTCAGAATGCTTTGATATATCAAAACTTCAAAATGCTGCAAATCAGAAATCATAACATTCATGGATTGAATATGTACCTTGATTTTGTGGCTCCAATTTACTCAAAAAGCAGTCTGGCCATTCCAGGAAATATGTGATTTCTCACTATTCCCGGCACATTCCAGGAAATATGTGATTTCTCACTATTCCCGGCACATCAAGTTTTTCCTCACATTAAGATAAGAAATGTTTCAGCATGTGCTTATTTTGGTTTTGAATATAATGGTGCATGGCTGTTTGGGCTCTCAGAATTTTTTAAGTCATTAATTTTATCTCAAGGCTTTTTTGCATTCCACACCTTCCTGCATACTAATTAGGTGTGTAAATTTCTTTTAAAATCACATTTCCTTACCAGTCCAAATCAATTCATTCTTCCCTGTCATACATATTCCTCTTCTATTACCTCAGAAATAAGTTAATAAAATACTTTATTGTTATTTATTTCTGATTGTAATGATACAATAGATTTAGATCCTCATTTTAGCCATCATTTAATCATAATCGTGTACCACTGAACTTAAAAGTTGGAAAAAAAGCAATCTAAATTTCGTCTGAGCTCCAATCACATGTAATTTATAAAATCTTGGAAGAACACAGGCAGGTACTCAGAGTAATCAACTTAGTTTTGGAAGAAGAATTTAATTTTTTATTATCTGCCACAACCATAGCCTGGTGAACTGATTTAAATTGTTGAGCTATAATTGCTTTTTGAAGATTTTTTATTTTTCCCTTTCTTGTGAGGTAGAAATTAACAAAATGTAAAAATCTAAATTCAATATATAATTTCATGTTATAAAATAAAGGTTACGCATGAAATAGAGCTAATGGTCAAATAAATTCTTTGTTAAGATTGGTGGCCTTTGCTGTTTGTGAGAAACATTCACACACACACACAAAGTCTGTAAACAAAGATAAAATGTTTTTGCTGAATAATGTAATTGTCATTTCCTGCTCCCTTATTGAAGGAGAGGTGTCTGTTTACCTGGATTGTTGCTTAAATTTGCCATAAATTTGTTACTCAAAACCTTATTTATTATATTACAGCAAATAGGGTAATAATTACTGCCAGAGAAGGGGACATACTTTTTGTAACTCTTTAAATTTTTCTTAAAATACAAATTCTGTTATATAAATTTTGATTTTGAATCTTTTAATTATCTTTTCACTACCTCCCATACATCCTCTAAGTTTTCTTTGTCTTTTTCATCTTCAGTATACAGATTTCAGAAATACTTTAATTTTTTACTGAGTACTTAACATATATAAGAAAAAGATATTTTACAATTTCCACATGCTGTAATGAAATATGTTGAGCTTAGTTTATGTTAGCTGCATCTAGTTCTTGCTTGATTTATTCTTTTTTCTTCTAAAGTTATATTTTATCTTGCAAGTTTGTGTATGTATGTGTATTCATTATATATTTGTTTAACAAATTATCCAAAATCTTAGTGGATAAAGCAGCAAACGTTTATTATCTCACAGTTTCAATGAGTCAGAAATTCAGAGAATGCTTGGCTGCATTCTCTGTCTGAATATCTCACAAGGCTAAAATCAAGGTGTCAATTGGGCTATAGTTATCCCAAGGTTCAACCAGTGATGAGTCCACTTTTACAGTGACTCAAGTAGCTGTTGGTGGGACTCAGTTCCTCCATAGCTATTCTTAGTTGGCGGTTGGCAAGAGGCCTACTTCACTATTTTACCACGTGGATGTTATCCATAAAGCATCTCACAACATGGAAGCAGCTTCGACAGGGCTGATAAATAAGAAGGCAACAAAGAATGCGCAAGAAAAAAGTCAAAGGCTTTTGTCATCTAGACTTGGAAGTGATTAAGCTCAAGTGTGATTAATGTCAAGCCAACCATCAAGCTGAAAGGACAGGATATGAATATTAAGAGAAGGGGATCACTGAAAGCCATTTAGGAGACTGCCTACAAATTATGTGGATATGGATGTTTTATGAAAATAAAATTCCTCATCTTAGAGTGGTTTCTTTTTACTTTCTTTCTTTTTCTTTTTTTCTACATCTAATACTTTAGAACCCAAAACATGGGGACAAAGACAAACTTTAGCATCTTATCCTTAATATTTAGGAGCACAGCATATGTCATGTTAAGGATGCTACTATGCCTTTACATTATGTTGGACAGTATATATTCATCTCTGGCTCTCTTTTTTTCTTTCAAGTGATGGTGATTTATAATGTCTAGAATAAAGTATACTTAGAAGCCAAATTAAAACTGTACTTTAGCGTATTTGTATAAGCTTACTAAAGTATTACTAAATACTCCTGTTTGCATCTTCATCATCTCCAAACTTTTTTCTCCTGCTACGGCATCTTTTCGTATTTGCATGAACCAAATGTGGCTTTTGAAATAGGAAATTTTGGATGGAATAATAATCCACTATGAAGGAATCATATAGTTAGTGTAAGGAGAAGGGCTGACTTACAAGACAAGACCTAAATATATTTTTAAATTCTTCAACACTACTCTACCTTCTCCGTAATGTACCCAGAACATATGTCTCAGATTTCAATAGGCCTTGGAGTCACATTTTCCTCAAATACCTGAATAAAAAGAGGAACCTACAACCTTGCTTTATTATATATAAGAACCTAACAATTTACCAGGTGTTTAAAGATATCCAGGAACATTTATCTTCTTCAAAATATTTCCTGATTTTCACTTGCCATTCCACTTCTCATCTGGATCCAGATCAGAACCTTTATCTACTTTTCTGCAGGTTACTCACTTCTGGCTTTCTTCATACTTGTGTGGCTCTCTTTTAAACACTTCACACTGAGTTGTGGACATTTATCCCTTCTTTTTTCAAAAGGTCTTTTTTCTTTTCCTTTTTCAGGAGGCAAGGAAGGGGGAGGCAGTAGGAAGGATTGAACAGAGAGGAGGAAGTGCAAAATACTCATTTGGAACAATGGGAGATTGAGTAGACCAGACAAAAAATGATTAAAGTGAGGACTGCTGGCATGGTCCTGTTTTCCTCCAGCCATGTTTAGTTGCATCGTTGTGGCATGGAATAGATGGAGAGCTGGGTTTATCCAGGGCTCGCATCTTACCAAGCAGATAGGAGGTGACAGGGAGGTGGGTGAGTTGAGGAGGTGTGCAAGGGACCAATGAGAATGGTTGGCCATGGAGTTTAGGCTGGCTCACTAGAGAGGGAAAAGTCATAAAGGGAGGAAGAAACAGTGAACAGGTAGTAAGATCTGGACTGGAAGTGCTGGTAAGGTTGCAGGAGTTTTGTTTCAGGGCAGTACAGGGAGTAACCTGGATAGCTAGGAGGTGGTGGTCAGAGTGGGATACTGTGGGGTTTGCAGTCCTTGGACCTGACAAGGTCTAAGGTCTGATCATGAAGGGAGGGGGAAGCTGAGGTAGGGCAGAGGACAGGAGTGGGCTTCATGAGATCAAAAGGATGTTAGAAGGATTATCTACCCGGATACTGACATCTCCAAAAAGAGGCCTAGTGTGAAGAAGTTACATCCTAAGCTCTTCATGGATAAGGGAAGCATGCGCCACGTGGGTAGCCTCCCTAGTCTAGCACCCAGTATATAGCCTATGCAGAGTGAATACCTGGGGTCTGCTGGGGGCGAAATCAAGGTCCCTGTGACAGGACCTGAAGCCTGGGGGTCTCGGTGACAGGAGTGGGCCTAGTTTTTTGGTGTAGAATTGAGCCTTGAGTGCACCGGTGGGATCATATTGCAAGGAACCCCTCCAAGACTAAAGGAAGATGCATCTTCTGACAATGTACGCTCTAGGAGTCCCAAGTAGCTGGGCTGGGGGTTAGATGGGCTCCAAGGCATCTCCTCAGGTGGCAATGCGGATCCTTGGGAAGGCAAAGCTGTGCAGGAAGAAAACGTCAAGATGCTACATTCCCTCAGGGAAAGCCCCTTTCCCAGGAGCAGGGAAGGCGAGGCAGTTTAGGCTGGGTCAGTTTGTCACTGCCCTCAGAGTCTGTTGATCCTGGAAAAAGAGGGCCTTATTTTATTTATTTACTTTTCTTTGAGACAGTGTCTTGCTCTGTTGCCCAGGCTGGAGTGCAGTGGCTCCATTTCAGCTCACTGCAACCTCCGCCTCCCAGGCTCAAGCGATCGACCCGCCTCAGCCTCCAGAGTAGCTGGGAGCACAGGGACCACAAGCGCCCGCCACGACGCCGGCTTTTATTTATTTTATTTTTATTTTTTGAGAGAGAGACATAGCCTCCCTATGTTGACCAGGCTGGTCTTGAACTTCTGGGCTCAAGCAGTCCTCCTGCCTTGGACTCCCAAAGTGCTGGGATTACAGGCGTGAGCCACCATACCCGTCTGTTTTTTGTTTTTTGTTTTTTGTTTTTCCGCGAGACGGGGTCTCCCTATGTTGCCCAGGCTGGTCTTGAACTCCTGAGCTCAAGCGATCCTCCCGCCTCGGCCTCCCAAAGGGCTGGGATTACAGGGATGAGCCACCGATTCCGGCCAAAAGAGGGCTTTGGGGCACCCCCAGAAGGCGAGATCTCTCTCATCTGTCATCTTTAAAGAGGAGGAAGTGGACTCCCAATCAGCCATAGTCCATTCGCCCCGGGTACGGTGACTCCGGGGCTGCCAGGACCAAATGGTCTCCTTCTGGCTTTTGCACGGCATCAAGTAACCCGCTCCAGGCTGCACAGCTGCCCTGGCCTTGGGGAAGGACTCCTGGAGGGCGGTGTAGGCTGCTCCAGAGTGCCACCGCAGGAGTTGAGGCCGTGGATTCTGAGGGCGGATTGGGGCGGAATCCGGAGGGACGCGGACCCGGTGCAAAGCACTGCGCAGGCGCCTGCACCCCAGCTGTTAGGGAGTCTTTCTTCCAGCTTTCCCCGGAAAGTCGTCCAGGCACCGGTCTCTTTTTTCTGCCTTTTTTTTTTTTTTCCCTCAGGGGAGTCGGCGCGACGGTGAATTTCCGTTGCCCGCGGTGCCCAAGGGGACCTGACGAGTCGCAGTTGTGAGCAGGTTCGGTGCCGCGGGCTGGGGTAGGCGGCGGTGGGGTCCTTGGCTCTGGGGTACTGGGAATATCGCGAGTCGTGCGCGTGGGAAGGTCCTCCCCCGGTCCTCTGGGTCATCTTTGCTCCGGAGAAGCAGCATATTTCGCATCTGTCCCAGGTGTGCCTGGGGGTCTTTGGGAGAGGACGGGGTGAATCCCTGCAGAGAGCCTGAACGGGGAGGGAAGCTGTCGGGGAGACTGTAGGCGACTTAGACCTGAGCCGAATCTGTTGACCCCAAGTTGTGCTATTCCCACCAATAAGAAAAGGGAGAGAAACATTAGTACATGTTCGGAACTAAAATATAGTAGAGAAGCAACATAATCTCAGAAATCACACAGCTACTCAGTTTCAAAGCATTCCTAGTGCCCAGCTCTCCTAACTCCCGGCCAGTGTTCCTTGACATTATGGTGATATATAAAGACTTTCTGTTTCCGCTCGTGTGTGTGTGTCTGTGGGAAGCCTCTGACTCACCTCTATGCTCCAGTAGCACCCTGTGCAGCCTTGCAATGTAGCCCTTATTGCATGGCACGGAAGACACTAGTTTGAATTTCCTCTGCCAGTCAGATCATAGCTATATCCATTTACTGGCACAGTGGCTAGCACATCATAGACACAAACATTTATTAAACGGAATTAATACAGGACCTTAATTGAATGAAATGGCACCCTGCTCCGCTTTTTTTCAGTCAAGCTGTCAGATTTTATGCAGCCCCATATCCTTAAAAAACTCACTAATTCAGTGATTACCAATTCATTGACCACAGATTCTCAAGTACCTCAGAAATTACTGGAAGGGTCTCTGTGAGTCCATGGGCTCTCCAGGCATCATCTCGAACCAGTCACATCTTGCACGTACAGATATTGCTGTTTTTCAAATGTGTGTAGATGAGTTGTAATTTAGGAGTTTTAAAGAGTCGACAGGTACTAAAAGTAATACTGCGCTCATATTGGAAGTTCATAGAAACGTTTTAAATTTTTTGTTAAAATTTGATCTTTAGTTTAAATTAGGAAACCACTTCATTAGTCCAGTTGATATCTAGGTCTGAGCCGTCCAGTAAGTAGCCACACGTGACTGTTTAGAGTTAGAATGAAATTAATTAAAAATTCATTTTTTCAGTTTCTCTAAATACATTTTAAGTAACCACACTTGGCTAAAGGCTAAATAGCTGAAAAGTACAGATATAGAATATTTCCATTCTTGCAGAAATAGATAGTGCTGATGTTGACACTTAAGATGAATAGAAAGTAACTTAACCATAAAATGTAACCTTAGCAGAGGTAACTCATCTAATTTATAGCATAACAGAGAGAAATGAAATTGGGGATGGTTAAGCAGTTTCTACCCTTGTTCAGTGAACAAATACATCATCTCTTCATAAAGAAATACATGAAATTTAATGTTTTTCCCTGGGTATTGCCTGGGTTGTAACATGCTTCTCCCACCTCCTTACCCCGGCATTCTTCCTTGTAGGTTAGAGTGACTTGTTATTGGTAAATAGCCACTATGGAGACTAAGGACCAGAAGAAACACAGGAAGAAAAACAGTGGACCCAAAGCTGAAAAGAAAAAGAAGCGGCATCTGCAAGATCTCCAGCTAGGAGACAAAGATGCTGGGAAGAGAAATCTCAAAGCCTTTGCAGTTCAGTCTGCTGTGCGGATGGCTCGATCGTTTCACAGGTATGTTTAGCTACAGTCTGATGCTTCTTCCGTTGATTCTTTTTAAATAGTAGGAGCCTGTCACAGGTGACATTTGGATTCACAAGTCTAGTCCAGCTCCAAAGGACATGGAGATGCGTGCTGTGTGACTTTTACCAAAACATGAGAAGCCTTCCCATAGAAGCTGCCTTGCCTCCAGCATCTGCACACTGGTTGGTGTTTCTTGCCCAAGATACAAGAATTTATAGAATTTGTTTTTTCCTAAACTTTAAACTGTTTCTATGGTGATAAGTGTGTTTTTTTCCTCTGGATATATTTTACAAAGTTGTAATATAAAATACAAAAATTACAATATTTATTACTAACATAGCTTTATTTAGTGAGTCCTTGTGATATTCTTAGCAGTGTACTTTAAACACTATTCAACTAAATGCTTCCAGCAGCCTTACCAGAATAGGATCATTCCTGCCCTCATTTTATGGACAAGAAAACTGAGGTCAAGAAAACAAGTTACCTCCAATCATATAACCAGTAAGTAGGAGAGCCAAATTTAACTCCAGAGCCTCTGCTCTTATCTGTTATGATGCACTGCCTCGGTATTTACCTTTTGGTTTTTAAAAAACTTTTAAAATCACTCATAAAACAGTCAGATTTAAGGAGTGTTTAATTTTCAATTCTCTATACTATTGAAGTCGTCTTGTTACATCTTTATTGAACAGCAGTTATTTGGATGAGGGTCAGAAGTTAACAAGTTAATAATTGACAAGCTAATTTTATGTATATATAGTTTGTTGTACTCTCTATAAAATATACTGAAGTACTCATATCTGTAAGTATACTAAGAAAGTCTACTTATAAGGTTGGTACCTTTTACTCTATTTTGAAAGTGAATTTTCTTTTTCTTTTTTTTTTTTTTTAAATGAATAGGAGTCAGGATTTGAAGACAGAAAAGTGTCATATTCCAGTGGTTGATGGAACTCCACTAGAGCCCCTACCAATAGCAGCAGTGGTGACGGGGCCTCCAAAGTTGGAAAGCGCACTTTGATACAAGGCCTCATTCGGAACTTCACCCGGCAGAAGTTGACCGAGATCAGAAGCCCTGTGACGATCGTGTCAGGTAGAAGATGCCGCCGCAGACACAGAGTTGGCGTGGCTGTTTCATCTGAGGGCCATGCATGTGTTTCTTGTTTTCTTGAGTGGAACATGTTAAATATTGTCATATCATGTTACTTCTCTTATATTTTTACTAAGTTAGCTATAACTTCAGAAAAGGGTAAGTTCCCAGAGGTAAGGATGTGATACGTATCTTATCCTGACTGCTCTATGGCTTTGCCAAGCATGTTCCTTGGAAGGGCCTAGCAGGCGTGGTCACTGTGAACACATCATTTAACAGATAGCGTCTATCTCCTATGTGCCAGGTGCACATGCTTGCCCTTATGAAGCCACATGCTGGTGGAAGTGCATGTTTTCTCTTTTTCCTATGAGAATTTGTCTGCTTTGGGAGATGGTGACCTTTCCAAGTTTGAGGGAAGGTGAAACAAACTTCCAGTGGTAGAATGGCAATGCACACTCTGAAATCTCTTGTTATTGCAGTAACACAGTTGGATTGAGGCTTTTCTTTATCTTTGGAGCATCCATATTTTCTCTTCCGTTTTTTTGAGACAGAGTCTTACTCTGTGGCACAATCTGGAATGCAGTGGTGTGATTACAGCTCACTGCAGCCTCAACCTCCCAGGCTCAAGCAATCTTCCTACCTTAGCCTCCTGAGTAATGCATGCCACCATGCTTGGGTAATTTTTCTTTTTTTTTTCTTTCTTTTTTGTTTTTGTAGAGATGGGGTTCCCCCATGTGACCCAGGCTGATCTCAAAACTCCTGGGCTCAACGGATCCACCTGCCTTGGTCTACCAAGGTCCTGGGACTACAGGCGTGAGCCACTGTGCCCAGCCCATATTTTCTTGACTGTTTTCTTATTACCTGAATTTAGACATAATTATCGTTACGAATATTCTGTTGTATTATGTTTGAGGAAGTTTTTAGCGATAGTGGGAATACGGGAAGTTTTGATAGAGGTGAACACACCTGCAGCTGAACAGCAGGATCATGCTTATCATGGAGCCTGTCCAGTCAGAATTTTCCCTGTTTGAGCACTTTTATTCACCTGGGTAGACTTTTGATATTATCTAAATTTAGAACACAGCAAGAAAAACACGATGGAATTTATTTTATTTTACCAGTTTTTGCCTATAAAGATGAACTTCTGGTACACTCCTATAAACGTATATGGTGTTTTACTGGATGCAGTTACAAAAATGAAAATTAGAGTTGATGGTTAGAGTTTTTTCAGGGTCTTTTTAAAGTAAAATTTTCATCTTTTCACTTACAGGTAAAAAGCGCAGACTCACCATTATTGAATGTGGGTGTGACATTAACATGATGGTTGATCTGGCTAAAGCAGCAGATGTGGTAAGTCAGCAGGGGCAGCCTGGGGTGCTGATGGAGACTTACAGTGTTGTGATAGGTTATTTACCCTGTCAAGGGAAGAGAGTTTTATGATTACTAAACGAATCATGGTCATCATCAGGGATACAGTAGATGTGACTGAATTGATGATAATAATAATAGTAATAAATGTTGTAATATTGATAATACAAATGGAATGTGCACAATGAAATGTATTCCAAAATCTAAAAGCAAATGACAGGATGCAGAAAACCTTTAATGAACACAGCTAATAAGAGTTCATTAACATGCATACATATATACGTACAAATATATCACAGTAAGTACCATTTCTTCTTGCATCCTTCCTGGCACTATGCTAACTGCTTTCTACAAATTTTCCTTACGTAAACCCTTGATACACCCTTGAGGTGAGTAGGTATTATCTGTAGTTTACATAAGATGAAATAGAGCCTCCCAGCAGCTAAGTAACTTGTGTGAAGATGTACCCCTTGTTCTTGATGGTACTGGAACCTTCATGCTTAATGATAATGCTAAAGTAAGTACATGAATTGCCTGAAGAAATGGTCAGAATTTATCAATAGAAAATGTAGACAGTACTCAGTGTGTGGAGAATGCATACGGTCTTGCATTTATGGAAATGATAATGTTCACTATTCCTGATATTCTATTAACTATTTTTTAAATTAACAAAAATAAAATACAAGTTAGGAAAAAAAAAAAAAAAAAAAAAAAGGCCAGACACAGTGGCTCACACCTATAATCCCAGCACTTTAGGAGCCTGAAGTGGGCAGATCACCTGAGGTCGGGAGTTCAAGACCAGCCTGACCAACATGCAGAAACCCCGTCTCTACTAAAAATCCAAAATTAGCTGGGTGGGGTGGCGCATGCCTGAAATCCCAGCTACTTAGGAGGCTGAGGCAGGAGAATCGCTTCAACCTGGGAGGCGGAGGTTGTGGTGAGCCGAGATCACGCCATTGCACTCCAGCCTGGGCAACAAGAGCGAAATGTTGTCTCAAAAAAAACACAAAAAAACAAAAACAAAAAAATAAGCCATATTGATTAGGAAGTATGGGGTGATGGATTCCTTGTTTTTTTCATTTTTATTTAGTTTTTTCTAGAGCTACAGATTTTATACTTTGGCCCAGAAAGACTCCTAAAATATAAAGTGAAAAGTAATACAGGTTTTAAAGTTACGCCACTGTAATGTCAGAAAACTAAATAACATTTAAATTTTGAACATGTAATGCTACTATTAGTAAAAATAAGTGTTATTAATGTAAATCTGTGTAAAGATTACTAAATCTTGTATACTTGAAAAGATTGAAATAGTTCATAGAAGTCATCTGTTTCCCTTTTATTTAAAATGTAGCAAGTTTCTAATTTTAAAGACATACATATTAAGAGACGCTTTTACTTTTTTTATTTTTAGTTATTATGGATGCATACTAGTTGTACATATTTATGGGGGACATGTGGTATTTTGATACAAGCATACAATGTGTGATGATCAAATCAGGGTAATTTGGATATCCGTCACTTCAAACATTTATCATTTCTTTGTGTTATGATCATTTTAATTTCATTCTTTTAGTTATTCTGAATTATATAATAAATTATAGTCACCCTAGTGTGCTGTTGGACACTAGAATTTATTCTAACTGTATTTTTGTACCTGTTAACCTTTCCCTCTTTGTCCCTCCCTCCCTGGTCCCCTTCCCAGCCTCTTAACCATCACTGAGAGAGATGCCTATGTGAATCTTTTTCAGATTTTCAAAAGGAGCACACACATTTGGTAAAGCACTCTGACTAATGCAGGGTACACACAATGCGCGTTTTCTCTTTCCTTGCTCTAACCGCTGGTCTCTCAGGGCCCTGCAGAGCAGTATCCTTCCAGATACATATAAACACACATGCCACCCTTTAAAAACACAAATAGTAGCTTATTTTACACACTGTTCTATGCTTTGCTTTTTTCATATAATGTATCTTGGAGATACATAGTCAGTAAGTACTGTAGTACTGCCTCCTTCTTTTTAATGTAATATTCCATTCTATGGATGCACCATAATTTATTTAGCCTAGCTTATGTTGATTGCTCTGCTCTGGGTTGTCAAAGCCTCCTGACTATGGCAAAGGCACACACAGTACGTGGATTTGGGTGTGTACGTGTGTGTGTGGATTAGGGGAGTAACACTGGCTTAGATGACAAAGATTGGCAGCTGAGGGACTGTTTGGTCCCTGTTCTTCCTGACCCTAAAACCAGCTGCTTGCTCCTAAGCACTCTGACATCAGATGTGGTGTGAGGATTTTCCACCTGTTCTTCGAGCTGGTCCAGTGTTGCTGGAGAGCTCTGCTTGCTGCCTCGGTCTGCAGTGGCAGCTGTGCTTTCCTGCAAGCCCAACTTTGCATATCCTGTGGTTTTGGGTTTTGAATGTTTCCTAGTTTAATCAAAGGTGGGCATTTCTGTTTCCATTTTGTGTTATTTTCGGTTATCCATGGAAAGATAAGAACAGAACCATCTTTAATATTAAAACCAGAAGTTTCCAGGAATCAGTTCTGAAATTATTTTGCATCTTTGAAGTGTCTTAAATTTTAAAAATTGGTCTTATCTGCTTATATTTTCTTATAGACTGCCATTCGTGATAATCTTACTGTTTTTTTGACTTAATTCTAAACTGGTAGCTATTTAAAAAAATTTCTGAGCAATTGAGTTATACAAATTGACATACAAGATAGAGGTGTACACTGCATACTTCCCAGCCAAAAACAGATTTTTTTTTTCTGTGAGGAAATTGAAAGAAGAGATTGGTTTTCTGTATATATTTAATATATTTCATTGATTATCACTTTCTTCCCATTCTTTGGATGTCAAAGACCTGTTATTTGGCTTAAAAATATGTTACAGAAAACTTCATTTCTTTAAATTAGGATTTCTTAGGTAAGGGCCAGGTTAGTCTCAGCCTTTTCTGAGTTACTTCTCACGCATTAGAATTCTTAAAATGAAAGTTTATATCCTAGTGGGCATTGTCTTATGGTTGCCTTTTAGAGCAAGTCAGAGGGTGGTGGTTTCTCTGGGTGATGCCTGTGTAGCCATTTGATTTAGTCTGGAGTGGGACTTTCCTGTCGAGGGCCAGATACTAAATATTTTCGGCTTTGTGGATCATGTCTTTTACAGCTACTTAGCTCTGCAGTTGTAGTGCACAGGCAGCCATAGACAATATGTAAATGAATTAATGTGGCCGTGTTCCAATAAAACTTTAGTTACAAACACAGGTGATGGGTGGATTTGGCATGTGGGCCAGTTGCCAACCGCTAGTGTAGGTGGTCTGTTTTGGTCGTTTCGTTGAGAAATGATGTGTTCTGTTTGTAGGTACTGATGCTTATAGATGCCAGCTTTGGGTTTGAAATGGAAACCTTTGAGTTTCTAAACATCTTTCAAGTACATGGCTTTCCTAAAATTATGGGAGTTCTCACCCACCTCGACTCCTTCAAGCATAATAAGAAACTGAAGAAGACAAAGAAGCAATTAAAACACAGCTTCTGGACAGAAGTTTCCCGGGTAGGAAGAGAAATAATTGTTAGAAACTAACAGTATAATCCTTTTAAAATAGACTGAAGAGGCAGGCACAGTGGCTCAAGCCTGTAATCCCAGCACTTTGGGAGGCAGACTTGGGCGGATCACTTGAGGCCAGGAGTTTTGAGCTCAGGGCAATATGGCCAAACCCCGTCTCTCCTAACATGCAAAAATTAGTCAGGTGTGGTGGCACACACCTGTAATCCCAGCTACTCGGGAGGCTGAGATATGAGAACTGCTCAAAGCCAGGAGGCAGAGGGTGCAGTGAGCTGAGATTGCACTGGTGCACTCCAGCCTGGGTGACAGAGTGAGACTGTCTCAAACAAAGAAACAAACAGACAAAAAAGACTGAAGAGCTATCACTAAACGTCTCTCTAGGATTTGCCTCCTGAATTCCCATTGTGTTTGTGTTCCCAGTCTCTGGAAGGTTTCCCTCAAGAGAGCGCTTATTCTGGGCCTCTTGGTGTATCTCATTTGTCTCTGTACCTGCTGCACCAGGCAGTGTCTGGGTGTTTGGGGGTGGGGACTTAATAGAGTACATCAGAAGTTTCTCCCAGTTGCAAGACCAGGCACTGCCCCTTCCTTTCCATACTGCTCTGGTCCATCGGCCACAGAACCGTTTCTGTGCTCAGAGGCCTCACCTCCCTCTCCTCACCATACTTAGATGGATGCCCCTGCTCAGCTGCAGAGCAGTCTGCCTCTGTGGGGTTCTAATAAGTTCTGAAAGAAGCCAGCAAGGCTCTGGAAGCCTCAGGACAGTGGCTTTGCTGGAAGTCTCCCTTCTTAGGATTGCTTCTTGTTTAGAGCTTTTATTTTGTTGCAGTTTTGACAAGAACTTAATTGAAATTTAATTTTTAATTTTCCTTTAATGTTTAGGGTGCCAAACTGTTCTGCCTTTCTGGAATGCCGCATGGAGAATATCAAAACCACGAAATCCACAATCTGGGCCGTTTTATTACAGTTATGAAGTTTAGGCCTCTCACATGGCAAACTTCTCACCCTTATATCCTGGCAGACAGGTAAAAAGTGACTGTAAACTTTTTCTTCCTGGGCCATATATTTCAAAGTTAAAAAGGCTAGGAAAAGAACAGTGATAGGATTTATTTTGTGCCTATTTGAATAGTGGGGGTAGAAGTGTAGTTGATGGAAAATGTCTACTTATGTCATTGCTCAAAGATGCTGTGCCTTTGGGAGTAAATTAATTATGAGATGTTTAGGAAAATGGGAGGACTTGGAAGCATTTAAGGCTACAGGATGTGGCCCCATCCTACGTTCAGCCTCAGTTTTCAGTGATGCTGCCTTCATGTCCGGGTGCTTGAGTCCTCGTGTGTGCCTTCAGTTTCCTTCCTTTGTGCTCTTCTTTGTGCTGTGGTTTTCTCAGCCTGGAATACCCTTTCTCCACCTGCCAGAATCCAAACGACAGTAAAAATCCCCAGAGCACAGGCTCACCCTCTTCCAGAAAGGGATTTTCTGAATATGTTCTTCACTCTTCCCTGACCCCAGGTGGACGTCATCTCCCTGTCTGGTGTCTTATGGAATGAATGTCCCTGTCTGATGTCTTACTGAATGTCACTTTCAGCCTAGAGACACAGTTGTGTGCCTGTCCCTTTTCCTCTGCTGGATGGTGAACGGTGCTTCCTTGTTTCTGCATTTTCTAGTTTTCTAAATGACATGCTTGGTGGACAAGAGTGTGATGAGTCATTGACACATGAAAGGAGGTATAGGCACTTTTGCCATTCATTTCTGCTGTATGATTGAGTTTATTTTTCTAGGATGGAAGATTTGACAAACCCAGAGGATATCCGAACAAACATCAAATGTGACCGGCAGGTGTCACTTTATGTTATTAAGAGGAGCACACTTGAAAAATAAAAGCCAAATTCACATGGCAGGTATTCTCTTGTTGTAGAACATACTAGAATTACACATAGGATTCTTGGGATGGCTTCATTTCTCAGGAAAACTGAAAAATGACCCAACAAGGGAAGATGGCCTTTCTGGAGGTTTTAAAAGTAAAGCAGCTGTGTGTAGGCCTGCAAAGGTGTTACCGAATCCCCTCTTCTCTGACCTCTTGTCTTGTAGCTAGAGGGCCACTGTTCCAGTGTGGCGCAATGCCCTTCTTTAGGGTCATGGGTTCAGCCCTTGGACTGTGGATCGTTGTTAACCCCCAAGTCAACAGTAGATACTTACTGACTTCCTGTCAGCTGAAGCTGGCTTTTTGGGTCCTGTCTTCTAGGGGGTGGAAGATTTTGCCATGAGTGATGTCAATTTCCTTCCAGACCCTTGTGCTCTTCCTGAACAACAAAAGAAGCGCTGTTTAAATAATAAGGAGCAGCTGGTTTATGTGCCTCTTTCTGGAGTTGGGCAAGTGCTGTATGACAAAGACGCTGTCTATGTTGACCTTGGTGCAGCCACGGTTTTCAGGCATCGGTGAGATGGGGGTCATTGCTCTGAACTCTCATTATTCTTTCCAAGTCTATTTTTTAATCAAAAAAAGTAATGTACTCAGCTTTTATTTATTGAAGATTTTTCTCTTGTACTTATAATAAAGGCCCAAATGCATACTGTAAATATGTAGAATAAAAAGAATACCTTTTTTTATTATACCAAACAAAAGCGTCCTGTCCTCCATGCCTCGATTCGTGGCCCCGGCGCGGGCCCTGCTGTCAGTGTGGCACCTGCATGGCTTATTTCCGTTTCTACAAAACCAGTGTGCTTGCCAGCTCTCGTTGGTCTTTTTCTTTTTCTCATTCACAGTGGTCTCCTCGTTCTTCATTTTAAAGCAGATTTCCAATATTTATTTCTTAGTTCTGAAGTGGAATTTTGTTGGGTTAAAATCAGGGTTATTTTAAAATGTTAGAAAAGCTAGAGTTGTCATAACACTGGAACTAAGATTTTTCTAGCTAGGTGTTTTGGTTATCAGGTTATATACTCACTGAGCTTTGGAAAAGTTTAATGGATATGGGGATCCATTTCAAGCTTTGTTGTAAGGATTTTCTTCTCTGGTTTTTGTGGCATTAAAAAGGTTCTTGGGAAATGTGTCTAAGATAATTTTGAGAACTGAGTGAAACCAGTGTCTCTCCAGGATCTTTGTGCTTTCCTCACATGCCCTTTCTTGGTGGTCTTGACAGGACGAGGTGGAGCCCACCCATGAGCTGGTCCAGAGTCTCATCTCCACCCACTCCACCATTGATGCCAAAATGGCTTCAAGTCGGGTGACGCTGTTTTCTGATTCCAAGCCACTTGGGTCAGAGGCTATAATCAAGGGGAAGTCTGCTTTTTTTTTTTTTCTATTTTTAATGAAAATATGTATTACAGAAGATCATATCACTTGTAATTCTGCCATCATAACACATTTTGGTGGGATTCATTCTATTTTGTTTCATTTTTTCTTTGTGTGTACGTGTGTCTCTGAGGGCTCTTCACTTACCTGACATTAGGAGAGAGTCTTTTCTTGAAATAAAATACAAGATGCATTTTTCAGCAGACCCCAAGTATTCCTCAAATACCACACCATCTTCCATAGGTTGCTTTCTTGTGTTAGGATTTTAACACAGGAACATTGACGGAACACAATGTTCCTTCCATAGCACCAGGGTAGTCTCCTCATGTCAAGGTCTTTACCTTAATCACATGTATGATGTACCGTTTTCATGTAAGGTTCTAGGAATCTGTGGACATCTTTGGGGGGGCCATTATTTTGCTGACCACATTATACATATATATATATTCTAGACTAGTACAAAAACAATGCCACTTCCATTGCTTTATGTATGTGTATATATATACGTTGTCTAATGCTATAATTTTTAAAAAGTTATAGACACAAATATACCCATTTAAAAAAAACTTTTTTTGCTATTTTACTTCATACTGCCATCTTATTTTTCCTGAAACTGTTTCAACCCTGGAATTCTTTATCGCTATTAGTTTTATTTTATTAAAATATTCATGAATGAGCATTCACTTGTATGTGGATTTAAAATTCACAGTAATTTTCTCATGAATTCATCTGTGAATAACATTTTATAGACAAAATGTCTGCACTAGGATGAGGACAAGAGGAGGATGTATAATTCCCTTGTTTTAAGGTACCGCCATTCATTATTATTATTTTAAAATATGAGTGTTGACTGATGTTAAAACACAAAAAGGGAGTGGTGGCTCCCGCCTGTAATCCCAACACACTGGGAGGCCGAAGTGGGTGGATCACCTGAGGTCAGGAGTTTGACACCAGCCTGGCCAACATGGTGAAACCCTGTCTCTACTAAAAATACAAAAATTAGCTGGACGTGTGGTGTGTGCCTGTAATCTTAGCTACCCAGGAGGCTGAGTCAGGAGAATCGCTGGAACCTGGGAGGCAGAGGCTGCAGTGAGCCAAGATCACGCCACTACACTCCATCCTGGGTGACAAGCGAGACTCTGTTCTTCCCCCGCCCCCCGCCAAAAAAACCCACACACACACAAAGGGATGATTGGTTGGGCACAGTGGCTCACACCTGTAATCCCAGCACTTTGGGAGGCCAAGGCGGATGGATCACATGAGGCCGGGAGTTTGAGACCAGCCTGACCAACATGGAGAAGCCCTGCCTCTACTACAAATACAAAAATTAGCCGGGCATAGTGGCACATGCCTGTAATCCCAGCTGCTTAGGAGACTGAGGCAGAATAATCACTTGAACCTGGGAGGTGGAGGTTGCAGTGAGCTGAGATCACACCATTACACTCCAGCCTTGGCAACAAGAGCGAAACTCCATCTCAACAACAACAACAAAGCAGATTTATAACTGAGCAGTGGATTTGAAAATTGTTTTAACAAATATGCAAAATACCTAAGGAACTTGTATAAATAAATAGGAAAAAAAAAAAAGAGAGAGAAAACCATCAAGAAGCCCCCACAAAGCAGATTTGTAAATGGGCAATGGATTTGAATAGACATTTAGCCAAAGAAGACATCCAGCTGGTGAAAAGGCATATGGAAAGGTGCTCAACATCATTGATTACCAGGAAAATGAAAATCAAAACTGCCACAAGTGGCTTAGACCATAGCGGCGTGCATGAAAGTTTTCAGGCCTCCAGTTGTTGGGAGTGGCTGAGGAGAGTGGGGAGCTTTTGTCTGTAGTTGGAAGAGTGGAGTCTCAACAAGAACCAGTGTATTGTGGACATGTGTGGGCCCTGGAGTGTGCATGGCTGGATGCCCTGTCTACCTGTGCCTTACAGAGTGACACCATTGTGCTATGGTCGATCAGAGGGGCAGGTGGCTTTCAGAGGGAGTGGGAAGTGGTGGGGGTTGGTTTGTTTGCCTGTGGATGATAGCAAAAGTGGGTTAGCTTCCCAAGAACTTTTAATAGTAGCCTGTTTTGCTGCAATTCTAGATCCAGACTGGGGTCCCAAGGCATCTTGGTAGTCCACAGCTTCTTAGCAAGTGCATGTTCAGTTGGATCCCCCAGCCCAGCCTGGGTCATCTGCATCTTCTGCCTCTTGGGCCACACATAGCTCGGCTCTGCACTGAGCCGTCATCCTGTGGTGAGCAAGACCACATTCTTGGGCTTCAGTCTCTTTCCCTGCAGCATGCAGTCAAGGTGGTGTGAGCCACATCTCACAATGCCTGCTGCCTGAACAAGGACCAGAGGCCTGTGGAACACACGGCTCTCAGGTTTCTCCTACTCGATGACTCTTCAGCTGCCCCCACATGGCTTTCTAGCTCACAGCAGATCTAGCCTCCTCTGAGCAGTGAAGATGGGATGTTTTATGGTCATTTTCCCTGGTGTGCAGTGCCCAAGCGGAGTTCTTCAGCCCACCCTAGTCCATCCCCTCTCTAACCCCAGACCTGTCCAGTCTTACCTCCCTTCATATCAAAAGCCCACAGTTAACCCAGAGGGCTTCAGCCCTGCCATGCCTGACTTTCTAGGAACCCCCCTCTCCACGCACCCTAATCAGGACACTGTGTGAAGGTTCTCCCTCATTATTTTAAAAGGAGGAGAAATTTTTCTGACATAGAGGTTCTGGTGAAGTGGCCAGCTCCCACATCACAGGGAGACAACAGTTTGGGCTGGACCAGGATAAAACAGTGCTGTCCCAGAGCTGGCCATCTGATAAGGGGCTCCAGAGAGTGCAGTGATGGACCCCTGGGAGGCTTTCTGCTCTCCTGATGGCAGGTTTTTGGTGAGAAGACCTATTGGCCACTAGGCTGGCTGTGTGTGTGTGTGTGTGTGTGTGTGTGTGTGTGTGTGTGAGTGATATGTTTTCTTGGATTGATTTCTTTCAGCATGAAGCCCACTGTTTTGCTGAATGTATCTCACTATTTCCTGAAATTCACTACATTCAGCTGGCTTAAGGGTCCTGGGGCCTCGCTGTGTCATATTTGCACAAGCCTAGTGTCTGTGCAGACTGTACACTGGAGTTCAGTTGTAAGACCGTTTTGATCCCTTATTCTGTCCCTGTAATAGAAAAGCCATTTCATTCAATGGAATAGAAACCCAGATATATTGGCGAGATATTCTAATCTGTCATCACTGGGGCAGTGGCCAGTGATTTGGACTTTGTAGCGTAGATGGAAATGTCCAGGTTCTCTAGGTGGTGGGCAGAAGCCTCACTTTTTAAAAAACTTCCCCCACTCCACCCCTGCCAATGAGGACGTCGCTTGGGGGTATTTCCATCAGTGTTAAGTAGAAGAGATCATTTCCTGATGTTGAATTTTAGGTAAGGATGCCAGCTTCTGTATATCAGGGTAGTGGTGCTTGGGCTGAGACAGGCCTAGACAGCACTGTCTGAAAGGGGGCTCAAGGAAGTAGCTGTGAAAGGCCCCTGGGATGTTTTCTGCTCCCCTCTCTACAAGTCGCCTGGAGGGAGATCCTGTTAGTCACTATGGGGTGGGTGTGTGTGTGTGTGTGTGTGTGTGTGTGTGTTCATCACTTGTTGCTGGGGGGTGGGAAGAGACAACAGAAGTCTACAGAATCTGTAGTTCTCGGTTCATCTCCCATCCTAGTCCAATCATGGCCTAACATCCTTAGCTCCTGATCGCAGAGGAGACTCTGCGCATTTGTGTTCATGTGGCCGTGGATGTTGGCAGATTCAGATTGGTGCCCCAGGCATCTGTGCCTGTAACTGCAGGTTCAGCAGGCTCAGGACCAGGCTAAAGGGCCTCCAAGCTTCCTCCAGTTTCCTGGTGCATGCATGTGCAATATACCCCCCTGGCCTGGGGCTTTCCTGCCTCTTCTTGCCAGTTGGGTCAGAACTAGCTTATGAATCAGTATTGTCTGAGCTTTCATAGAATTGACTCTGACCAGTTGGATACTTGAAAAGGGCTATGTGATATAGATTCTTAAAGATGTATTATTTTAGAGTAGTTTTGAGTATTCAGCAAAATGGAGTGCAGAGTGCAGAGATCTCATATGCCCTCAATTCCTGTACATGCTCGGGTCACTCCACGAACACCCCCCTACAGCAGAGTAGAATAATTATTATAGTCAGTGAACTTACATTGACACATCATCATCACCCAGAGTGATACTCTTGGTGGCTCACATTCTAAGGGTTTGGAGAAATGTATAATGAGAATGAAATGTTTAATGAATATATCATTATAACTGTTATGATATCCTGCAGTATACTTTCACTACTGTAATAATCTCGTGCTCTGTTTATTTATCCTTTCTTTTCCTAACCACTGGAAGCCATCCATCTTTTCAGTCTCCATAGTTTTACATTTTTCTGAATGTTGTGTTCTTGGAATCACAGAATAGATAACTCTCCAGATTGGCTTCTTTCAGTTAGTAATATGCATTTAAGATTCCTCAGTGTCTTCTCATGGCTCAATAGCTCATTTCTTTTCAGAGGTGATTAATATTTCATTTTCTAAATATACCACAGTTGTATTTATCAGTTAAGCTATGGAAGGACATCTTGATTCCTCCTAAGTTTTGGCAGCTCTTTTAAAAGCTGCTATAAACATCTGTGTGTAGGTTTTCATGTGGACATAAGCATTTGGGTCATTTGGGTAAAGACCTAGGGAGTGCAATTGATGGATCATGTAATAGGAGTATGTATAGTTTTGTAAGAAACTGCCCATATTTGGAGAGTCTTTATGATGGTAGAGGAGAATGTGTTCACACACTGAAGAATCAATCCAATGAAGGAGGTAGAACTTGAGGATCCAGAAACAATGATGTAATCATGAGAGCTGTTAAAAGATACAATTAGACACTTTGAAACATTAGAAAATACATTTGAACATTCAGAAATGTATATACTACCCAACCGCAGACTTCAAGCAGCTCAAAGGTCCAACAGAGAGGCTTAGAGAGGGTGGGAGAAAACTTGTATATGGTGAATGTGGAAGAAAAGGAAAATACTTGATTGAGTAAAGTGGAGCAGTGGCCTCATTTGGAACATTACAATGGAAAGTCTCTAGTTAGATGTTAGCTGGTGGTTTCTGATTGGTTAAGCTTAGGTTTCCTTTTCTTATTTACACTGAGTCAAGTTTTGGTTTGTTTAAGGAGGAATTGGGTGCACTGCAGCCACCTCAGCCTCAGGGCCACTTGTTTATTTGATTATTTTTAACAGAGAAGATGCTTTTAAAAATATCTGTTGCCCTGGCTGGAGTGCAGTGGCATGATCATGGCTCACTGCAGCCGCAACCTTCCAGGCTCAGGTGATCCTCCCACCTCAGTGCTCCCCACCCTGAGTAGCTGGGACTACAGGCACATACCACCACACCACCATGCTAGACTAATTGTATTTGTTTGAGAGATGCAGTTTCCCTAAGTTGCTTAGGCTTCTTTCAAACTCTTAGACTCAAATAATCTGTCTGCATTGGTCTCCCCAAATGCTGGAATTACAGGCCATCTAAATCTTTTATCTCAGATTTGCCTTGTGACAAAAGGAGGGATACTTTTTCTGACATAATGAGGCAGAGAAAGGTGAGGTGGGTGCATCCTGTGCGTATTATTTTCTCAGGTGATGGGAATATGGTCGGTTCTTGCCTAATGGGATATATTTTCTCCTTGAATGATTTGGCAAGATATCAGATGAGAGAAGTTGAATAAACGTTAGAAGAACATAGAAAAGATAGGTTATACATGTTGGGTTTCTGAAGAAATGATGTCATTGGAGAAACAAAACTTTTATTGATTTCTGGAAACATTTACAGCCAATTTTTTATGTAAGTAATTTGAGTGTATGGTGATATCTCTGACCACTTTTTGATATTTTTTCTGGTTCAGCTGAGTGGTGCCATTGAGGAAACACAAAGTGGGGCTCATCCAGGAATGAGATTTTGCCAGAGAAAGGACAAGCAGCAAGTCAGGGAGCTTAAGGTAATTATGAGAAAGTGACTATCTAAAATTGCTTAGGTAGAAGGAGACAGATTGGATTTTTGTGTTTGGTATTTGGGGTAAGAGGGGTATGTGTGTGTACCTGAGATATGTTGTTTATTCTCTCTCTCTCTCTCTTTTTTTTTTTTTTTTTTTTTTTTGAGAAGGAGTGTCGCTCTGTCACCCAGGCTGGAGCGCTGTGGCACAATCTTGGCTCACTGCAACTTCCGCATCTCAGGTTCCAGCGATTCTCCTGCCTCAACCTCCCGAGTAGCTGGGATTACAGGTACCCGCTACCACACTTGGCTAATTGTGTATGTGTGTGTGTGTGTGTGTGTGTTTTAAATTTTTTTTTTCTTAGTAGAGATGAGGTTTCAGTATGTAGGTGAAGCTGGTCTCAAACTCCTGACTTCAAATGATCCGCCCACCTTGGTTTCCCAAAGTGCTGGGATTACAGTCGTGAGCCACTGCACCCAGCCTGTTTATTCTCTTAAGAGAGAAAATGAGGGAATTAATGGACTGTAGTTCTGGACAAAGTGGAAAACTCTTAAAGTGGAAGTACTGGGGCAAGTGCTGTGACAGGCTGGGATGGTGCAGTCAGTCCCTTCACCCAGAAATCAGTAGAATGTTAGCAGTTCAGACTCAAACCTTGTGAAAAACAGGTGGTGGAAAGGAAGTCCCTTGCAGCAACTGGCGCCATAATCAAGACAGAATGTTTTTGGAATAAAAACAGTTACCTGCTTTCAGCCCCAGGTGGTAGCTATTGTCTGCCCTGATGATAGGTGATATTAATTTGTGATCCTGATGTCTTAAAATGGGATCACTCATCTCCGGTAGAAATAAGTCCACAGTGAAGTTGTCCCCTCATCCCCAAAGAGATAAACATATATGAATGAACTGAAGTGATAAGGTAACAACTACTGCTGCCTGGGATCATGAGAGACCTGAAATGAACTGATAGGAAGTGAAAGGTGGCTGAGATAATGAGAATAGACCCATCTGCAGAGGATCATAAAACCAGCAAAGACAAGGTCTTGTGTAAGATGCCTTCAGAAGCTTTGTCCATGAGAACTCTAAGGACTTCTCCAGACCTGTTGTCTGCTGCCCAAAAGGAGCCTCTGACCAGCATCCAAAGGGCTTCCGGACCCACTGGACTCTTCTGGAGGTACACTGGTCTCCCGGGCCATGGCTGTGGTTTTTTACTCACTTTATTAATGCCTGTGTGTAGAATGATAATTGTATAATTAATAGTGTGAAGACCTCTTGATAAATGGTAAATCTGAACATATGTATTTGTCTGACGTGTCATTGTGAAACCTCACAGCTTCAGTCAGTGTCAGCACAGCTAAGGAGCTTTTGTACGTAATGCACATGTCACTGGGCATAGTCTACAGGCACCTAATAACTCAAGTACCTTAACAGTCACTAATGAGTATATCTCCAAGGAACAGTCCAACAACACAGGACTGGCCGGACTCAAGGTAACTATATGTCCAATCCAGGGTCATAGTGAGTGGGCATCTGCCAACCAGGGGTCATTCCCCCTGCCTGCCATTGAGCAGTTCAGAAGTGACTGGTGTAAGCAGACATGAGTGAGCTTGCTGAATTCACTATTTGCCTCTTTGGAGGGGATCATACCCAGGACCTAGGTCATTGTGCCTTATCAGAGTCCTACACATTTCACTTGCAAATTATATTTGAAAATTAAATGACTATGTTGCAAGTCATTCACAAGACATTTTTTAAAATTGCATTCCAGAACCCATATTAACATCCAGTGACCTGTAGAAAGCAGTAGAGAAATGTATTAGGCAAAAAGTTCTGGCAAAGACCAGTCTGATACTGGCCTGATTACCCAACTTCAGGAATTGGCCACATCAACTCGAAGAGTGAAGAAAAATAAAAAGTACCAGATTTATTACAAGACATTAGGAACTATCCATTTAGATAGATGATTTTAGCTAACACAATATTACAACGTTATCCTGAAGAATATGTCCCTCTTCCAGAGAACCCAGGAGGTTATCATGACCCCTGGAAAGCCTGACCAGGAATAGGAGTGCAAGTGGCATAGGTGCATGAATGCAGAAATACAATCTCTACTGAAAGTAAGTTTCATACTAGGCAAGAATTACAGGATATACATAGAACTTTTGCTCACAAAGTCAAATCAGATGTACAAATTCAATGTGGTTTAGGAGTCAATGGTGGTAAGTTCATTGTGCTTATGGGAAGTGAAGTAGGACAAATGACTGTAATAGCAAATAACTCCAGGATTAATGATGAATTAATTGCTAGAGCAGAAAATATCCAAGACCTTCCTGACTTATGATGGGGATGGGTAAAGAAGTTGGATGAGATGATACCCAAAAATGATTCCCAGCTTTACCTAAACTAAACAATGGAAGACTGTAGAAGATGCCATTAAGCTATCTCAAGAATATGGAAGATTATTATTCGCTTCTGATGGGACAGGACTTTACAGGGCACCTGAAAAAATTCCCATGAAAAATCACTTTTACAAAATGTCAAGTTATGATATCCAAGATGAAACCAATGAGTCACAACATTCACATAATACACTGTACAACCCTGATCTCCTGTCATAAAATGTTTCTTACCTCTAAACCAAAGTTTCATTTTATAATTCAATTTTTCTCATTTTTTCTGTTCTCTTACCTTAAAAAAAGATCATTAAAAACTTTTGTATGTTTTTCATATATGCTTGCAAAGGATTGTAAAACTTTATTGTGATTATTGTTGCTTTAAGCTGAAACTTCCCTAATCTTTCTTTAGAGATTGTGGCATAGCATGCTAGTTTCCTTTCCATATCTAATTGTTTGCTGTAATGAATACACAAATACAGGCACTATTTTTGTAACTTTAAATAGACATCATCTCAAGTCTACAAGAATTATCCAAAATGGTATCTAATGACATTTCTAGGTCTTCAGACACTATTAACACAGATCGTAGCTCCTAGGTCCTGAAGATTTTACTAGATATTGGTTACCGAAACTGAGCTTTCTTGAATTCTTTCTCCTTCCACTGTGGTTTCCCACATTTCAACGTATCACCGATTTTTGTCCTCAAACATTACTTACATATTTTCACAGAATTAAATTAAAAATGAATCATCCCTCCTCTGAGTTTTGAAATGACCCTTTGCTTCCTATGATACTGATTCTTCTGGTCCTTTTTGTAGTTATATTTTAGAGTTTGCAAATATTCACACATGTTGCAATTGCATATACTTTTCTTTTCTTTTTTTTGGGGGGGGACGGAGTCTCGCTCTGTCGCCCAGGCTGGAGTGCAGTGGCCGGATCTCAGCTCACTGCAAGCTCCGCCTTCCGGGTTTACCCCATTCTCCTGCCTCAGCCTCCCGAGTAGCTGGCGCCCGCCACCTCACCCAGCTAGTTTTTTGTAATTTTTCGGTAGAGACAGGGTTTCACCGTGTTAGCCAGGATGGTCTCGATCTCCTGACCTCGTGATCCGCCCATCTCGGCCTCTCAAAGTGCTGGGATTACAGGCTTGAACCACCCACCGCGCCCGGCCTAATTTTCTTATTAGTTATTTTTTCCTCTTCTCCTAAAGTTGCTGTTATTTCTTTTAACTTTTTGTGGGAAAAGTTAAACCCATCTTTCACTTTGTTGATATGGTTATTTGTAATTTAACGCCTTGATTTTTGCTCAAATTGCTTTTCAAGTTACCCACTTTTAGGGAAGACATTATTTGGGTTTTGTTTAGTGTATCAGGCTTTTTTTAAGTTAGTTGTATCAAGAAGTGTAGACTTTTCTATACATAATATCCTTTTCTCCACAGTAGTTTTTTTTTTTTTTTTTTTTTTTTAAGTCTGTTAAAATAAAGGTCATCAAATGATCTTTTCCTAAACCTTTCCTCTACCAGAAATATCCTTAGAGTCACATGGGCCTTTCTCCCTTCTTGCTTTTGTAGGAGTCCAAAGCTAATCTGTCTCTGATCGGATTGCATGCACGTGTGCCTTTTGGGGCCCTTGTGCATTCGTTTTTCCTTCTCTTCTAACCTCAAAAATGGGTTTTCTCTGTTGGCTCTTTCCCTTTAACATAGAAGTATACTCATGCTTTTGTTGAATCTTGGAATAAAAGGCTTTCTTTACCATGTGTCTCCCTTTAACTACTACTACATCTCTCTTCTCAGCCAAATACTTGGGAAGAGAAGCCTTGAGTTTGTGTCGTTGTTTTCTCACCTCCAGTTCACTACTTTACCCACTGCCTGACACCCAGCTCACTCACACACACAAGCCCAATCACTAAGTTGCCATAGCTGATTTGTAGCTTTCCTGCCCTTCTGGCAAAATTTGACTCTGTGCATTGGGATAATACATGCTGAGTACCTATTGAACAGGCACTGTCCTAGGTGCTGCTGTTATAGAAATGAAAAGAAGGCATCATCTCCTTTCTAACAACTCACAGGAGCAGCCATTCCTGATTCATATGCAGGTCTCTTGACTCCCAGTGCTCACTTTTTCAGGCTGCACTTACTGCCATATAAATCACCCTATTCTCCAGGTCTTCTTTCTTCCCACTTCTCCTTACTATACACAACTTCTCAAGGCAATCACCTCCACGCCCATGGCTTCAGTTGCTTTCTCCATTCTCTGACAACAATGGAATTTTAAATGTTTTGTTTCATGTCTTTGCTTTATTTTGCACAAGATGCCTCATTTGCTGTAACCATAGATTCAAAGTTGCTCCATGAAAGTGATAAATGAAAAATGGTGATATTCTTAACATGTAAATTTCAGGAAGTTTTCCCAGTTACTCTTAATGGCTTGATCTAGAATGTGTGTTATTTTTGAAAGCATATGTTGGGATGCCACAAATGGACTTAGCCCACAGAGATTTATATTCAACTTTTGACCAGAGAGTTCCATTTTAATGTGACACTGAGAGTAAAAACTATCTTTTCCTGCTTACCCATTTTTCTTCCTACATTCTCTGCCAGGAGGAAGGCATCACTATGTACCCAGTCTTCCCCAGCAGAGCCTGAGCAGGTCTGTTTTCCCTCTACTTTCCCTTTTCTTTCACATCTCATGACCAAGCACTTCCTAGTCTGTCTCCCAAATGATCACAAACTTTTTTCTCAATTTTTGTCACTGCCACTGCCCTTAGCATTACTCTGCCTTTAGACAAAGTCTCTTCATTGGTTTGGTTGCTTCCTTCAGTTCTTCCTTATTATATAGTCCACTACACACACATCTGACAGAGACTTTTCACCTTTTTATGGTTCAGTGACTGAAATTTCCAGAATAAAATTAAAACCACCCCAGCATCAAATTTGAGGTCAAATAGAGGTGGGTTTGTATCCCAGGTTCATATACTATCCAGCAGTGTGGTCTTAGAAAATGGAACTCCTTAAGCCTTTGTTTGTGCATCTGCCTACACTCATTGAGAGTTGGGACTATTTCACACATACAGTGCCTGGCATGTAGAAGGGACTTGATCAATGTTGAATGAAAGGGAGGCATTTTAAAATCCACATCAAAAAAAGTTGTTCTGTCGGGGAGCAGTGGCTCACGCCTGTAATCCCAGCACTTTGGGAGAACAAGGCAGGTGGATAACCTGAGGTGAGGAGTTTGAGATCAGCCTGACCAACATGGCGAAACTCCGTCTCTACTAAAAATACAAAATTAGCTCTGCATGGTGGCACATACTGTAATCCCAGCTACTCGGGAGGCTGAGGCAGGAGAATCACTTGAGCCTGGGAGGCGGAGGTTGCGGTGAGCCAAGATCGCGCTATTGCACTCCAGCCTGGGCAACAAGAACGAAACTCCATCTCAAAATGTGTTCAGCAAGGTTGAAGCATAAAACGTTAATAGCCAGAATCATTTTTCAATTGTATTTCTATAAATCTGCAAGACACAATCTGAAAATGAAATTAGAGAAACAATTTCACTGGGCAACAAGAGCAAAAGTTCGTCTCAAATAATAATAATAATAATCTACAATGCCACTTCCCGTCCAAGCTTGACTTCTACCTTTACATTCTGATATGGTTTGGCCATGTCACCACCCAAATCTCATCATGAATTGTAATCCCCACAATCCTCATGTGTCAAGGGAGGGGCCTGGGGGGAGGTGACTGGATCATGGGGACAGTTTTCCTCTTGCTGTTCTTGTGGAATTCAGTGAGTCCTCATGAGATCTTACAGGGTTTTGTTTTGTTTTGTTTTGTTTTTTGGGATGGAGTCTTGCTCTGTTGCCCAGGCTGGAGTGCTATGGTGCGATATTGGCTCACTGCAGCCTCTGCCTCCTGGGTTCCAGTGATTCTCCTGCCTCAGCCTCCTGAGTAGATGGGATTACAGGCATGTGCCACCACACCCAGCTAATTTTTGTATTTTCAGTAGAGATGGGATTTCACTACATTAGCTAGGCTGGTCTCGAACTCCTGACCTCAGTTGATCCACCTGCCTTGGCCTCCCAAAGTGCTAGAGTTACAGGTGTGAGCCACTGTGCCCGGTTGAGATCTGATGGTTTTATACATGTTTGACAGTTGCTCCTTCACATGCTCACACTCTCTGTATGGCCACCATGTAAGTCGGACCTGGTTCCCTTTCTGCCATAATTGTACGTTTCCTGAGGCCTCCCCAGTCATATGAAACTGTAAGTCAATTAAACCTCTTTCCTTTATAAATTACACAACCTCAAGTATTTCTTTGTATCAGTCTGAAAACAGACTAATATACTTTCTGATATTCATGCTTGAGGAATTGGGGGATTCAGACTACCCGGGATCAAATTGTGCCCCACCCTTAGCAGTCATGTGACCTTGGGGAGGTTACTTACCTTCTCCATCTCAACTTCTTCTGTAAAATCTGTTAAATGAGATTGTTTCTGAGGATTAAATGTCCATGACACAGTGGGCAGATTGTTTCTGAGGGTTAAATGAGCATAACACACTGGGTACACTGTCAGGCACACACTACTTGCCAGATGTCGAGTATTCATCTTTATTGAATTAGGACTGTGGTAACCCACTTTAGACTGCAATAACCCACTTTATGGCTCTCGATTTTGTATGACGGAATCATACTTAGTGTTTTGTTAGTAAAAGCAAGAAAATCTGAAAGTCCCTGCCATGGAAGGAAGAAATAGCGGGGAGAAAAGGGAGTTGGTAAGTTTCAGCATTTCAGAGCTTGGAGGGACGAGTTAGGTTTCTATTTTATGGAGAAGGAGGTGGAGGCAGGATGGGTCCTAAGGTGTCATTCAAGACACACAGCCATAACTCTTTACTGAGAATAGAGCTAGGGCCCCAGGGATTGCTGTGGTCGAGTTGCAGACAAAAACAACCACTCATTGGAAGACAGGAGAGGAGTGTTTAGTTACAAAAGCAGTCAGCCATTCAGGTGTATCTACGTTCAGTCAGTAAATAAAAGTTGTTCAGCTTGGTTGCTAATGGGACCCACTCTACTGAGGCTTTGTGTAGAACTCATAGAGGAAGATGGCTTCAAGCAATGAACTACCCTGTGCTTTTCTTAGGACTAAAAAGCTCAGGAAGCTGGTGATGAATGAAAACCTTAGTCCACCTGGCACTGCACGAGGGGCCAGGAGAGCAGCAGCATCATAAGCCACAGGGTGGGGCAGCCCAGGCAGGGGCATTCTGAGCTGTTGGGGAGGGGTGGCAACCAGGGTGGGGCACTGTGAACTGTCGGGGAGGGCATTGTGAAGTGTGAGGTGGGGCATTGTGTGCCACATGCCTGGGCTCCCACCTGGGCCAGTGGGCTTCAGTCTGTAGGTGACTACAGAAGGAGGAGGAGCTCCGTCTGTTCTCTCTTCAGGCAGTTGTTGTGTCTCTCAGCGCTTGTTGGGTTCAAAACCTATTAAATAAGTCGACTGGTCTCCACCCTCCCAGACAAGTCAGCTCAGGGGAGGTGGCAGGGTGCGGGCCTTGGCCCGCAGCCACGGCCGGTGCCGGGGCCAGGGCCGGCTGTGAGGTGGGCAGGCGAGCAGCAGACAAGACCGTCTCTGCAAGTGCAGCATAGCCTTGGCCTAGGATAGCAGGAGTGCGTGGCCAAAGCTGTGAGCAGGGGCACAGGTGGTGGCAGACAGTAGAGGCGCCTTATGGGGAACATACTGACCTGTTGTGTGCGCCCCAGTGACCCTGAGTTTGACCAGCAACAGGGGTCCATGTGTCCCTCTGAATCTGAGATCTATGAGGCAAGAGCTGGGGACAGGATGGCAGGAGCTGGGAACAGAATGGCAGGAGCTGGGGACAGGATGGCAGGAGATGGGGCCGGGATGGCAGGGGCACCCATGGCTGCTGCTGTGCAGCCTGCTGAGGTGACTGTTGAAGTTGGTGAGGACCTCCACATGCACCACATCCACGACCGGGAGATGCCTGAAGGTAAGGAGGTGACGGGTGCCATCTGCCTTCTGCTTGCCTCTGGCTGCTGCTGTCCCCAAGGTCCCCTGGGAGGCATCGCCCACTTCGAGCTCCTTTCTGTCTGTAGCCAGCTTTTCTGGGAGCTGACCAGGAACAAGAGCTGGCTCTGCCTTGCATTCCCACCCCTTAGTCTTTCCCCACCAAGTCCAGCAGTTTCTTTTCGCCTCCCCTCCCAATCGCTCAGTTCTTGCTCTCTCATCTTTCTCCCAGGCTGCCATGGGACCATTTATTTATGGCTCTTCTTGTCGAATAAGCAGCAGTCGAATAAATGAGTTGATCAATTTTTACAAATGATTACATCTTTTTTTTTCTTTTCTCCCTTTATACATATAGCTTTGGAGTTTAACCCTTCTGCCAATCCAGAGGCAAGCACAATATTCCAGAGGAACTGTCAAACAGATGGTGAGACAATATTGTCTGTAGCTCTATTTATTATCCTGTGGGACTTTGCTGAGGCTTCTTTGGACTATTCTCTTCCTTTTCTCAATAAAAACTCAAATATCCCAACTTTCCAGTACCCATCTTATTTTTTCTTTGTACCTATCCAGATGGTACCTAAGTGAAGGAACCAGGTAAGTGCCTAATTGTTTCCTTTGTTAAAGTAGCCAAATCTCAGGACAGTTCATATTCAGATATTTGGGGATTTCTTATTTAAAATCAGAATGGAGGTTGCCATGGGAAAGGCTGTATGGTATTCTTAATGGGCTGCTGTAAGTCACCTTGATAGAAGCTGCTTAGTTTCTTCTAACTGTAATTTGAACACAGAAGGGGGGAAAAAAAGAGGGTGCTTAAAATAATTGTGAAAGGTGCAGAATGTCACGACCAGGGAAGCAGAAAAATGGCTGTGTGTGTGTGGGGGGGGGGGGTAGGGTTTGTCAAAGAAGTTTGCCCATGAGGCTCTGATGACTTTAAAATTCTTACTTTAACACAAAATGTGTCTCCAGATTTTTTCTGGTGACTTAACAGATTTTATTTACCTCCTTTTTCTGAAAGATAGGTGAAGTTCATGGTCAAAACTTTCAAAAGACATGAAACATCAATGTAGACTTTTAATGTGTAATATAAAAATTGCAGGTTAAAATCTCCGACCTTCCCTGTAAGAGTGTTTGTTGCTGAGGCTCCCCCTTTGTCCTTTCCCCTCCTGACAATAGCATCCTGTTCAAAGATAAGAAAATTGGAGTTTTGGCCAGGCATGGTGGCTCATGCCTGTAATCCCAGCACTTTAGGAGGCCGAGGCAGGTGGATCACCTGAGGTCAGGAGTTCGAGACCAGCCTGGCCAACATGGTGAAACCCCATGTCTACTAAAAAAATACAAAAATTAGCTGGGCGTGGTGGCGCATGCTTGTAGTTCCAGCTACTCTTGAGACTGAGGCAGGAGAATTGCATGAACCCGGGAGGCAGAGGTTGCAGTGAGCAGAGATCACCCCAGTGCACTCCAGCCTGGGTGACAGAGGAAGACCCTGTCTCACAAAAAAAAAAAAAGAAAGAAAGAAAGAAAGAAAAAAAGAAAGAAAGTTGGATTTTTTCAGTCTCTACACTGCTGGGAGAGGCAGGGGATGGGTGGTGGTAGAAAAGAGAAAACAGTTGATTTGCCTCTAAAATTTTGCGAAGAGATGAATCTAAGTAAAAGTAATTCTGGGTAGTAATATAGTTCTTGAATAAAAACTAAAATTTTCATGGAAAACATTGCATCACAGCGAAATTAAATCCAGTTGGTTTATTGGTTTCATTTAAATGCCAGAGATTTCATTACTGTAGAGGAAATGTCTTGTAGCTCTTCTATTTAAACTTTGGTTGGGCTCTTAATTTTTTAAGAAGTAGGATAATTAAGACTCATGATGAGTGTGACTTTGTAACTTGGAAGTACTATCCTCACTTTTCAAGATATTTAAGGATTGCTTTAGAATAAACAAATATATTATGTGAATTAATTGATTATACCTTTATACACAAAGTGTGTAAGTACTTGTGTAAACTTATCCTCTGCTTACTGATGTAAAGAAAACCTCTGAGTGATGTTACACACCAGTTGGTAGATGGGTAGTGTTGGATGAGTGCCCCAAAATGGCTCTTTATTGTCATTCTTTAGGATTACAACACAGTTTATGTATGTTTCACTTGGCCCTTTCCAATATAAATAAGGCCCGTGTATGTTCTCCCTATGTATTGCTAATGAAGAAATGAAGACTTAGAGATATCACATGTCTGTGGAAGACAGCTACTCAACAGAACTAAGGTTCTATGTCCTCAGAATGATGTGGAAGTGACAGATATGCTGAATTTACTTTTAAAAAAATTTTAAAACTCTAGAATACATCTTACACTTTGCCTATAAAATAGACCTGTCTTTTAAAACTTACTGCCATCTTGATTTATTTTATGCAAAGTTGATTTTACACAACTCAAAGCCAACATTTACCTCTTTTTCTTCTTCTTCTTCTTCTTCTTCTTTTTTTTTTTTTTTTTTGAATAAAGGTGGGTGTCACTATGTTACTCATTCTGGCTTCAAATTCCTGACCTGGGTTCAAGTGATTTTCCCATCTCAGCCTTCTGAGTAGCTGGGACTACAAGCATGTGCCATCTTGCCTGGCTCTATCTTATGTCCATACATTCATTTCAATGGATAAGAATAAAAGTAAAAGTAGTGAAATAGCCTAAATGCAGCAGTTGAGTAAACAACTTGATAAATTTTAATAAATGATTACATCTTTTTTCTTTTCTCCCTCTATACATATAGCTTTGGATTTTAACCCTTCTGCCAATCCGGAGGCAACCACAATATTCCAGAGGAACTCTCAGACAGATGGTGAGACAACATTGTTTTTTCCACCAAGAGAAAGAGTAAAAACTCTTGTTTGATCAGGTGTATTATAGGAAGTATTTAGAAAAACTCATATTGGTTTAAATTTTTCAACTTTTCACATATTCGCTTGTCTTATTTTAACATGTGATATATTTTCCTTTAGTTATCTTGTTAGTGAAAACATCTAGGCCGGGCGCGGTGGCTCAAGCCTGTAATCCCAGCACTTTGGGAGGCCGAGACGGGCGGATCACGAGGTCAGGAGATCGAGACCATCCTGGCTGACACGGTGAAACCCCGTCTCTACTTTAAAAAAATACAAAAAACTAGCCGGGCGAGGTGGCGGCGCCTGTAGTCCCAGCTACTCGGGAGGCTGAGGCAGGAGAATGGCGTGAACCCGGGAGGCGGAGCTTGCAGTGAGCTGAGATCCGGCCACTGCACTCCAGCCTGGGCGGCAGAGCGAGACTCCGTCTCAAAAAAAAAAAAAAAAAAAAAAAAATCTAAACTTTTTGTTTATACATTTTTGCCATCTTTTTATCAACACAATTTGTCATGTGATGGAGGAGTCATGGATTTCTCTTTATTCATAATTCTTGGCCCCTTTTCCTTTGCTCCAAAGAGTACATTTTAAAGACGAATGATAGAACTTAGGCTTCAGCTTGGTTTTCTTTTAAACAAATTACAAACATAGTTGTTATTATCAGGAATTGAATCTGTGATTTGGGTCTGCTCTCACACAGTCCTCTGAGCACATTCATTTACCACATCCAAGTTTATGCTACTCAAAACTTTTAAGTTATTAACCCTTTCATTTGATGTAATGTCAATTTAAACATGCCCTACTCCTGCTTATTTTCCTTAAAGTTATCGTTAAATCCTCATGTATTTGCTAAAAAGCCACGCACAAGCAAGTTTTCCAGTTGACTTAAACAGCAAGAATACAAGTGAGGGTTCTATAATAATATGTGAAGTAATGCAGCACAGTAAAACATGGGAGTTTGTAACCTTTGTTTTTATAGTTTGAGTAGACTTTGCCCATCTTGAGTCAGTTATTTCTGATCAGAATTTGAGTTCATTTTTTACATTACTATAAAGAGATACCTAAGGCTGGGTAATTTATAACAAAAAGAGGTTTAATTGGCTCATAGATCTTCAGGCTGTACAAACATGGCTTCAACATCTGCTTCTGGAGAGGGCCTCAGCAAGCTTACAGTCATGATAGAAGGCAAAGGGGAAGCAGGTTTTTCCACATGGTAAAGAGGGAGGAGAGAGGGGAAGGGGGAAGGTACCACACTCTTTTTTTTTTTTTTGAAATGGAGTCTTGCTCTGTTGCCCAGGCTGGAGTGCAATGGAGCAATCTTGGCTCACTACAACCTCCACCTCCCAGGTTCAAGCAATTCTCCGGCCTCAGCCTCCCGAGTAGTTGGGACTATAGGCGGGCACCATAACACCTGGCTAATTTTTGTATTTTTGGTATAGACGGGGTTTCACCATGGTGGCCAGGCTGGTCTCAAACTCCTGACCTCAGGTGATCTGCCCACTTCAGCTTCCCAAAGTGCTGGGATTATAGGCTTGAGCCACCGCACCTGGCCAGTACCACACTCTTTTAAACTACCATAATGAGAATTTGCTTATTACCATGAGGGTGGGACCAAGCCATTCATTGGGAATCCCCCACCATTACCCAAACACCTCCCACTAGGCCCTGTCTCCAACATTAAGGGTCACATGTTAACATGAGGTTTGGAGGGGGAACATATCCAACACGTATCAGAATTGTATTTCCCAGCTCCTTCCAGAGCCATTGGCTTCTCTCACCTAGAGAGCATGGAAGCGGTAAAAGAAAAGCTATTCCATGTCCCTCACTCTTCAGTGGTAGGAACTTTTGCCTACAAGGCCCTTCCAGCATCAAAGGCAGAGGCAGTGTAGGAAACAAAGCATGGCCCAAGTCCCTCTTAAGGCTTTTATTATTCTGGCCTTTTTTTAGAAAAACAAAAATGATTTTTCTGTGCTGCAGACACTATGTCCAATTAGGTTTGTATACTCATTTTACAATTAAAATTTACGAAAGGCTCTGTGGCTTACACCTGTAATCCCTGCTCTTTGGAAGGCCGAGATGGGTGGATCATGAGGTTAGGAGATCAAGACCATCCTGGCTAATGCAGTGTAACCTCCTCTCTGCTAAAAATACAAAAAAAAAAAAAAATTTTTTTTTTTTTTTTTTTTTTTTTTTTGAGACGGAGTCTTGCTGTGTCCCCCAGGCTGGAGTGCAGTGGTGCGATCTCGGCTCACTGCAAGCTCCGCCTCCCAGATTCACGCCATTCTCCTGCCTCAGCCTCCTGAGTAGCTGGGACTACAGGCGCCCACTACCGCGCCGGGCTAATTTTTTGTATTTTTAGTAGAGACGGTGTTTCACCGTGGTCTCGATCTCCTGACCTTGTGATCCGCCCGCCTCGGCCTCCCAAAGTGCTAGGATTACAGGCGTGAGCCACCGCGCCCGGCCAAAAAAAAAAAAAAAAATTAGCTAGGCGTGGTGGCACGTGCCTGTAGTCCCAGCTTGTCAGGAGACTGAGGCTGGAGAATCGCTTGAACCCGGGAGTCAGAGAGGTTGCAGTGAGCTGAGATCCCACCACTGCACTCCAGCCTAGGTTACACAGCGAGACTCCATCTGAAAAAAAAAATAAAAAAAAATTAGGAATCATTACTTTCGAGTTGTGTAAAGACCCCTTTTTGTTTTGTTTTTAGTGGCACATTAGTAGATAACCACTAAGTGTGGTTCAAGATGCTTACAGGGATTCTGTTGCATCTAGAGATAGGTGCCTGGTCAGGAAGTAGTTCTTAGAGCTGTTAGCTCTTAGCTTCTGATAATTAAAGTAAGCTATGTGTAAATACAGAATGAGAGAATACTAATGGATCATAGCTTATATATGCAACAGTTAAACTTTTTTATTAGCTAAGATTTTCATCTGGCCTAAATTTTTTGCCCTTTTCTTTTGTACATGAGGATTCCTTCACTTGCATGTAATAGAAACAAAAGGTAACGTAGATGAAAAGCTAAGTTTTTAGATTTGACTTTATGACATTAATCGTGCCAGATAATTTAAATTACAAATTATTGAAAATAGTTTTTTTAAATGTAATTTTGCCTCATTTTACATAGGAGTAATCACTAAGATGTTAACAACTACTTTTATTTTATGGTATTTGTATCAGAAGTGACCAGTTTTTTTTTTTATTCTTAGTTGTAGAAATAAGAAGAAGCAATTGTACAAACCGTGTAAGTAAACAGTCAAATAGTTAAGAAATGGATAGTTTGACATAAAAGTTGTCTCTCTTGATTTCTAAATTACAATGTGGACCCAGTGATGGTAGCATGGACTTCTTTTTGTGGATTTTCTAAATCTCTTCTATTTTCCTAAGTATTAAATTTATCCAGAAAAGTCTTTAGTGTGTCCACCTTTTAAGGATGTCTGATATTTAAGTTACATTTCAATAGTCTGGTTGTGGTAAAAAGATCTGCCTTAAGGCTGGGCATGGTAGCTCATGCCTGTAATCCCAGCACTTTAGGAGGCCAAGGTGGACGGATCATCTGAGGTCAGGAGTTCGAGACAACCGTGACCAACATGGTGAAATTCTGTCTCTACCAAAAATACAAAATTAGCCAGGTGTGGTGGCGCATGCCTGTAATCTCAGCTGCTCAGGAGGCTGATGCAGGAGAATCACTTGAACCTCGGAGGCAGAGGTTGCAGTGAGCCGAGATGGTGCCATTGCGCTCCAGCCTGGGCGAGAGAGTGAATCTCTGTCTCAAAAAAAAAGAAAAACTGCCTTAAATATTTAATCTTATTTTTAATGAAATAAAAATAGAATAAGTTAATGCCAGCACTGTCTACTGATTTTCTATCACAGCAGGTGAAAGCATACCTTCCTCGCTACACCATGGTCTTATGTTCCTCCCTCTGTTTCTTCCAATTGTAGCACACTTCTTCATTAAATCAGTAATATTTACATGATTATGACTCTGCAAATATTATTCACTGCTAAGTCATATGGTGTTTTCACTGTGCCTCTGCATTACATGTCCTTCATCCTGTCTCTGAAACAGTTCTGAAATCTGAGCACTTCCGCAATTCTCCTGGATCTTCCCTTTTTTCCTAGCCGATGTTAGTTTATCCATCCAAATATAGTAAGGAGCCTCTGGGTGGTCTGTTTGCTTTCACATCCATTATTTTTCAGCATGAAGTTAGTTTTCTGACTATTTGTTTGCCTATTTTCTAACAGCTGTTATTCCCCTAAGTATTGTAGCATTTATCACATGCCTTTCAAAGATATTTTCTGTCTGTAAAAACACATTTGTTCCTTTTTTTCTTTGTAGGAGGGCAACTTTCTTAGGCCTTTTGTCATCCTAGTTCAGTATGGAGTGGCTTTCCCTAGATAGGCTCGATGTCTGCTTTTCTGTGCTATCTCCTTAAAGTCTTTTGGGATCTCACATAACTGCTCTCTTGTGTGGGATCGCCTGAGTCCCTGATTCTGTGTTTCCTTCTGTCCGGTAATCCTCTCTAGTTGTACCTGAACACATTTTCCTGGGTGGAGATATTTAGAAAGCTGGCCAGCCTTAAAATCCCTCCTCTTTGAGAGAGAGGACATCTCTAGGTTGAATCTAAATTTTATGGTTCTGAAGACGTTTTGCAGTTGTGCTGTCATTACAGTGTTGTTCTTGAATCTATTGCCAGTGTGTGATACACTATTTACAACCAGGTTTTAGGTATCTGCAGAAGCTTTTTAGGATCTTCTCTATCTCTTAGGTTCTGAAATTTTATAACACCTGGGTGGGAGCAGGGCACAGTGGCTCATGCCCGTAATCCCAGCGCTTTGGGAGGCTGTGGTGGGTGGATCACAAGGACAGGAGTTCGAGACAAGTCTGGCCAATACAGTGAAACCCCATCTCTACTAAAAATACAAAAGCTAACAAGGAGTGGTGGCGTGCGCCTGTAGTCCCAACTGCTTGGGAGACTGAGGCAGGAGAATCACTTGAACCGAGGAGGCGGAGGTTGCAGTGAGCCCAGATTGCTCCACTGCACTCCAGCCTGGACAATAGAGTGAGACTCCATCTCAAAAAAAAAAAAAAAAATAACAGTCACAGCTTGGTGGGGATCTTCTCATTTTATTGAGGCTACTAAACCTGCAGACTATCTCTTCTTGAGAATTTTTTTATGTTCCGTTACTTTTTTATCGATAGTCTTGTTATTCAGATGCTAGGCTGCTTAGACCACTATACAGACATTGGTTTTTAATTTTTCCCCTTCTATTTTTTTCAGTTTGTCTTTTTATTCCACTTCTGGGATATTCTGTCATTTTATCCTCTACATTTTTATTGAATTTTATATTTTTGAGAGTATTTTAATATTTTTTTAAAGTTTTGCTCCTGATTTTGACTGGTCTCATGAATTCCTTTTTTCTGTTGTTTTGATCTCTTTTGTTGGAGGCTTCCCTCCAATGTGTGGTGGTCCCTGGTCTGCTTTATTTGGAAGCAGGACTTCTGTTAACTGATAGCGCTCAGTGTGAGGTTTTTCTGGCTCAGAGATACCATGGCCTAAACCTGGGATATATGGTTTGGGATGGGAATTGTGTTGAATTTGTGATTGCTTTTGGCAGTATGGTCCTTCTCACAATATTCATTCTACCGATTCATGAGCATAGGATGTCTTTCCATTTGTTTGTGTCCATGATTTCGTTCAACTATGTTTTGTAGTTCAAAGGGCATATCAAAAAAATAATCCAACCTGGCGCAGTAGCTCCCGCCTGTAATCCCAGCACTTTAGGAGGCCGAGGCGGGTGGATCACGAGGTCAGGAGTTTAAGACCAGCCTGGCCAACATGGTGAAACCCTGTCTCTACTAAAAATACAAAAATTAGCTGGGTATGGTGGTGCATGCCTGTAATCACAGCTACTCAGGAGGCTGAGGCAGGAGAATTGCTTGAACCTGGGAGGTGGAGGTTGCAGTGAGTCAAGATTACACCACTGCACATTCCAGCCTGGGTGACAGAGCAAGACTCCATCTCAAAATAATAATAATATTAATCCACCATGATCAAATGGGTTTCATACCAGGGATGCAGGGATGGATTAACACACACAAGTCAATGAATGTAATACACCACATAAACAGAATTAAAAACAAAAAATCACATGATCGTCTCAATAGACACAGAAAAAGCATTTGACAGAATGCAGCATCCTTCTATGATTAAAACCCTCAGCAAGATCGGCATACAAGGGCCATACCTCAATGTAATAGCCATCCATGACAAACCCACAGCCAACATAATACTGAATGGGGAAAATTTGAAAGCATTTCCCCCTGAGAACTGGAACAAGACAAGGATGCCCACTCTCACCATTTATTTTTTTATTTTATTTTATTTTATTTTCAAACATAGACTTTACTAAATGCTGCTCAATCCCCCAGTGAAGATCTTTCATTACAAAACAATTTTCCACACACCTGCAAGTTAAGAGATTGGAATGGTACTCTGATAACAAAAGATGTGAGAAATACTTCACCAAGTAAAAACATAGAAGACCTCTATGTAGTCAACCTTTTCAGAGCTCTACAGAGGAGAGCTACAAAAGCCTACTGCATTTCCTTTAAATAAAGCCAGGCAGTGACAACTAGTGCTCTGTATCACCACACTGTGGGACTCAAAGCCTCCATCCCTAGGTCAGGAGGGACTAGGTGAAGGGCAGGTCGTGAGGACTGGAAAGGCCCTGCCTTCAGCCTTTGAGAGGAGGAGGAGGAGGAGGAATGAGTTGAGAGGCAAGCTGGGTAATTCACCTGAGCTGCCTCTACCCATCCGTTACCACTCTGGGGAATTGCAGAGGAAGGGGGATATTCATGAGGAACAATCTGAAGAATTTTGGTTTACTTTCCCAGCTTTTATTTATATTTTGTGCTTTAAAAAGCCTGGAGATTTAAGGTTTTGTCTAAATTCCAGAGTACAGTAATATATTTCTTGAGGAAGGGGTTAGGGCAGGTAATTCCCCCCATCACATTTTTCTTGGTTAAAATGTGAAATGACAAAGCACTAAGATATTTCTTACACTCCATGAACTGCCTGAGTGCGGTATCATGTGCACTCTACAGAAAACCCATTGGAGGCTCTTAACTTCCAGAGACGATGTTTAAGATACGGGTTATAAAATGCTGCCCTTCATATGGTACTTCATATTTCTGGGTGAGACATATTTCTGGGTGAGACAAAGAGAAGGGTAAGGATGATACCTTAGTTTTATTTTAGGAAGTATTCTTTTTCCTAGGATGTAACTAAGGTTTGCAGCAGTCACTCTCACCACTTCTATTCAACATAGTACTGGAAGGTCTAGCCAGAGCAATCACACAAGAGAAAGCAATAAAAGGCATCCAGATCAGTAAAGAGGAAGTCAAACTGTTGCTGTTTGCTGATGATATGATCATATACCTGGGAAACCCTAAAGACTCTTCCCAAAAGCTCCTAGAACTGATAAATGAATTCAGGAAAGTTTCAGGAGACAAAATTAATGTACACAAATCAGTAGCTGTGTTATACCCCACCAGCAACCAAGCTTAGAATCAAACCAAAAACTCAACCCCTTTTATGATAGCTGCAAAAATAAAATAAAATAAAATACTTAGGAATAGACCTAACCACAGAGGTGAAAGACCTCTATAAGGAAGACAACATTAGTATTTTTAATGGGTTAAAATGAGAGGCAGCAGGTACAGTGGAAGAAATCAGTGGGTGGGCCTCGGCGTCCAACAGGTACTGGACCTTTGATGGTAAGGCTTTTTTTTTTTTTTTTTTTTTTTTTTTGGCTTACTAAGTTACTAGGTACTATTATTTTGTAGTTTTTGTCACTAAACCTTAAAACTACTAAGTAACCGCTTCCATTTATTGTTGAAGAGCATAAAATTTCATACTCTAATTTATGCTGACTGATGTTAGATTATTTGTTTCTATTTTGTGACTACCTTAAATAATACCTATAAATAATAAACTGTTAGTAATGTTTTTGCTGTAATTGAATGTAGTAAGATTTATCTTCCAAATGATAACCGAATTGTCAAACACTTGTCAGAGTTTTGGATTTACTCAGAATTCTATGCTTAGCAGCTGGACGTAGGAAGAGTAGGGCCCTCCCTTACTCTTATGGAGAGGCATACTTTCTCGTGAGGGGAATACTCTGCAAGAATTGGTATCTTGTTAGCAGTGGTGACTTCAACTAACTAGTGCACAAAAAAACATGTATTGGTGAGGCTGCCAACAAAGAGATCCAAGAGGGTAGATGGAGTCGAGCTTGCTGAAACAAGGAAAGAGAAAAGCAGTATTCTAGGCAGAGAGCAGGGGTAGAGCAGGAAAATGGCTAGGTGCAGGTCAGATGATTTATAGAATGAAATTAATCAAGTTTTGAAATGAATGGAAAATATTCTCTGAGAGTCTTGTTTGAGTCATGTCATGGCAGTCTTATTTAAACATGAAGTGAAAGTTAGCTTTTTAAGTTGTCATGTGTTTTCAGGGTGTGAGAGAATATTTAAGTGATACTCTTTTTATCCTCCACATAAGAAAATAGGACTAGAGAAACCTATGGCTTCCTCGTTTGTTGGTGGCCTAGCAGCCCTGGCACACAGAGCCTCTGAATCTGAAACACTTGTTTTGTCCCAATATCACCTGAAATAATACATTTAGGATGAGTAATTTAGTAAATGCATTAGTCTTGTATTCACTGCAATAAAATGCTCTTGTACCAGTATTATTTAATGCATTACATTTTATCATAGTAAATAAATCATAGAAATAGAAATTCTCAGCTGCTTTATATTGCTGTAGAAAAAAACAATGAAATCTTATTTTAAACTTTTCTCATGATTTTTAAAGGGAATTCATAAAATCCTTGTTAGGTTTGATGGCAGGTACCATATGAAGGGCAGCATTTTATAACCCGTATCTTAAACATCGTCTCTGGAAGTTAAGAGCCTCCAATGGGTTTTCTGTAGAGTGCACATGATACCGCACTCAGGCAGTTCATGGAGTGTAAGAAATATCTTAGTGCTTTGTCATTTCACATTTTAACCAAGAAAAAAATACACTTTGATAAGTTTAGCTTATACTTCCCTTCCCCTTCAGGTATCTACTGTGCGTTTCAGTCAACAATACAGCTCATGTTCGACAATATTCCTTGATGACAGCACAGCCAGCCAGCCTTATCTTACAAAGACAATAATATCGTGAGTACAACTATACTGCCAAGGGATGGATTCCTTTATTCTAAAATTATTTCAGCCATTTGGTTGTCCTCTTCCACAATCAGTTTAAGAAATTAGAATCAACTATATATTGATATCCAGATTCTAAATATTAAGTATTAATTTCTCTTTTAATCTTAGACGTTGTGGTGGAAGGAAAAAATCAGTTAGCAGAGAAGCAATCCCAGAAACAGTGTATCTTTTTGATGCCTTTATGCCTTTAGACAATGTTGAGCACAGTGAGAAGGATAGGTTCCCTTTATTGAATGTTTTTTGTGAAAACTTAGTGTTTCAATGCATTATAGACCTAAATCAGTGTGCACTACTTTGGACATTAGCCTGGGAAGAAGGAACAGCTTTTCCTCTTCTGGCACCACAGTGTATCTGCATTTGAATTTCTCCCATTGTGCATGAGCACCTCGTGGGCCACAAAGATGCGCTTTGAGAGCACCCTGAGTTGAAGTTTATTTTAAAAGGAACAACCAACACCAGCACCAGCTCCACAGGGGCTGTCCAGTGTACATTATTATCATCTCCTTGGGATAGGAGTGTTGATTTTTAGAACACAGTTTGGAAAGTGCTAATTTATTAGAACACAGTTTGGAAAGTGCTAATTTAGATTATTAATGTCTTTAATTTTACTATTCATTCTGTAAACATAACTAGCTTATAAACAATTTTGTTTCAAATGCACTAGCCTTTTTAGCGAATTCAATTATCAGTAACTTTTACTGCAATTAAAAATGGCAAGTTTACACTCATAGTAATGTCATTTTCTCCCTCCATTTCAACAATAGTTGTGATGAAATTGTGTTTCCGCAAAAACTGGACTCAAACTCTGTATCAAGTCCTGAGCTTTGGGACCTATTGAGTAATCACTAAATGTCTGTAGTCAGCCGAGTCTCTTAAATCTTTGAGCGCACATACACCAAAACTACTTCGACTGGAGTCCCTGGCTTCTTTTGAGTTCAAAAGATTCTGATGTGTTAGCATACAATTCAAAAGTAGCTTTGAAGATTAATCTTGCTCAAACAAATTTCATGCTTTTTTTCTCATTATTCTACTTTGTAGAAGTCTACTTTTGAAAGTAAAGTAACTTTTAATTTGCCATCAGCAAGTCTGAGAAATAATCATTTGGTATATTCACTATTGGTGAAATAAAGGTTTATTGAGCAAATTAATAGGGCAAATTGGCTTCAAGAAAAGATTTTGAAAAATGTTGATCACAAGTCAGTAGTGCAGTGTTGTCAGTGGGATAGGTGGAACTCACTGAGATCACTTATGCAAGGTTTTTTTTTTTTTTTTTTTTCCAAAATACAGGTCTGCAAACACACGTATCTTCCCATCTTCACTTTCCCTCTATCTCTAGGCACTGAGAAGCCTTTTAGGAAAATAGGGATGGATGTGAGGCATCTTTATGTGAAGAAAGGCATCCCAGAAGATTCTGATTTTCACCCCAGCTCTATCATTCCAAACTTTGCTGCACATGGAAATCACCTGGGAAACTTTTACCAACGACTTTGATGCCCAAACTCATACCCAACACTAATTAAATTAAAATGTCTCATGTTGAAGATGAAGCCGTTATTAGAGCTTCTCAGGTGATTTTAACGTGCAGCAAAGTTTGAGAGCCACAGCTTAATTTGAGTTTAGGAAGAGAAACTGCTCCTATTTGGTGGGAATTTGGGCAAGTCAGTTTTAAGGTTTGTTTCCCTGATTTGTAAAATGAGTGTTGAATTAAAGGTCATGTAAGGTCATTGGTCCTTTCCAGCATGTAACTTTAAATTCCGTGATTGTGAAATTATTTCAGGGATAAAAACTACTTGAAGCACTGTAGACATATCCATCTTACATGCTAATGTTTCAGGCGTTTTAACAAGTGCTAATATTGTGTAGGCCTATTAACTAAAATTGAGATTTTCCTTCCCTCAGTTGTTTTGAGCCTCATTCTACAAAATTAGCTGGGTGCGGTTGCGCATTGCTGTAATCCCAAATACTCGGGAGGCTGAGGCAGGAGAATTGCTTGAACCCGGGAGGAAGAGGTTGTGGTGAGCCGAGATCATCACCATTGCACTCCAGCCTGGGCAACAAGAGCAAGACTCTATCTCAAAAAAAAAAAAAAAAAAAAAATTACCTAGGCATAGTGGTACAAACCTGTAATCCCAGCTACTTGGGAGGCTGAGGCATGAGAATCGCTTGAACCTGGGAGGTGGAGGTTGTGGTGAGCCAAGATCGCACCACTGCACTCGAATCTGAGCAACAGAGCGAGACTCTAAGTCAAAAAATAAATAAATACATAAAATAAATCGCATGGGATGAAAGGCTTTGCGGGTAGAAGAGCATATAACAGGGAAATCTGTTATTATTTATATATTATAATCGTCAACAGAAACGTGTCTTCTAACAGCATATTGCTTCGCATTTTGGTTCTCATATTTTTGCAAAAACCCAAGAAATGAAACAAAGTGCCCTTATGGTGCTGTTCTGAACTAGAAGATTTGAATTTCAGGGCCACTAGGAGAGTTTCCTCTGCCCCCATTTTAAAAAGTGTCTTCAGGCCTAACAAATGGTAACATCTATTGTTATGAATTGTTTTTCCTTCCACAGAGTGACCTTGGAGATACATCATGATATCACGCAAAGGTGAGCTTTTTAGAAACCTGTCTTGTTATTCTAGCTAATTGCTTTGCAAGATATCAAGCTCGGTGTTAGGTCACAGCTCTAGACATCATAAGCTGTATTGTGCCTGCTAAAATATCAAAGCAAATTATTTGTGTTTTCTTTGTTCCTTAAGACTCTTTTAATTCTTAAATGATTGAGAATCTCAAAGAGTATGTGTTTATATTGATTATATTGATATTTACTGTGGTAGAAATATAACATTGAGTTTTTTTTCAAAATCTATTTTTAGATTAGATTTCACAGCCTTACCACTGTTGATATTATGAGCTAGATAACGCTTTGTTGTGAGGACTGTCCTGTGCATTGCAGAGAGTTTGGCAGCATTCATGGCCGCTACCAACTAGATGTCAGTAGTAACCCATGGCCCAGGTTGTGACAACAGAAAATATTCCTAGAGAACAATATTGTTATCAGAAATTTTTCATCGAAAAAGTAACTTTTCTACAACAAAAAGTGGAGTAAAAAGTGTGTCATGTATTTATATTATTTAAAGTCTCATGTTGACCTTCATAGGAGACAACTGGATTCTCTAGATCTTTCTTTGCAATTTGCTCTAAAGAAGCAATAAGAGACCGGGCGGGGTGGCTCAGGCCTGTAATCCCAGCACTTTGGGAGGCCGACGCGGGCGGATAGCAAGGTCAGGAAATCGAGACCATCCCGGCTAACACTGTGAAACCTGTCTCTACTAAAAATACAAAAACTTAGCTGGGCATGGTGGCACGCACCTGTAGTCCCAGCTACTCTGGAGGCTGAGGCAGGAGAACCGCTTGAATCAGGGAGACGGAGGATGCAGTGAGCCGAGATCACACCACTGCATTCCAGCTTGGGTAACAGAGCAAGACTCCATCTCCAAAAAAATAAATAATTAAATAAACAAATAAAAAGTAATAAGACTGCTGGGTGCGGTGGTTCACACCCGTAATCCCAGCACTTTGGGAGGCTGAGGTGGGCAGATCACTTGAGGTCAGGAGTTTGAGACCAGTCCGATCAACATGGTGAAACCCGCCTCCACTGAAAGCACAAAAAATAGCTGGGCACGGTGGTGCATGCCTGTAGTCCCAGCTACTTGGGTGGCTGAGGTAGGAGAATCGCATGAACACAGGAGGCGGAGGTTGCAGTGAGCTGAGATCTCACCATTGCAGCCCAGCCCGGGCGACAGAGGGAGACTCCGTCTCAAAAAAAGAAAATAAGAAGCAATAAAGGGACTTAACCTCATGCAAATATGTAGTTGGTAAAAGGGGTATTTTTTAAGTTTTCAGACAGTTGTGGGTATTCTTTAATACTAAATCAAAACTTCACAAGTGCTAGTTTCTTAAATTAGTCATGGTGGCATTTTCCATATTAATAAATTTATTCCATCAGTACTCATTGATCTTTCTTGCACAGTAAATGAATCTTTCACCCCATACTTGCATTTATAATATTATGCATTAATTACTTGGCATATATTGGTTTATGTTTTATTGTGTCAAAAATCACTTTTAATTTAACCACCAATCTTTAAAACACTTTTAAGAATTGAAAAGCGGTCAAGCCTACAGTAGAAGGAACAAGTTTTTCTTTTCTTTCCTTTTTCATTTTTTTTTAAATTATACTTTAAATTCTAGGGTACATGTGCACAGTGTACGGGTTTGTTACATATGTATACATGTGCCATGTTGGTGTGCTGCACCCATTAACTCATCATTTACATTAGGTATATCTCCTAATGCTATCCCTCCCCCCTCCCCCCACCCTACAATAGGCCCCAGTGTGTGATGTTCCCCTTCCTGTGTCCAAGTGATCTCATTGCTCAATTCCCACCTATGAGTGAGAACATGCAGTGTTTGGTTTGCTGTTCTTGCCATAGTTTGCTGAGAATGATGGTTTCCAGCTGCATCCATGTCCCTACAAAGGACACAAACTCATTCTTTTTTCTGGCTGCATAGTATTCCATGGTGTATATGTGCCACATTTTCTTAATCCAGTCTGTCACTGATGGACATTTGGGTTGATTCCAAGTCTTTGCTATTATGAATAGTGCCGCAATAAACATATGTGTGCATGCGTCTTTATAGCAGCAAGATTTATAATCCTTTGGGTATATACCCAGTAATGGGATGGCTGGGTCATATGGTATTTGTAGTTCTAGATCCTTGAGGAATCGTCATACTGTTTTCCACAATGGTTGAACCAGTTTACAATCCCACCAACAGTGTTTCCTGACTTTTTAATGATTGCCATTCTAACTGGTATGAGATGGTATCTCATTGTGGTTTTGATTTGCATTCCTCTGATGGCCAGTGATAACGAGCAGTTTTTCATGTGTCTGTTGGCTGTATGAATGTCTTCTTTTGAGAAGTGTCTGTTCATATCCTTTGCCCACTTTTTGATGGGGTTGTTTGTTTTTTTCTTGTAAATTTGTTTGAGTTCTTTGTAGGTTCTGGATATTAGCCCTTTGTCAGATGAGTAGATTGCAAAAATTTTCTCCCATTCTGTAGGTTGCCTGTTCACTCTGATGATAGTTTCTTTTGCTGTGCAGATGCTCTTTAGTTTAATTAGATCCCATTTGTCAATTTTGGCTTTTGTTGCCATTGCTTTTGGTGTTTAGACATGAAGTCCTTGTCCATGCCTATGTCCTGAATGGTATTACCTAGGTTTTCTTTTAGGGTTTTTATGGTTTTAGGTCTAACATTTAAGTCTCTAATCCATCTTGAATTAATTTTCGTATAAGGAGTAAGGAAAGGATCTAGTTTCAGCTTTCTACTTATGGTTAGCCAATTTTCCCAGCACCATTTATTAAATAGGGAATCCTTTCCCCATTTCTTGTTTTTTGTCAGGTTTGTCAAAGATCAGATGGCTGTAGATGTCTGGTATTATTTCTGAGGGCTCTGTTCTGTTTCATTGGTCTATATCTCTGTTTTGGTACCAGTACCATGCTGTTTTGGTTACTGTACCCTTGTAGTATAGTTTGAAGTCAGGTTGTGTGATGCCTCCAGGTTTGTTCTTTTGGCTTAGGATTGTCTTGGTAATGTGGGGTCTTTTTTGGTTCCATAGGAACTTTAAAGCAGTTTTTTCCAATTCTGTGAAGAAACTCATTGTCAGCTTAATGGGGATGGCATTGAATCTATAAATTACCTTGGGAAGTATGGCCATTTTCATGATATTGATTCTTCCTATCCATGAACAAGATGTGTTCTTCCATTTGTTTGTGCCCTCTTTTATTTCACTGAGTGGTGGTTTGTAGTTCTCCTTGAAGAGGTCCTTTACATCCCTTGTAAGTTGGATTCCTAGGTATTTTATTCTCTTTGAAGCTATTGTGAATGGGAGTTCATGATTTGGCTCTCTGTTTGTCTATTACTGGTGTATAAGAATGCTTGTGATTTTTGCACATTGAATTTGTATCCTGAGACTTTACTGAAGGTGTTTATCAGCTTAAGGAGATTTTGGACTGAGATGATGAGGTTTTCTAATTATACAATCATGTCATCTGCAAACAGGGAAAATTTGACTTCTTCTTTTCCTAACTGAATATGCTTTATTTCTTTCTCTTGCCTTATTGCCCTAACCAGAACTTCCAACACTATGTTGAATAGGAGTGGTGAGAGAGGGCATCCCTGTCTTGTGCCAGTTTTCAAAGGGAATGCTTCCAGTTTTTGTCCATTCAGTATGATATTGGCTGTGGGTTTGTCATAAATAGCTCTTATTATTTTGAGATACATTCCATCAATATCAAATTTATTGAGAGTTTTTAGCATGAAGGGGTTTTGAATTTTGTCAAAGGTCTTTTCTGCATCTATTGAGATAATCATGTGTTTTTTTCTTTGGTTCTGTTTATATGCTGGATTATGTTTATTAATTTCCATATGTTGAACTAGCCTTGCATCCCAGGGATGAAGCCCACTCGATCATGGTGGGTAAGCTTTTTGATGTGCTACTGGATTCGGTTTGCCAGTATTTTATTGAAGATTTTTGCATCGATGTTCATCAACGATATTGGTCTAAAATTCTCTTTTTTTGTTGTGTCTCTGGCAGGCTTTGGTATCAGGATGATGTTGGCCTCATAAAATGAGTTAGGGAGGATTCCCTCTTTTTCTCTAGATTGGAATAGTTTCAAAAGGAATGGTACCAGCTCCTCCTTGTACCTCTGGTAGAATTCGGCTGTGAATCCATCTGCTCCCAGACTTTTTTTGGTTGGTAGGCTATTAATTATTGCCTCAATTTCAGACCCTACTATTGGTCTATTCAGGGATTCAACTTCTTCCTGGTTTAGTCTTGGGAGAGTGTAAGTGTCCAGGAAATTATCCATTTCTTCTAGGCTTTCTAGTTTATTTGCATAGAGGTGTTTATAGTATTCTCTGATGGTAGTTTGTATTTCTGTGGAGTCGGTGGTGATATCCCCTTTATCTTTTTTTATTGTGTCTATTTGATTCTTCTCTCTTTTCTTCTTTATTAGTCTTGCTAGCAGTCTATCACTTTTGTTGATGTCTTCAAAAAACCAGCTCCTGGATTCATTGATTTTTTGGAGGGTTTTTTGTGTCTCTATCTCCTTCACTTCTGCTCTGATCTTAGTTATTTCTTGCCTTCCACTAGCTTTTGAATGTGTTTGCTCTTCCTTCTCTAGTTCTTTTAATTGTGATGTTAGGGTGTCAATTTTAGATCTTTTCTGATTTCTCTTGTGGGCATTTAGTGCTATAAAGTTCCCTCTATGCACTGCTTTAAATGTGTCCCAGAGATTCTGGTATGTTGTATCTTTGTTCTCATTGGTTTCAAAGAACATATTTATTTCTGCCTTCATTTCGTTATGTACCCAGTAGTCATTCAGGAGCAGGTTGTTCAGTTTCCATGTAGTTGAGCGGTTTTGAGTGAGTTTCTTAGTCGTGAGTTCTAGTTTGATTGCACTGTGGTCTGAGAGACAGTTTGTTATAATTTCTGTTCTTTTACATTTGCTGAGGAGTGCTTTATTTCCAACTATGTGGTCAATTTTGGAATAAGTGCAATGTGGTGCTGAGAAGAATGTATATTCTGTTGATTTGGGGTGGAGAGTTCTGTAGATGTCTATTAGGTCTGCTTGGTGCAGAGTTGAGTTCAATTCCTGGGTATCCTTGTTAACTTTCTGTCTCATTGATCTGTCTATGTTGACACTGGGGTGTTAAAGTCTCCCATTATTATTGTATGGGAATCTAAGTCTCTTTGTAAGTCTCTAAGGACTTGCTTTATGAATCTGGGTGCTCCTGTATTGGGTGCGTATATATTTAGGATAGTTAGCTCTTCCTGATGAATTGATCCCTTTACCATTATGTAATGGCCTTCTTTGTCTCTTTTGTTTTTTTTTTTTTTTTTTTTTTATTTATTATTATTATACTTTAAGTTGTAGGGTACATGTGCATAACGTGCAGGTTTGTTACATATGTATACTTGTGCCATGTTGCTGTGCTGCACCCATCAACTCGTCATTTACATCAGGTATAACTCCCAATGCAATCCCTCCCCCCTCCCCCCTCCCCATGATAGGCCCCGGTGTGTGATGTTCCCCTTCCTGAGTCCGAGTGATCTCATTGTTCAGTTCCCACCTATGAGTGAGAACATGCGGTGTTTGGTTTTCTGTTCTTGTGATAGTTTGCTAAGAATGATGGATTCCAGCTGCATCCAAGTCCCTACAAAGGACTCAAACTCATCCTTTTTTATGGCTGCATAGTATTCCATGGTGTATATGTGCCACATTTTCTTAATCCAATCTGTCACTGATGGACATTTGGGTTGATTCCAAGTCTTTGCTATTGTGAATAGTGCTGCAATAAACATACGTGTGCATGTGTCTTTATAGCAGCATAATTTGTAATCCTTTGGGTATATACCCAGTAATGGGATGGCTGGGTCATATGGTACATCTAGTTCTAGATCCTTGAGGAATCGCCATACTGTTTTCCATAATGGTTGAACTAGTTTACAATCCCACCAACAGTGTAAAAGTGTTCCTATTTCTCCACATCCTCTCCAGCACCTGTTGTTTCCTGACTTTTTAATGATTGCCATTCTAACTGGTGTGAGATGGTATCTCATGGTGGTTTTGATTTGCATTTCTCTGATGGCCAGTGATGATGAGCATTTTTTCATGTGTCTGTTGGCTGTATGAATGTCTTCTTTTGAGAAATGTCTGTTCATGTCCTTTGCCCACTTTTTGATGGGGTTGTTTGTTTTTTTCTTGTAAATGTGTTTGAGTTCTTTGTAGGTTCTGGATATTAGCCCTTTGTCAGATGAGTAGATTGCAAAAATTTTCTCCCATTCTGTAGGTTGCCTGTTCACTCTGATGGTAGTGTCTTTTGCTGTGCAGAAGCTCTTTAGTTTAATGAGATCCCATTTGTCAATTTTGGCTTTTGCTGCTGTTGCTTTTGGTGTTTTAGACATGAAATCTTTGCCCATGCCTATGTCCTGAATGGTACTACCTAGGTTTTCCTCTAGGATTTTTATGGTATTAGGTCTAACATTTAAGTCTCTAATCCATCTTGAATTAATTTTCGTATAAGGAGTAAGGAAAGGATCCAGTTTCAGCTTTCTACTTATGGCTAGCCAATTTTCCCAGCACCATTTATTAAATAGGGAATCCTTTCCCCATTTCTTGTTTCTCTCAGGTTTGTCAAAGATCAAATGGCTGTAGATGTGTGGTATTATTTCTGAGGACTCTGTTCTGTTCCATTGGTCTATATCTCTGTTTTGGTACCAGTACCATGCTGTTTTGGTTACTGTAGCCTTGTAGTATAGTTTGAAGTCAGGTAGCGTGATGCCTCCAGCTTTGTTCTTTTGGCTTAGGATTGTCTTGGAGATGCGGGCTCTTTTTTGGTTCCATATGAACTTTAAAGCAGTTTTTTCCAATTCTGTGAAGAAACTCATTGGTAGCTTGATGGGGATGGCATTGAATCTATAAATTACCTTGGGCAGTATGGCCATTTTCACGATATTGATTCTTCCTATCCATGAGCATGGTATGTTCTTCCATTTGTTTGTGTCCTCTTTGATTTCACTGAGCAGTGGTTTGTAGTTCTCCTTGAAGAGGTCCTTTACATCCCTTGTAAGTTGGATTCCTAGGTATTTTATTCTCTTTGAAGCAGTTGTGAATGGAAGTTCATTCCTGATTTGGCTCTCTGTTTGTCTATTACTGGTGTATAAGAATGCTTGTGATTTTTGCACATTAATTTTGTATCCTGAGACTTTGCTGAAGTTGCTTATCAGCTTAAGGAGATTTTGGGCTGAGACAATGGGGTTTTCTAAATATACAATCATGTCATCTGCAAACAGGGACAATTTGACTTCTTCTTTTCCTAACTGAATACCCTTTATTTCTTTCTCTTGCCTGATTGCCCTAGCCAGAACTTCCAACACTATGTTGAATAGGAGTGGTGAGAGAGGGCATCCCTGTCTTGTGCCAGTTTTCAAAGGGAATTTTTCCAGTTTTTGCCCGTTCAGTATGATATTGGCTGTGGGTTTGTCATAAATAGCTCTTATTATTTTGAGGTACGTTCCATCAATACCGAATTTATTGAGCGTTTTTAGCATGAAGGGCTGTTGAATTTTGTCAAAAGCCTTTTCTGCATCTATTGAGATAATCATGTGGTTCTTGTCTTTGGTTCTGTTTATATGCTGGATTATGTTTATTGATTTGCGAATGTTGAACCAGCCTTGCATCCCAGGGATGAAGCCCACTTGATCATGGTGGATAAGCTTTTTGATGTGTTGCTGAATCCGGTTTGCCAGTATTTTATTGAGGATTTTTGCATCGATGTTCATCAGGGATATTGGTCTAAAATTCTCTTTTTTTGTTGTGTCTCTGCCAGGCTTTGGTATCAGGATGATGTTGGCCTCATAAAATGAGTTAGGGAGGATTCCCTCTTTTTCTATTGATTGGAATAGTTTCAGAAGGAATGGTACCAACTCCTCTTTGTACCTCTGGTAGAATTCAGCTGTGAATCCATCTGGTCCTGGACTTTTTTTGGTTGGTAGGCTATTAATTGTTGCCTCAATTTCAGAGCCTGCTATTGGTCTATTCAGGGATTCAACTTCTTCCTGGTTTAGTCTTGGAAGAGTGTAAGTGTCCAGGAAATTATCCATTTCTTCTAGATTTTCCAGTTTATTTGCGTAGAGGTGTTTATAGTATTCTCTGATGGTAGTTTGTATTTCTGTGGGGTCGGTGGTGATATCCCCTTGATCATTTTTAATTGCGTCGATTTGATTCTTCTCTCTTTTCTTCTTTATTAGTCTGGCTAGTGGTCTGTCAATTTTGTTGATCTTCTCAAAAAACCAACTCCTGGATTCATTGATTTTTTGGAGGGTTTTTTGTGTTTCTATCTCCTTCAGTTCTGCTCTGATCTTAGTTACTTCTTGCCTTCTGCTAGCTTTCGAATGTGTTTGCTCTTGCTTCTCTAGTTCTTTTAATTGCGATGTTAGAGTGTCAATTTTACATCTTTCCTGCTTTCTCTTGTGGGCATTTAGTGCTATAAATTTCCCTCTACACACTGCTTTAAATGTGTCCCAGAGATTCTGGTATGTTGTATCTTTGTTCTCATTGGTTTCAAAGAACATCTTTATTTCTGCCTTCATTTCGTTATGTACCCAGTAGTCATTCAGGAGCAGGTTGTTCAGTTTCCATGTAGTTGAGCGGTTTTGATTGAGTTTCTTAGTCCTGAGTTCTAGTTTGATTGCACTGTGGTCTGAGAGACAGTTTGTTATAATTTCTGTTCTTGTACATTTGCTGAGGAGTGCTTTACTTCCAATTACGTGGTCAATTTTGGAGTAAGTATGATGTGGTGCTGAGAAGAATGTATATTCTGTTGATTTGGGGTGGAGAGTTCTATAGATGTCTATTAGGTCTGCTTGCTGCAGAGATGAGTTCAATTCCTGGATATCCTTGTTAACTTTCTGTCTCGTTGATCTGTCTAATGTTGACAGTGGAGTGTTGAAGTCTCCCATTATTATTGTATGGGAGTCTAAGTCTCTTTGTAAGTCTCTAAGGACTTGCTTTATGAATCTGGGTGCTCCTGTATTGGGTGCATATATATTTAGGATAGTTAGCTCTTCCTGTTGAATTGATCCCTTTACCATTATGTAATGGCCTTCTTTGTCTCTTTTGATCTTTGATGGTTTAAAGTCTGTTTTATCAGAGACTAGTATTGCAACCCCTGCTTTTTTTTTGTTCTCCATTTGCTTGGTAAATCTTCCTCCATCCCTTTATTTTGAGCCTATGTATGTCTCTGCATGTGAGATGGGTCTCCTGAATACAGCAGACTGATGGGTCTTGACTCTTTATCCAGTTTGCCAGTCTGTGTCTTTTAATTGGAGCATTTAGTCCATTTACATTTAAGGTTAATATTGTTATGTGTGAACTTGATCCTGCCATTATGATATTAACTGGTTATTTTGCTCATTAGTTGATGCAGTTTCTTCCTAGCCTCAATGGTCTTTACATTTTGGCATGTTTTTGCAATGGCTGGTACCGGTTGTTCCTTTCCATGTTTAGTGCTTCCTTCAGGATCTCTTGTAAGGCAGGCCTAGTGGTGACAAAATCTCTAAGCATTTGCTTATCTGTAAAGGATTTTATTTCTCCTTCACTTATGAAACTTAGTTTGGCTGGATATGAAATTCTGGGTTGAAAATTCTTTTCTTTAAGAATGTTGAATATTGGCCCCCACTCTCTTCTGGCTTGTAGAGTTTCTGCTGAGAGATCTGCTGTTAGTCTGATGGGCTTCCCTTTGTGGGTAACCCGACCTTTCTCTCTGGCTGCCCTTAAGATTTTTTCCTTCATTTCAACTTTGGTGAATCTGGCAATTATGTGTCTTGGAGTTGCTCTTCTCGAGGAGTATCTTTGTGGCGTTCTCTGTATTTCCTGGATTTGAATGTTGGCCTGCCCTACTAGGTTGGCGAAGTTCTCCTGGATGATATCCTGAAGAGTGTTTTCCAACTTGGTTCCATTTTCCCCCTCACTTTCAGGCACCCCAATCAGACGTAGATTTGGTCTTTTTACATAATCCCATACTTCTTGCAGGCTTTGTTCGTTTCTTTTTCTTCTTTTTTCTTTTGGTTTCTCTTCTCGCTTCATTTCATTCATTTGATCCTCAATCGCTGATACTCTTTCTTCCAGTTGATCGAGTCGGTTACTGAAGCTTGTGCATTTGTCACGTATTTCTCGTGTCATGGTTTTCATCTCTTTCATTTCGTTTAGGACCTTCTCTGCATTAATTACTCTAGCCATCAATTCTTCCACTTTTTTTTCAAGATTTTTAGTTTCTTTGCGCTGGGTACGTAACTCCTCCTTTAGCTCTGAGAAATTTGATGGACTGAAGCCTTCTTCTCTCATCTCGTCAAAGTCATTCTCCGTCCAGCTTTGATCCGTTGCTGGCGATGAGCTGCGCTCCTTTGCCGGGGGAGATGCGCTCTTATTTTTTGAATTTCCAGCTTTTCTGCCCTGCTTTTTCCCCATCTTTGTGGTTTTATCTGCCTCTGGTCTTTGATGATGGTGATGTACTGATGGGGTTTTGGTGTAGGTGTCCTTCCTGTTTGATAGTTTTCCTTCTAACAGTCAGGACCCTCAGCTGTAGGTCTGTTGGAGATTGCTTGAGGTCCACTCCAGACCCTGTTTGCCTGGGTATCAGCAGCAGAGGCTGCAGAAGATAGAATATTTCTGAACAGCGAGTGTACCTGTCTGATTCTTGCTTTGGAAGCTTCCTCTCAGGGGTGTACTCCTCCCTGTGAGGTGTGGGGTGTCAGACTGCCCCTAGTGGGGGATGTCTCCCAGTTAGGCTACTCAGGGGTCAGGGACCCGCTTGAGCAGGGAGTCTGTCCCTTCTCAGATCTCAACCTCCGTGTTGGGAGATCCACTGCTCTCTTCAAAGCTGTCAGACAGAGTCGTTTGCGTCTGTGCAGAGGTGTCTGTGTGTCTTAGTTTACTGTGCCCTGTCCCCAGAGGTGGAGTCTACAGAGACAGGCAGGTTTCCTTGAGCTGCTGTGAGCTCCACCCAGTTCGAGCTTCCCAGCAGCTTTGTTTACCTACTTAAGCCTCAGCAATGGCGGGCGCCCCTCCCCCAGCCTCGCTGCTGCCTTGCCGGTAGATCACAGACTGCTGCGCTAGCAACGAGGGAGGCTCCGTGGGTGTGGGACCCTCCCGGCCAGGTGTGGGATATGATCTCCTGGTGTGCCTGTTTCCTAAAGCGCAGTATTGGGGTGGGAGTTACCCGATTTTCCAGGTGTTGTGTGTCTCAGTTCCCCTGGCTAGGAAAAGGGACTCCCTTCCCCCTTGCGCTTCCCAGGTGAGGCAATGCCTCGCCCTGCTTCAGCTCTCGCTGGTCGGGCTGCAGCAGCTGACCAGCTCCGATCGTCCGGCACTCCCCAGTGAGATGAACCCAGTACCTCAGTTGAAAATGCAGAAATCACCGGTCTTCTGTGTCGCTGGCGCTGGGAGTTGGAGACTGGAGCTGCTCCTATTCGGCCATCTTCAGGCAGGGATCTTTTCCTTTGTCTCTTTTGATTTTTGATGGTTTAAAGTCTGTTTTTTCAGAGACTAGGATTGCAACCCCTGCTTTTTTTGTTTGTTTGTTTTCCATTTGCTTGGTAGATCTTCCTCCTTCCTTTTATTTTGAGCCTATGTGTGTCTCTGCACATGATACGGGTCTCCTGAATACAGCAAACTGATTGGTCTTGAGTCTTCATCCCATTTTCCAGTCTGTGTCTTTTAATTGGACCATTTAGTCCATTTACATTTAAGGTTAATATTGTTATGTGTGAACTTGATCCTGTCATTATGATATTAGCTGGTTATTTTGCTCGTTAGTTGATTCAGTTTCTTCCTAGCATCAATGGTCTTTACATTTTGGCATGTTTTTGCAATGGCTGGTATCAGTTGTTCCTTTCTATGTTTAGTGCTTCCTTCAGGATCTCTGGTACGGCAGGCCTGGTGGTGAGAAAATACCTAAGCATTTGCTTGTCTGTAAAGGATTTTATTTCTCCCTCACTGATGAAACTTAGTTTGGCTGGATATGAAATTCTGGGTTGAAAATTCTTTTCTTTAAGAATGTTGTATATTGGCCCCCACTGTCTTCTGGCTTGGATAGTTTCTGCCGAGACATCTGTTGTTAGTCTGATGAGCTTCCCTTTGTGGGTAACCCGACCTTTCTCTCTGGCTGCCCTTAACATTTTTTCTTCATTTCAATTTTGGTGACTCTGACAATTAGTGTCTTGGAGTTGCTCTTCTCGAGGAGTATCTTTGTGGCATTCTCTGTATTTCCTGAATTTGAATGTTGGCCTGCCTTACTAGGTTGGGGAAGTTCTCCTGGATGATATCCTGCAGAGTGTTTTCCAACTTGGTTCCATTTTGCCGTCACTTTCAGGCACACCAATCAGATGTAGATTTGGTCTTTTCACATAATGCCACATTTCTTGGAGGCTTGATTTCTTTTTACTCGTTTTTCTCTACACTTTTCTTCTTCCTTCATTTCATTCATTTGATCTTCAATCACTGATACTCTTTCTTCCAATTGATTGAGTTGGTTACTTAAGCTTGTGCATTTGTCACGTAGTTCTCGTGTCATGGTTTTCACCTCTATCAGTTCGTTTATGGTCTTCTCTGCATTGATTATTGTAGTTTTCCGTTTTTCCATTCTTTTTTCAAGGTTTTTAGTTTCTTTGCACTGGGTACGTAGTTCCTCCTTTAGCTCTGAAAAGTTTGATCAACTGAAGCCTTCTTCTCTCAACTCGTCAAAGTCATTCTCCATCCAGCTTTGTTCTGTTGCTGGCGATGAGCTGCCTTCCTTTGGAGGGGGAGATGCACTCTGATTTTTTTGAATTTCCAGCTTTTCTGCACTGCTTTTTCCCCATCTTTGTGGTTTTATCTGCCTTTGGTCTTTGTTGATGGTGACGTACCTGGGAGTTTTGGTGTGGGTGTCCTTTCTATTTGTTTTCCTTCTAACAGTAAGGACCCTCAGCTGCAGGTCTGTTGAAGTTTGCTTGAGGTCCACTCCAGACCCTGTTTGCCTGGGTATCAGCAGCGGAGGTTGCAGAAGATAGAATATTGCTGAACAGCGAGTGTGGCTGTCTGATTCTTGCTCTGGAAGCTTTGTCTCAGAGGTGTGCCCAGATGTGTGAGGTGTGACATGTTGGTCTGCACTTTAGTGGGCGATGTCTCCAGTTAGGCTAGTCAGGGGTCAGGGGCCCACTTGAGCAGGCAGTCTGTCCATTCTCAGATTTCAACCTCTGTGCTGGGAGAACCACTGCTCTCTTCAAAGCTGTCAGACAGAGACATTTACATCTGCAGAGGTTTCTACTGCTTTTATTTAGCTATGCCCTGTCCCCAGAGGTGGAGTCTACAGAGCCAGGCAGGCCTCCTTGAGCTGTGGTGGGCTCCACCCAATTCGAGCTTCCAGGAGGCTTTGTTTACCTACTTAAGCCTCAGCAATGGTGGGTGCCCCTCCCCCAGCCTCACTGCCGCCTTGCAGTTAGATCTCAGACTGCTGTGCTAGCAATGAGGGAGGCTCCGTGGGCATGGGACCCTCCAGGCCAGGTGTGGGATATAATCTCCTGGTGTTCCGTTTGCTAAGACCCTTGGTAGAGCGCAGTATTAGGGTGGGAGTTACCCAATTTTCCAGGTGTTGTGTGTCTCAATTTCCCTTGGCTAGGAAAAGGAATTCCCTTTCCCTTTGCGCTTCCCAGGTGAGGCAATGCCTCACCCTGCTTCAGCTCTTGCTGGTCAGGCTGCACCCGCGGACCAGCATCAACTGTCCGACATGCCCCAGTGAGATGAACCCAGTACCTCAGTTGAAAATACAGAAATCACCCGCCTTCTGTGTCACTCAGACTAGGAGCTGGAGGCTGGAGTTGTTCCTATTGGGCCATCTTGGGTGCCCCCCCTTCTTATTTTTTTTTTTTTCTGAGATGGAGTCTTGCTCTGTCACCCAGGCTGGAGTGCAGTGGCACGATCTCGGCTCACTGCACCCTCCATCTCCCTGATTCGAGTGGTTCTCCTCTCTCAGCCTCCAGAGTAGCTGGGACTATAGGGATATGCCACCACACCCGGCTAATTTTTTGTATTTTTAGTGGAGATGGGGTTTCACTGTGTTAGCCAGGATGGTCTCGATCTCCTGAACTTTTGATCTGCCCATCTCAGACTCCCAAAGTGCTGGGATTACAGGCATGAGCCAACATGCCCGGCAGAAGGAACAAGTTTTTCAAAGTCCTCAGGAAAGCCTAAATTTTATCATTGGGAACAAATACTTATTTTCCTTGAAGTGACAACCTCTCACTTCATTTATTTTTGAGAATGAAAGTTGTACTTTTGTTTTAGACTGAGTCTCACTCTGTCACTTGGCTGGAGTGCATTGGCATCATCTCAGCTCAAGCAATCCTCTCACATCGGACTCCCCTGTAGCTGGGACCACAGATGTGTGACACCACACCAGGCTAATTCTTTTTTGCATTTTTGGTAGTGACAGGGTTTTGTTATGTTGCCTAGGCTGGTCTCAAACTCCTGCAGGAGCTCAAGCCATCTGCCTGCTTTCACTTCCCAAAGTGCTGGGATTTTACAGGAGTGAGCCACTACGCTGACCCAGTTGTACTTTTAAATAAAAATGATGTTCTGTGAAAAAAGTGATTGTTCAGTTCACAATTAAATAACTAATTCTTAAAAAAAAAAAACAAAACTGTACTGCAGTCAGCAGAAACGCTTCTTATTAATTTTCCACTTATTCAGAATATTAAAGAGACATGTCAAAGTTTAAAAACAACATTAATTTTTACTGCTTCATTAAAGACATTCTTAAGTAATTCAGGCTGTCTTTTTTATGGTAGGGGACAGTAAAGAATAGAATGACTACTAATGTAATTGGTACCACTGCCTTGATTTATGCTGAGAAACCAGCAGTTTACCCACTTTTGCTTTTATACAATCATGGCAAATGTCAACAAAAAAGCAGGCAATGACTTTGTATTCCTTTTACAGATTTTTAAATTTTTTATTCAGCTTTCTCAGGTATGTGTTGGCCAGGCACAGTGGCTCAGGTAATCCCACCACTTTGGGAGGCTGAGGTGAGCAGATCACCTGAGGTCAGGAGTTCAAGACCAGCCTGGCCAACATGGTGAAACCACATGTCTACTGAAAATACAAAAATTAGCCAGGCGTGGGGGCAGGCGCCTGTGATCCCAGCTACTCAGGAGGCTGAGGTAGGAGAATCACTTGAACCTGGGAGGCGGAAGTTGCCATAAGCCGAGATCGCGCCATTGCACTCCAGCCTGGGCAACAAGAGTGAAACTTGGTCTCAAACAAACAAACAAAAAACAAACAAACAGTGTTGACCTCTTAGCCCTTCTAGAAAGGGTCTTGGGGATCCCGAGAGGTCCACAGAGCTCATTTGGGGAACCACTGGTTTATCATGTAGGCACAAAGCATTAGTTTTACAAAATTTAAAGTTCATCAAAGACTGGCCTCTTAAAAAGGCAGATGAGTTTTTAATTCAAACAACAGAAAACACATAAATACATTACGAGAGTGTACTACACAGAACTAAAGAGAAAGGAAGCTAGGAAATCTGAATCACGTTTACATTTATTAAAGTTCATCACTACTGCTTTGTAAAACATTCTTGTGTTTCAGTGTGTGGTTAGAGGAGTGAAAATATATTTGGTTTGTTGCCATTGCCTGTTAGGGAGAGTCAGTACTTACGGGCATTTCTGACTGGTTATCATATAAAAGACTTCACAGTACAGGACATGAAGTCCTCAGAAAGAAGAAGTCAGGAAACCCTCTGCAAGTCAGGATCCAGGAGAAAAATTTGTAAAAACTGCTTCGGTAAAGTAAACAGCAAAGCACACAGGAGGCAGTATTTTACTAAACATATGTGATACTAATATACTAACAGTTTTTGAAGTAATGCACATTCTTATTTTATAGACATGCAGATGGATCTTTGAGCATATTTGATGAACAGTTATACTCATTTACGGTAAGTGGCACTTTCATTGAGATTGTATTTTCATCATACACTTGTATCTGTTTCATGCTGAAGTCAAAGGCATCTTTTTTTAAATCTTCCCCATTTCATGTTGTATTTAGTCATCTTAAGTGTTGTAAAAAGAATGTGCTGGAATAGGAACTGATCTACAGCTCTGTTTAGTTAGTGAGCTAGTATGAGTAAATATACTATCCAAATAACAGAAAATGTATTTTTTTTTTTAAATTTTTGAGACAGAGTCTCTTTCTGTAGCCCAGGATGGAATGCAATCTCATAATCTTGGCTCACTGCAGGCTCTGTCTCCCAGGTCCCTGTTCAAGCAATTCTCCTGCCTCAGCCTCCCGAGTAGCTGGGATTACAGGCATGCGCCACCGTGCCCAGCTAATTATTTCTTTCTTTTTTTTAAGTAAAGACAGGGTTTCACCATGTTGGCCAGGATAGTCTTGAACTCCTGACCTCGTGATCCATCCACCTCGGCCGCCTTAAGTGCTGGGATTACAGGTGTGAGCCACTGTGCCTGGCACAGAAAATGTATCTTTTTAAAAGGTAATTATGAGCTGTCTATAGGACCCTGCAAGTCATTACCCAATTCTCGAAGCCATTCCTTCTTCTGTTCCACACAGGTTTCCACCATGCACATTACCCAGACAAGAAGTGGAGGTGGGAGTTTTAGTAAGGATTCCTCCTCCATTCCATCGACTCCCAGCACCAGCCAGGAGGACCTTCAGATCAATGTTCCTCCCACTGCTGACACACCCACGCCCGTTCGCAAGCAGTCCAAGCGCTGGTCCAAGCTGTTTACATCTGAGAAAGGGAGTGACCCAGACAAAGAGAAGAAAGCCCCAGAGAGTCATGCTGACACCATCGGGAGTGGCAGAGCCATCCCCATTAAACAGGGCATGCTCTTAAAGCTAAGTGGGAAATGGCTGAAGAAATGGAAAAAGAAATATGCCACCCTCTGTGACAATGGCATGCTCACCTATTATTCAAGCTTAGGTGATTATATGAAGAATATTCACAAAAAAGAGATTGACCTTCGAACATGTACCATCGAAGTCCCAGGAAAGAGGCCACCCCTAGCCACACTGGCCTGTGCACCCATTTCCAGCTCTAAAGGCAATGGCCTATTCAAGGACATGAACAGTCTATGTACCTCAACCAATTCAGACACCGGGCTGAGTGACTCCATATGCTCCAGCCCCAATATCTCCAGCACCACTAGCCCCAAGCTCAACCCACGGCTCTCTTCTCATGCCAACAAAAAGAAACAACAAAGGAAGAAATGCACCAACAACTTAAAAGACAATGGCCTGTCTGGCACTGCTGAAAAACAAGCAGAAAACTTTATCATTGTGTCCCTCACTGGCCAAACGTGGCACTTTGAAGCCACGTCATATGAGGAGCGGGATGCCTGGGTCCAAGCCATTGAGAGCCAGATCGTGGCCAGCCTGCAGTCATGCTAGAGCAGCAAAAGCAAGTTCCGGCTACTTTAGACTAGCACAATGTTATTTACTAATAATCTTGATCCTTAGCTACATTTTTCTGCAATAAATTTGCTATGATGCCATGCTGGGGATCAGCAAGCTACGTTTTCCAAGTTCCTTCTAGTGGGATCCTGCTAGGTTCTGCTATTGGGAGATACTAGAGAAACATAGAAAGGCAAGAGAATGGAAGAATAGATCTCCTTTTCCTGTTTATTTGCTGTCCTTGCCGATGTTCTCCCAAGAACATCCCCTTGCTGTAGGAGCAGTAGTTGTTTCAGTTTACCAGTTTTTTCAGAGCCCCAGAAAGTGCCTCTTCAGAGGTAACAGCAGCAGTTGGAACACATCTCTCCATCAGAGGTCTAGTCTCAGCCCAGGAAGGCTTTTACTCTGAGTTTTAATTGTAATAACTCCAATCTCTTCCCTTCATTCATTTAAGCTTCTGAGGAGGCCCCTATGTGGCCAGGAGATGGTGGTGATGGCTGCATCTTGCAGTCATTTTCTTTGCTTTCCACAGTGTTGTTACTTGTTTCTCCTATTTCCTATGTGGTCAATGTTTTAATATTAACTCATAGTCATAGTGTAGTATTAGTACTTTATGTGAAATGAAATGTTTTTTATAATGTAGCCACGGCCTACCAATAGCATATTTTCTTTTAGATTTGGTAATATATATTTTGCTTCAGTGACTTTATATCATTATTTGTTGCCCAAATTACTTTTTCATATACAAAACATCCAATATTACCCTGGTCCCATCATTTCTTCTGATATCCATTGTCCTGTGATTTCTCCTGGAAAGTGAATTGTTTATCCATCCATTTCACTCTGTGAAGTCATACAGGTCTATCTATGTAGAACTTCTGTGATCCAATTTATTCCCTGTGTGAGACTGGGCAATTTATCAGTCTGGGAATGTGTTTCTTCATGTGCAAGTCAGAGATAACACTTACCTCACAACATTGTTTAGAGCATTAAAAGAAATATCATATGATGTCTTTCACACAGAATTTCCCTGGGTGTGAATTGAACAATGTCAGTTTTTCTCCCATTTAATGTGAAAACTGACTATATAAATAAACATATTGTAGAGGAAACACAGGCTCAGATAGGATATAAATTGCCTGTATCTCAAAATTAGTAAGTGATGGAGCTAGAATACAAACAAGATCTGCCTATTTACAAAAATCAATAATTTTTCCTCTGAAACAAGTCACTATATGCCTTTGGTTTTTAAGTGAAATGCACTCAACTTCACATTTTAAAATATGCCACAAATGTACCCATAAAGTAAGTGAACATGACTATTGAGTGGGATCACAATTATTAAAAAGTTTGCCTTGGGAACAAAGACAGTACAGTGACCCTCAGGGAACTGAATTACATACCCAAAGGGCACATGTGCCATCTACCTGGGCTCAATGGGGGTTTTCCAATGGATTCTTTGTAAATAGGTGTTGCACATACTTCTGTGCCTTTAAGCTTTCCTTTATAACTTCCAGACCTACTTCTGATGGTGATGAGTTTCTTTCAAAACCTAACCCTGGATATGGGGTCAGCTTTAGGCAAAATTATGAGTTGCTAGCTAACAAAAGTAGCTAATATTTTAATGAAATGTCTTATTATTAAGCTAAATGCCAAACACTATTCATTACATGTATTAGTAAGTTATCACAATTTTATGAAGTAGACATGACCATTTTTAATTATCAGTTGAAGAAACTAAGACACAGAAAACTTAAATACTTTACCCAAAGTCATGTTGCTTGTGGAGAAGTTGCAATTCATCTTGGTTGTCTTGACCTAGAGTCTGCGTGCTGGATGACTATTTTAGACGGTTACATGTGCATGCAGATTTCAGTGCTTGTCTGGTCCCACTCCCTCCTACCGTTCTGTCCCCTAGTGATTTCATCCTGTTCCCTACTTCTCAAGACTACTCCTCTTCTTGGACACTTTTTCATATTCCAGAACTAATCATTCTGTTTCTTTTCTTTCTGCTCATCATGCCAAAGGCAAAGTTAGCAGGGTAGCTGACATAAAGGAATTCATACTAAACAATGGCACGCTCAATTTGTAAAATTTCCCGGAGTTAAATAGGTAGAGTGAAAGGTGTAATTTCTTCTTTGAAGAAAACAATGTTGAATTTTACTTAAATGAATGATAAATATAATTTTGAGATGTATTTGCAATCTATATGAGTAATATATCCTATCATGCTTCACATTCTCACACTTTTATACCATTAAGGATCTCTACATCTGTCCCCAGTCAGCTACCATCTCTCTTCCTCAGCTGTTATGTCAGATCTAAAAATTAAATTTTAAAAGTAGTTCCTAGGTTTTAAACATTTTTAAATTTTCCTGGAAAATTTTCCTGGAAGGACATGATGAGTAACCTTATTGTCAGCAAATGCCTTAGGTATTAAGGAGAACAGTCCTAATGGCAATAGCTAATATTTTTTGGCAGGGCCAAGTTTTAGTATCTCTTTGCAACTGTGTGACAGCATGATCATATTAATTCTTATTACAAACCTATGAAGTGGCTATCCACTTTATTTTAGTTTTATAGGGGAAAAGCAAGTCCTTAGAGAGTCTAAGTAACTTGGGTCTGGATTTGAACTTCAATCTAGCTATCTCTACAACTTGACCATTGAGCATTATACCACCTTATATGTCAAACTTACCTTGAAAAGCAACAAGCAAACCAAATAAATAAAACAATAAGAACAACCTATAATAAAAAGCCTTCTCAGCCGGGTGCAGTGGCTTACACCTGTAATCCCAGAATTTTGGGATGCTGAGGGAGGAGGATGGTGTGAGCCCAGGAGTTTGAAACCAACCTAGGCAACACGGTGTAACCCCGTCTCTACAAAAAAAAAAAAAAAACAAAAATCATATAGGTGGACATGGTGGTGCTCACCTGTGGTCCCAGCTACTCAGGAGGCTGAGGTAGAAGGATTTCTTGAGCCCAGGAGGCAGAGGCTGCAGTGAGTTGAGATAGTGCCACTGCACTCCAGCCTCAGCAACAGAGAGAAACCATTTCTGAAAAAAAAAAAAAAAGAAAAGGACTTATTATCTAATTCAGTATATTCTATAATAATCAAAACATATCATTGAATGAATGGGGAAGAAAATTAGATCAACTGCTGTGAAGTCAACTTGTTTACTCCTGATCAAGAAACAGCAGCAGATTTTACCTCTGTGGTATTAGTAAAATAGATCTTTGCGCAGGGAGCAGTGGCTCACGCCTGTAATCCCAGCACTTTGGGAGGCCGAGGCGGGCAGATCACGAGGTCAGGAGATGGAGACCATCCTGGCTAATATGGTGAAATCTCGTCTCTACTAAAAATACAAAAAATTAGCCGGGCGCAGCGGCCTGCGCCTGTAGTACTAGCTACCAGCTACTTGGGAGAATGGTGTGAACCTGGAAGGCGGAGCTTGCAGTTAGCAGAGATTGAGCCACTGAGCTCCAGCCTGGGAGACAGAACGATTAAAAAAAATGTATATGTGTATATATATGTTTACATATATATATACACATAAAAATTTTTGCTTCCAAATATATATTTTAAATGTTTTATATATGGGGACACATCACAGTGTATACTGTCAAATTAAGTGAGTTATAAACAGAAGAGGAAAATCAAAATAGGAAAATTATAATAGCCTTAAATCTCTCAGTTGATATTAAAAATACTAAATTCTGGGCTGGGCGCCATGGCTCACACCAGTAATCCCAGCACTTTGGGAGGCCGAGATGGGTGGATCACGAGGTCAAGAGATGGAGACCATCCTGGCTAACATGGTGAAACGCCATCTCTACTACAAATACAAAAAAATTAGCTGGGCGTGGTGGCGGGTGCTTGTGGTCCCAGCTACTCGGGAGGCGTGAGTATGGCGTGAACCTGGGAGGCGGAGCTTGTAGTGAGCGGAGATCCAGCCACTGCACTCCAGCCTGGGCGACAGAGTGAGACTCCATTTCAAAAAAAGAAAAAGAGAGAAAAAAAAAGACAAAAACTAAATTCTGGCAGCTAGGGTAAAATTAATATAAGAAAAGAATAGATACAGCACTCATTTTTTCTATACCCCCAAGTGTTTTAATTATTTCTATATTTGGAAATATATTCATAATCTATTAGTCACATTATTTGGAATTTCAAATTATGTTTCAAAGACTTGTCCTTTAAAAACATACGTTTGGATGAATAAACAAAGCAAACTTGCTATGACTTTCATGTAAACTACTTTATCATCCTATATTGCTCCATTGAGTTAGTGAGGTCAGGGTTTTGATAGAATGAGAACATTTGTAGAGTGAATTGCAGACATATTTGAAGGTTTTTAAAAATGATGTTGGCTTTGTCTAGGGCTGAGGGTGATGTTGCAGGGCAAGTGTAAAGGACAGAGTCACATAGAGACTCCTGAGAACTAGAAAGCAACCAGTGAGTCCCAGCATATGAAAGCAAGAAGGTGTCAGTGTAGTTCCGTATAAATTTAGTAAAACATAAAGCAAGCACTCAATTGTTTTCCAACACAATATGCTAATTGGAGTGGCAGAATTGTATGCCAGAAAGAACATATAAATGGCAAATATATTCACAACACTGTGCCAAGTGCAGTGAGAGGTACAGTGACATAAAAACGTGCATTTTCAGACATTACAGTCAGTTTGAGGATTTAATATATTCATCATGTACAGAGATCTAAAATTTCCTTGAGTATCTATTATGCATGCTGAATGCTAGGAAATGTGTGCTAAGTATTTTATTCTGGATTCTCTCAGATAAAACTGACCTCATAGCTCTGAGTTAAGTAATTCGATATTTATCACATAAGAAAATTAAAGTGCAAATGAGGAAATCGAGGTACAGACACATTAAGCAACTTGTCCACGACTATACAGCTGCTACGCAGAGCATCTGGGATTCAAATCTAGGAATGAGTGAAGAATTTTATTACTAATTGCATAAGTAAATACATATGTCTAACCCAGTCATATATTCTTTGTTAGGTCTATGACCCAATATTGTAAAAAATAATTATAGAATTAGATTTTCTGTTTATTTGAGTGCAAAATTTACTTCACAAAATTATAATTCTGTTGTTTAAATATTGAATGTATACTATGAATTATTCTCTAATAGTAGTATCTGTTTTAAAGTCACACATTGGTAAATATTGCCTTACTAATGGTTATGAGTCAGGAACTGTTCTCAGCACATGTTATATCAATGAATCCTTTGAAATAGTTAATGTGGTAAGTGTAGACCAAATCAACCGATAATTAGCTAAGCCTCAGAGGATTTGAGTACTGTATATTTATATGGCCAGTGAGTAGAGAAGTTGAGTCTTAATCCCAGTGATCTGACAGCAGTGATCTCATTTGTGTATATGATTCCAGAATCACTGTGGGAGAATGTGAACCCATAGTTAGACAAAGCATAGTTTCCAGCAACAACTAGAGTCATATCTTGCTCTGGGAGTGAAGAAAATACGTCATGATAATTTGGTATTATTGTAATGTGAAAATCATAAGGAGAATAACTCACAAGAAAAATATTAAAAAGTTTTCTGAAGCAAGCTTCCCTTATAGCTTCCAGATTAATGTGCTTGCATATTCTAAGCAATGTTTTCCACAGACAGGTTTTCTATGTAAGCAGAAATTGGCTCAATTTAAGGAGGTACAAAGGATGGTGGAGTATTTTGTGTTGACTACAGAGGTTGGCTGCCATTTGTTAGTGCCGTAAAATTTTGTAAAGCTGCTCTGAGATTCTTTGAAATTCATTTATAACAACGAGACTGGATACTTTACCATCTCCTGCAAATGTTTCCTAGGAGATTTAGTAACTCATGTTCCCTACTTTCTGTAGTTTATTTCCATTCTATGATTGATTGCCTTTTGAAATAATTTCAACAATTGAATCTGTTTAATTTGTCTGGTTCTGAGAAAACATTAGCTAGATGACAAATTTAACAGTTTAGTCCAACAGGCTTTGAGTGGTATATATATGCATATGCTACTAAAGAAGTCGAGAAATTAACCCCAGGTCTTCAACATTAAAAAATGAAAAAGAAGGTAGGGGAGGGACTCTTGATAGCCACTTTGGTAATGAAGCAAAGTGAGAGAAAATATCATCCTGGAGCTCAAGGGTGAGTACACTTAATGGCAAAAGAAGTGAGAACTGACCACCTGCTCATCCACATGGTGAGATACAGACAAATACCTCTTCTTGAGAATGAATGAGTGGATATATGAATGAATAGGTGAATGAGCAAATGAAGGCCTATCTGTGAATAACTAAACTGGAAACCCAAAGTCAGTTTACAAGCCTCTTGAGGATTTGGTTATAACTTGAATATCTCACTGAGAGCTCACCCTTTATATGGACTTAGTTCATTTACTTTCCCATTTGTTATTGAAGGTCCTTAGTACTCTGCTCGAAGGCTGAATTCTTAAAAATATACTACCACCCTTAACAAAGAACAAAAAAAAATTTTTGGAGGTGAATAAGTATGTTCAGTACCTTGGTTGTGATGATGCTATTGGTGTATGCACACATGTCCAAACTCATCCAAGTGAATATATTAAAGGTGTACAATTTTTATATCACTTATACCTCAATAAAACTTCTAAAAATGATTTAAAACTGAACAGCAACAACAACAAAACACTTAGGAAACAACAGAAGTTTCTGTCCCCGTTCTAAATGTTAATTTTAAAGATTTGACTAGGAATTTATTTTTTAGTGCAGAAACTTGATTTTTTTTTTCAAAACACAAACATTATAATACAGAGCTAGTTAAAATCTACACATTTCCCTCCATAAAGGCAGAGGCACTCATGCAACAATCATCTTTAGAAATAGAAGTAAAACCACATGCATGATTTTTTTTGACTGTTTATGCATTAACAACATTTTTTGGTTTTAGCCTTGGAAATACATCAGAAATAGACCTCCTGACTGTGTTTGCATGGGTTCCTTAGAAATGACTTAAATATAAGCAAACCATATTACTTAAACAATGTTAAGCTATGCTGTAGCATTGTATTACTGCTTTGAGAAACGTATGTAGTTCAACTGAATATTGTAGCAGTAATTCATGTTCATAGAAAAATCAATCAAAGGTTTTGACAAGTTCGAGACAGGTAGGGAAATAAAGGTCAGGCATTCTATTGCAAGTTCCCTATTCTAAACTGTAGTTCTTACAAATAGGCTTCTGAGGTCCCGAAGCTTTAGCAGGCCTCTTACATATGCCTTCATTGTCTGTTCTTTCAATGACATTCAGACATTTCTTTCTTTGTCCCTCCCATTGTGTCCGAGTCCCTCACACTGTTGAACTTGTGCTGCTCTCGCCTCTTCCTTCTGTCTCTCTTTAATACCCTGATGCAGCAGCAATGGATGGTGGGATGCATTTTGTTGAGCTCTCAAGGCAGTCAGAGTTCCACTTCAGTTTATGTAGCATCTGTTATAACAAGGTTAAAATTACAGAAAGTACATGACTTTATTCCCTTTAGCTGAGGGACAACAAAGGTAGATTTTCATATTTCCTGGTAAAGTGCTGCTTCAGAGAAAGCACATTTTGGTATCCACTTAATCCCAAGTAAAATGACTTGGTTCCTAATGTTGATTTTGCCATTAGCCTGCTGGCTTTGTTAGGTTATTTATTTTCTTTAAGCCCATCGACCCTTCAGTTAGTCTCCATTCTGCCTACTTGTTGGTGAAATTTAAAAGGCCTCCTAGCAGCTCCAATAGTTGCAGTATAGTAGAAACAAGCAAATACTCCTTTTTAAAAGAAAAAAATTCTATGAAGGTGAAAATACTTGGATTCTAAAGTGAGTCTGGACATTATCTACCAAGCGGTAATCAGTTATACTCAGACTTTTAAACTAAAAATACACCACAAGACCATTGCACACACCTACAAAAGTCCCAAGGATTATTGAAAAGTAGAAAGAAAAAAAAATAGTGGGAACTTCTTTTGGTTAAAATGCACATCTTATCAGGATTACCATAGTAACAGTAATTGTGATCTTTAGTTTGAATTTCTTTTCTGGAAATATAAAGTCTTAGGGAATTGTGATATAAATCCCAAGGCTAAAACAGGTGCCACTGATCATTCTAATGTTTATTTGATAACAGTCTTCCAAAATAGACTACTACTCTTATAAAACGGAAGGAGGAAGCTGAAAAGCTTAAGAAACCTCTGAAGAGCAGGCATTTCTAATTAGGAAGCTATAGGAGAACAGGCTTATGACTACCCAAAGCACTTAGGCATCTGATGTATTTTATGGAATGTCTTTCTCTTTTTCCTCATTTATCATCAAAGAGAGAACAAGTTTGATGATATTAAAACAATAAAAAGTAGTCTTAGTTGGATTAAATAGGCCTTCAAAGGGCTCTCTGACAGATACACTCATGAAATTATGACACAACTCTGCAAACTTACTCTATGTAAAATAAAAAACATGTAGAAGACACAAAATTCTAAGGGAAACTCAAGGATTTTCTAAGATTGCTTTACATAACTGCTTCTTTTTTTCCAAACTTTACCTTCTCTAACAACAAGCCATGCTATAACAGCATCAAGGGCTAGATAGTCCAATGGCAAGAATGCTGACAAAGGTAGTTGTATAAAAAAGAATGAGTCATATTTTGAGTGACAAAATGGTTAATATCTTCTTTCTTGCTTGTTTATATTGGCAATTTTTTCTATGTTTTAGAGGAATTGAGGATTAGGTTATGAGAGTATGATTTGTAAGAGTATAGGCAAATTTAACTCAATTCGTTATTGAATCTACAAAACATTGTGAAGGATATATAAAATTGTTACAATATGAATCTTATCCTCAAGGAATGTAATCGTTTTATTTCAGCTGGAGTTTTTTACGACTTACAAGTAGCTTAACTTTTGAATGCAGACCTTAAACACTCTTTATGCCGAGTTTTATTTGCTTGGTTTTATTGTATGGCCGTGGTGGCTGTCACAAAATTTACCAACCCTAAATATTAGTATAGTCATACTTTCACTTATTACTTAAAATTTATCACTGCTGTTTCCCGTGGGAGTGTGGCTGAGCAAAGTGTTTTGAACGGTGTTTACGCGTGCTTGATGCCTGCTCCTTTTGATCCAGGTGATCTAGAGAGCATTCTCACTGGGGCGGGGATGCTTGCACCTGTAACTTTACTAAGAATTCGTAAAAAGGCCAGGACCAAACTTCTATGTTTATGGGGTTGTGCTGACCCATCTAGGCATTTTCAGTTCCTTGCTTTAAATAATTAAGCTACATTAACTGGATGAGAAACATTTGAGTGGTATTTTAAAATACTAGGGGAATTTCATGGTAGGATCTTGTTGGGTATAAATCTAAAGCAGTCCTTTACAGTTCGGGAAGTTTAGGGCCTTTAAAAAGTTGAATTAACAGACGCTTTCCCTGAGGGACCATTTGCAGTGGAAGTTACATTTGATTTAGGACTGTAACATCTGCGATACACGCTTCTCAGACAGAGATACCTTAAGTATTACATAAGTATTACTTTGTCTGGAATTGGTGGGCTCTTGGTCTTGCTGACTTCAAAAATGATGCCACAGACCCTCGCAGTGAGTGTTACAGTTCTTAAACATGGTATGTCCGCAGTTTGTTCCTTCATTCAGGTGTGTCTGGAGCTTCTTCCTTCCGGTGGGTTCATGGTATTGTTAGCTTCAGAAGTGAAGCTGTAGACTTTCACAGTGAGTGTTACAGCTCTTAAAGGCAGCATCACCCAAAGAGCTAGAAGCAACAAGACTTATCACAAAGAGCTAAAGAACAAAGCCTCTAACACAGCAAAGGGTACCCGAGACTGTTCCCGTTGGTGGCGCAGGCAGCCTACTTTTATTCCCTTATCTGGCTCCACCCACGTCCTGCTGATTGGTCCATCTTACAGAGAGCTGATTGGTCCACTTTACAGAGCGCTGATTGGACCGTTTTGACAGGGTGCTGATTGGTGCATTTACGATCCTCTAGCTAGACATAAAAGTTCTCCAAGTCCCCACCAGATTAGCTAGATAAGGAGTGCTGATTGGTGCACAGACAATCCTCCAGCTAGATATAAAAATTCTCCAAATCCCCATCCTACTCAGGAGTCCAGCTGGCTTCACCTAGTGGATCCTGCACCCGGGCTGCAGGCGGAGCTGCCCGCCAGTCCGGAGCAGCGCCTGCACTCCTCAGCCCTGGGGCTGTCGATGGAACCAGGCGCCACGGAGTAGGGGGCGGCGCCCTAGTTGGGGAGTCTCGGCCCCGCGGGAGCCTACCGCAGCGGGGGAGGTCAGACATGGTGGGCTGCAGGTCCGGATCGCTGCCTCGTGGGGAGACAGCTAAGGCCCGGCGAGAATTTGAGTGCAGTGCAGGGGGGCCGGCACTGCTGGGGCACCCGGCGCAACCGCCACAGCTGCTGGCCCGGGTGCTAAGTCCCTCAATGCCCTGGGTCGGCGGCGCCGGCCGGCCGCTCCAAGTGCGAGGCCCGCTGAGCCCGAGCCCGCGCCTGCTCCCGCGCCCGCCGGAACTCGCGCTGGCCTGTGAGCGCGGCGCAAATCCCCGGTTCCCGTCCGCGCTTCTCCCTCCACACTTCCCCACAAGCAGAGGGAGGCGGCTCCGCCTCAGCCAGCCCAGAAAGGGGCTTCCATAGTGCCATGGCGGGCTGAAGGGCTCCTCAAGCGCGACCAGAGTGGACGCCGCCTGAGGAGGCGCCAAGTGAGGGCTGCTAACACGTTGTCACCTCTCATTAGGACGGAAATTTAGTTAACATATAAATAGGAGAGTTTACTTGGTTGGAGAATATTAGAATTTTTTAGAAAATTCCGTTAATCGAGGGGCCAGGATTGTTCATGGTTAAATTATGATTTTTGGGGCTCTGACTAGGTTCAATTTAAGTACCTTGTTTTCGGGGGTTGGCAAGAGTACCTCTCACCTAATTTAACAATAAAGTCAGAGATGGGGGGAGGGGAGATTTGCGGTTTTAATCGGAAGCAGTCCTTTAGTGCGTGAAGGTAGGTGTGTGCGTGAACTTACGTGTGCGTGAACGTACGTGTGTGTGTGAAATGTGTATTGATTTTTATGCCCTTCGAGCATGAATGAACACCTTATGGTTGGGTATGTTGGTTCAGAATATTCAAGATAAGTCCAGCTACAATCGATTCCGCAGGGATCAGGCTCCTACCATGGTAGGTGGCAGCATCCCGAAAATTTAAAAATACCCAATGCACGACAGTGCTCCCGTGACTAGTTACTAGGGTGATAGTCACTAGTACATTGAGATATAAAGTTTGCAAATATTTTCTCCCAGTTTGTAGGTTGCCTCTCCACCCTCCATCCTCCTATTTCCTTTGCTCTGCACAAACTTTATAATTTTAAGTAATTCTGTTTATCTATTTTTGTCTTTATTGCCTCTGTTTTTGCTGTACAAACTAAATCCTCAAAAGCCTGTATCATCATAGTTAAAAGATTTATTTTGATAATATTCCAAACGGTTTAAAATGCTTTCTTTGTTTGACATAATGGCATCAGATATAACATGGCATAATGTCATACTATCACTCTTTTTCACTTAAAAATCAAAATGTAAAAATTATATCATGGCTTTTATAATACCTTGAACATTATAAAGTGATTTTCTATCTCTTATTACATTTTATAATAACCTATGGGATAGCTGGAGTAGATATTATTTTCTCTGCCTTACGTGTGCCAAAAACGACAGAGAGAGAGAAGTGAAGTGATTTTCCCCATATTACAAAGACACAGTGGTGCAGAGCTGAAACTTCACTGATTATTTGAAATACTTTACAGTTTTTCTAAAACATAGTGAGATCTAGGACTTAGTGTTATACCCAGCCCTGTTTGAAAATTTCTCAGGATATTGGTTCATCCTTTATTAAAATGAACAAACAAAAAAAGTAGAATCAAGTTAAGAAAAGCAGAATGTTTTGGTAGGATTAGGATCTCAAAATAATTGTCTGAAGCCAATAAAGTGTTACATTATTTTTCTTGCTTTATTTTTAATTCTATAATTTTTGCTGTGTCTGTATGGTGGTGTAATAACCTGAGAAAGACAGTTCTAATCACACATGTACTAATCACAACCATTCAACATAATTTTAGAGTATAAGATTTAACCAGGATGTAAATGTAAAAGTTCTTAAAAGTATTCAACTTCTGTGTCTATACTTAAGACTCCATCTCTAGGTGTCTGTTGATTATGCAAGTAGAATTAACAATAATTAATTTATCAACCTAATCTTTAAGCAGTGCAAGCATTATTATTAGACTTTCTTAAATGGGCACTATAATACGTATCTTGATTGAGCTTATTTCATAGAAGAATGGTATTTCTAACATTATTTTAGAGATTTTTGATATTCAATCTCAAATGTTTAATATATTTTCCAAAATAAATAAGGATGAGCACTAGCATACTCTTAATATTTACAGGAAAAATGTAAACAAAAACACTTGGATTTCTAGGTTCCTTTAATAATCTCAACGCCAGGATGAATTCTCTAAGTCCGAAAAAATTGCCATGACTTGGTACTAAGATCAGTATCAATTCAGCCATTATTTCTTTTAAAAAAATTAACTTAAATAAAAGTTGCATTTACCATTTTGTGCAGTGGTTCTCAATCCTGGTTATCCCTCTACAGTTTTAAAAACTACTGATACCTGGGTCCTTGGCCTAGTGATTCAGCATAAATTAGTCTCACATGTGGCTTTGTTATCAGGAGCTTAAACAGTTTTCCAGTTTATATTAATGTGCAGCTGAATTTGAGAACAACTGCTTTAGTCTTTTGAAATGAGGCCAGGTGTACATATAAGGCCTTACTGTGCAAAGCTTTAAATTTGGGGGACATTTTGGTCATATAAAGCTGGTTAATACAGATGAAGTTTAAAAGAAATAGACTCTCACTTACCAGATATACTGATACTCTGCAGGAATCACAATCATTTTGAGATAATTAAAAATAAGAGAAAAATAAACTTCCTGAATGTTGACTTTATAATTACATGGTCTACATTTCTCACAGTATACTGTCTTGATTGATGGTTAGAATAAAATTCCAAAGAATCTGAAACTTAGCATACAAAATTATATTTGTATAATTTTTATGTTCAACATATTTCAGTGAAATTCAGTGATTAAAAATTAATTATCCATGGATGATATATATGATTATTCTATTGCCAAGACTGTTGCATTAAGTAAGGCAGCTCGTTCCCAACAGATCTGGAGATCAATGTTGCAATCTGAAGAAGGTTTTTAAAGTCAGTATTCTTAGGTACAGATATCATTTTGTTATAATCTCCATATTATTGCAATTCAGTTCTACAGAAGATGTTTCTTGTCACATCACCAGTCCAGTGACACTGGTAGAGTGTATCAAGGGAAATGTGAATTGTCCTTTTAAACTTCCAAACCAAATAATAGAGTGAATTGATTTATATTTCAACCTTGACTATGAAACACATTAACAATTATGATCCATTGTAAAAATTCTGTTTTTATACATTATAATTTACTGAGACCCATTTAAAATTCACATAACATTTGTTTGAGTTGGACAGTGTTTACAATTGTAATTTTTGCAGCCTTGAAAACGCCAAATGTGTTTGATTAATATCAGCTTCCTACAGCCACACCTGTATAATATTTATGTCTCTCAGTTACTATTTGTGGTAATTAGCGAATTTTCCATTGCAATTAACCAACTTCAACCTCGAACATTGTCTGAGATGCTTAACTTTTTACTTTTTTTCTTAGTTGAAATATTTTAATTATATTTTACTTTGTGATTTTAGTTTTCCTTTTATCTTCTTGGAGTTTAACCTCAATAAAATTTTGAGTTGGTTCTTACTTATTTGCGTCAAACAACTCTAAAATGTAATACAAATTATTATCACTCTATCTACATGGAAAAACATTGTTAACAAACCTGTGAATGACTTAATCATTTCAACAATTAAGATATTTACACACATTTCTTCTAAAAAGAATGGTTAAAACTACCTGTACATTGGAAACATATTTTCACATAAATTTGCTCATTATTATTTGTATTTATATTGTGCAAATTATGTCAGTAGCTAGAATGAGTTGGATTTGACAATAGAGAAAAGGTGGTTCCATATCCCAGACTCTTAAAACACACTTTTCAATTTAGGTCACAAGCACTCAAAAGATATGTGTGTGGTCCTCATATCTGGCATCTAATTCCTATGAGTTTCCTTCAGTTAATACTAAATACATGTATATAAACTGCCATAAACTGAGCTGTATGATGGTAATAATCCCCAAATGATGATTCAATCATCCAGATCTTTGGCTTGTCCTAATTCCATTATACGAGGTGGATCTAATGGTCATTAGATCCCTAGATATCAGGGATCCCTAGAAAAGTGTTTTCTTAATCTTAGATAATAGTTTTCAATGCTTTGGTGAAAATTACTTATGTAACGCTTCGATTTTAATCAGTGTTTGAAAATGGCTCGCTCAATGGTTGATAAGGTAAGTCATCACACAATACTTCTATAGTGTACAAAAAAAAAAAAGCTAAAACAGTAATTAGTCTTAATATATGTTAGGTATTCAGTACCTCTTATTTCCAGATGTATACAATAAATTCCTTTTATATCTTAGAGCTAAAACCAGAGAAAAAATTATCTCCATAAACCATGCACTCTCTTTTGTCAGATAAAGAAAAAAGTATAATTCATCTTTATCTTCTCTGATCTATTATGTTGACTTTTATTTTTGATTTTAAAAATTGAACTTATTGATTTTTTCTTGATATATAAATTATACATGTTCAGTGTGTATAGCATACATTAAAAATTGTTAAAAAAAAACACCTATAATCTCAGCAAACAGAAAATTTACTTTATTTTGTTGAAAATGTTACCTAACAACATTTTAGTTTTCCTAAATATCAGAACTGTCTTGTTAGCATACATTTTCAAAATAAATTTTATTCTATCTTCTTTAATAACATATCAGTTTTTCCTTTATATGTATTTTGAACATATATTTGGGTCATTAAATGCTATGTTAAAAGTCTGGATTTCATTTGTTAGTATTCCATAACTAGCAATTATAAAGTTGGACATTTAGATTTATTTCAGTTTTCAATATTCACTTCTAAAGAAAGGTTACAATGAATATTTCTGTAGTTAAATCTAACCACACACGCAAGATTATTTCTTTAGAATACATTTTAGAAGTAGTATTACATTAAGGCATTTGACTTACACTTTTAAAATCTCTTTAGAAAACGTTCTGTTATTATAATTATTTTTGTATGCCTTGTATTATAATTTGTATCAAATATATTTTTATATGCATGGTATAGATGAGAGATGCAAATCTAGTTAGATAAAGCAACAAATTACATAATTAAATAACACATTGACATTATTTTAAGTGTATTTTTAAAAAAACACTGTGCTAAATTCCTCTCAAGTCAGCATCTAAACTAATTCTTGAAAAAGATCCAGAAAACAAAGGTCTCTCCCGACCCATGCTGCCGGCCGCGAGAATGCTGGTGCCCTTGAGTACCACGCGCAGGCGAACGGGACAAACAAGGAGACTGCGCTGCCCTCAGCGCCCAGCAAATATCGGCGCTAAGCACTAGCGACAGCTATACCGGCGGCGGCCATCCCAGCGCGGCCAAACCACCAAAAAAGCAGTTGTGGATTCTGATAAGAAGAAAGGTGAGCTGATGGAGAATGACCAGGATGCCATGGAGTGTTCTTCAGAGGAGGAAGAAGTTGATCTTCAGACAGCCCTTACAGGATATCAAACAAAACAGCGAAAGCTTCTAGAACCAGTTGATCATGGAAAAATTGAATATGAGCGATTTAGGAAAAAATTCTATGTCGAAGTTCCAGAACTAGCAAAAATGTCTCAAGAAGAGGTAAATGTGTTTCGATTAGAAATGGAGGGCATTACAGTTAAAGGAAAAGGTTGTCCCAAACCAATTAAATCCTGGGTCCAGTGTGGAATTTCCATGAAGATCTTAAATTCCCTCAAAAAGCATGGCTATGAAAAACCCACGCCCATCCAAACCCAAGCTATTCCTGGTATAATGTCTGGACGAGATTTGATTGGCATTGCCAAAACAGGAAGTGGAAAGACCATTGCTTTTCTGTTGCCCATGTTTAGACACATCATGGGTCAGAGGTCATTAGAAGAAGGAGAGGGGCCAGTAGCTGTCATCATGACTCCAACTCGAGAACTGGCTTTACAGATTACTAAAGAGTGTAAGAAGTTTTCCAAGACTTTGGGACTTAGAGTGGTCTGTGTTTATGGAGGAACAGGAATCAGTGAACAGATTGCTGAGCTGAAAAGAGGTGCTGAAATTACTGTTTGCACACCTGGTCGAGTGATTGACATGTTAGCAGCTAACAGTGGTCGGGTCACAAATCTTCGAAGACTGACATATGTTGTTTTAGATGAAGCAGACAGAATGTTTGACATGGGTTTTGAACCCCAGGTCATGCGCATCGTGGATAATGTTCATCCTGATCGACAGACGGTTATGTTTTCAGCTACTTTCCCCAGAGCTATGGAGGCTTTGACTAGCAGGATCCTGAGTAAACCTATTGAAGTACAAGTTGGAGGCAGGAGTGTGGTTTGCTCGGATGTGGAGCAACAAGTGACTATGATTGAAGAAGAAAAGAAATTCTTGAAGTTACTTGAGCTTCTAGGCCATTATCAAGAGTCAGGATCTGTCATTATATTTGTGGATAAGCAGGGACATGCTGATGGTCTTCTTAAGGATTTAATGAGAGCATCTTATCCTTGCATGTCTCTTCATGGAGGCATTGATCAATATGACAGAGATAGCATCATAAATGACTTTAAGAATGGGACCTGCAAACTTGTGGCTACCTCTGTTGCTGCCCGAGGTCTAGATGTGAAACATCTGATTCTTGTAGTAAATTATAGCTGCCCCAACCATTATGAGGATTATGTACACAGAGCAGGGTGGACTGGAAGAGCAGGCAACAAGGGTTATGCTTATACTTTTATCACAGAACATCAAGCTCGCTATGCTGGTGACATAATTAAAGCTCTTGAATTGTCAGGGACCGCAGTACCTCCTGATTTAGAGAAACTGTGGAGTGATTTCAAAGATCAACAGAAAACTGAGGGGAAAATAATTAAAAAGAGTAGTTGGTTCTCTGGTAAGGGATTCAAGTTTGATGAAACAGAACAAGCTTTGGCTAATGAGAGGAAGAAGTTACAAAAAGCAGCTCTTGGTCTGCAAGATTCAGATGATGAGGATGCTGCAGTTGACATTGATGAGCAAACTGAAAGCATGTTTAATTCAAAGAAGAGAGTAAAGGATATGGCTGCTCCTGGAACATCAAGTGTTCCTGCTCCAACTGCAGGAAATGCTGAGAAATTACAAATTGATAAGAGATTGGCTCTCAGAATCAACGCCCAGAAGAATTTGGGCATCGAGTCTCAGGTAGATGTGATGCAACAGGCCATCAATGCAATTCTTAGAGGTGGCACATTCTGGCTCCCACTGTTTCTGCAAAAACCATTGCAGAACAACTTGCCGAAAAGATCAATGCCAAGCTCAATTATGTGCCTTTAGAGAAACAAGAAGAAGAGAGACAGGATGGTGGACAGAACGAATCTTTTAAGAGATATGAAGAAGAATTAGAGATCAGTGACTTCCCACAGACTGCTAGGTGGAAAGTTACCTCTAAGGAAGCTCTGCAGAGGATCAGTGAATACTCTGAAGCCACAATTACAATCAGAGGAACATACTTCCCTCCTGGTAAAGAACCCAAGGAAGGCGAGTGGAAGATTTACTTGGCAATTGAAAGTGCCAATGAACTGGCTGTGCAGAAAGCAAAGGCAGAAATCACCAGGCTCATAAAAGAAGAGCTGATCCGGCTGCAAAATTCATACCAACCAACAAATAAAGGAAGATACAAAGTCTTATAGACATCGGAAAAAAGATTTTTACCTGTGCTGGTCTATGATAGATGTGGCAGTTGCAGTCTGCAGTTTACAATGTATTGTAAATTAAGATTTTTAAAATTCTGTCCTGCTGATTTTTTTTTTAAAATACAAAAAACTAGTATTTGGTAAAGACATTTGTCCGTAAGTACCCCCACAATCAATCAAACTATATCTAAAGCCGGCCTGTTTTCAGAGTATGATGTCCTTTAATGTAAACTTAAATATCAATATTTTAAATGTCTGTATAACATTCTAGAGGTTTAAAAAATGGAAATATTTGAACTTTCTATTTAAGGCAATAAAGTACACAAGTCGTTAAGGGGCTATTCACTTTATCCTGTACTTTCAATGAAATTGTGATCATTTCCTAAGAAAAGGTAAAATTCACTATCATATTTTGTGTCCCCACCTTGAGCTTAAATGTTACATAACTCTGTGGAACAATATGAACTGAATTTAAGAATGTTATAATAGAAGTCTTACAAAATAGGTTGAGAGTTTTTGTTTCAATTTTTATCATCATAAATGGGCAAAAAGTAGTTGGACTAATTTTGGTTTTTATACAAGTAAAGATTTAATAGTTAAAAAAACAAGAAAACAAAGGTCTCAAATTTCTAGATATTTTAGGTGTACATTCAGGTTTCCAAAAGATAACTGATGTGGTAACTTGAGAAACATGGAATAAAGATTTGGGCACCCCACAGGGAAGCCACACAAGGATAGTCTAGAACCTCTCAGTTAGTAATAAAGGGGCCCTGGTAGCATTCCTAGTCCTGTAGGGGAGAGGTAAATAATTTACTAAAATCTATAGACAGAGAGGCTTGTGAGGACAGGGCTGCCTGGCTGGATCTGTGACTTTTGGTCAAAGAAATAGTTAATGCCAGCACTCCTAGAAGAGGGAGGGAGCCAGGAATGTAACTACTTGCCGCACCCTTCTCTCTTCTTGCAGTCCTTGCTCTTCTCTCTTCCTCCAGTCACTTGCTCCTGCTTTTTATTGGCTGAACTCAACTGACATCAGGCAGTAAGGGAGCCCTGGAAGTAGGACATTGTGTATTTCAGCCTCCTAGGTGCACAGAGCAGGTTTGAGAATAGGGATTGGCCTTGCAGGGGCAAATGAAAGATATCCAGTGCAATAAGAAATCTCTACAGGTATCTTCCTCCTTTTATTTTTTCTTATGACTGTGTCTAGACAGGGGAATTCATTTTTCTACTAGAAATACTTTATGTATATTCATTTATGATTTTCACTCTAAGAGGTATTCTTTCAGTGAGATCTTGAAAATCCGAATCACTTTAATTTACATGTATAGAACTCAATGTCTATGAAAACAAGTGTAGCATCTATACATATGTATGTCATAAATGTATAACATGTGTATTACACATCTAATAGAGTATATCATCTTAGTATTTAATAATCTATGATTATTCAAAGAACTCAATATGTAAACTGAAAATATACATGCATTGCTTTTTAAAAATTTTTTGGTTATGTATTATGTGACTATTTACAATGGAAAAGGACACACAGTTCAGTTTGATGGCTGTGTGTCAAATGAAAGCTAAATATCCTACTCCTATCCAGCTTTTCCTACCTATTCCTCTTTACTCTGCCCCTGATACTCAGACATCCTCAGGTGAAATGTTCACAGAATAAGAGAGGAAAAGTTGGTCAAATAGGATATTCCTTTAAATCTTGGATTTTAATTAATTATGTTTAATTATTGAACCCTTGCTTTTTTCTTTACTGAAAAATGTGGATGATGACCACTTGCCATTTTTTTATGCTGAAAAAGTTCTGCCTATCATAACTTTATTTGTTTATTTATTTATGAGAGAGAGTCTCACTCTGTTACCGAGGCTGGAGTGCAGTGGCATGATTTCAACTCACTGCAGCCTCCGTCTCCTGGGCTCAAGCAAGCCTCCTACTTCAGTAACTTGGATTATTGGTGCACACCATTATGCTTGGCTAATTTTTTTTGTAGTTTTGGTAGAGATGGGGTATTACCATGTTATGCAAGATGTTGTCAAACTTCTGGACTCAGGAGCTGGGATGACAGGTGTGAGCCACCACACCAGGACTGCCTATCATAACCTTAAATATTTTATGAAGCAATGTATGTAGAGTGCCAAACAAGTAAATTGCTAAAAAGAAAACTATCTCCTGTGTTTTTAATGGAAAAGTAAATGTTTTTATATAGTTGCTAGATGAGTTAAGGCAATGGAACCTGTTTGTGAGATTTTGTAACTTTAATCCTTTACTTTTTTTTTTTTTTGAGGTGGAGTTTTGCTTTTGTCACCCAGGCTGGAGTGCGATGGCGTGATCACGGCTCACCGCAACCTCTACCTCCTAGGTTCAAGTGATTCTCCTGCCTAGGTCTCCCGAGTAGCTGGGATTACAGGCATGCGGCACCATGCCCGGCTAATTTTGTATTTTTAGTAGAGACGGGGTTTCTCCATGTTGGTCAAGCTGGTCTCGAACACCCAACCTCAGGTGATCCGCCCACTTTGGCCTCCCAAATTGCTGGGATTATAGGTGTGAGGCGCCACACCCTGCCTATTCCTTTATTTCTAACAGTTTTTCAGGATGTTGCTAGAGCAAAGTTTTATATTCACCTTTTTGACTTCACTTTCTTCAAAATGCCCCAGTTTTTCTTAGCTTTACAATTTTTTTTTTCCAGAAATGATAACAGAGCAACGGTTTGGTAATACTAGAGTTTCTATCCTTTTTCTCTTCTTTGATCTGCCTCAAATGTTCTCACATGGCACGTGATCATTATGACTCCCATCTTAAGACAATTATAAACTGACATTAAACTTATAGTCATACCAGAACTAAGACACACCATCTCACGGTCTTCTTGCATTTGTGCAGGCTTTCTTTATGTATGTGTGTATTTTTACTTGTTTCATTTTTGTTTTTATACAAACCACCATCCCTTTTGTATTTTGGCAAGCCATCTATAATACTTGGTAGCCTTGAATTAATGTCAGCTTCGAACAGTAACAATATTCTGGTACCATTCGGATAAGTAAAAGAGTCTTAGTTGCCAGCAACAACTTCTCCGGAATTCTTTATTGCTGTCTTTGCTGTAAATATCTACCAGATAGTCCAAAAATGTAGCCCCAGGTTTGCATTTGCTAATAAGGTGCCAGAAGCCTATGACAAGTCAAGACCAATAAATACAACAACACCTTCCTACATCACAGTTTTAAGTGCTTTAAAATAGAGGATCAAAGTTGCTCTGTCCATTAGAAAAGGTCAGCCCAGATTAATCTACCTTCTCACTCACACACTAGATGACACCTGGCTATATGCTGTCGATTCAGCACTTGTACAAGTGTCAGAACCAAAACTCTTCATTTGCTCTGCTTTCTTTCTTTTTCCCTCTTATTCTTTTTCTGATATGACTGACATTATTCTGGTTCAATTCAATAAACCTGTACTGAGCACCCACTGTTCAGATACTCTCTCAGACCCAGGCCTCAAGGAACTTGAAAGCTAACAAATGATCTCTTAACCAGAAATTCTTGATGAAAACACTTAAAAGAGTGTAAAAAATTTCAACTGTCAAGAAAGCATCTTTTCAAAGTAGATGGATCTAAATTATCTTTATATCAAACCACCATTTTGAGATGTATTCTTTAAAGTTATTATATCTGAGAAGTCTCCTTTTTCTTTTACTCTTCACAAATATTTTTTTCTTTTGTTCACTCTAGAAGAGTTTGATATATTGGTTTTGAATGACCAGGATTATTTCAGAAGGATTAAACTAATAAAATATTATAGGCAACAAGAACAGTGAGGTGCTGAGAGGCATGTAAAAATGTGAGACTATAGCATTTAATGGAAAGACTTACAGAAGGGAGCTAAAAATATATATTTTCACTACCAGAGCCTACTTTTACTACTAATAATACTGAACACAGCAAATTCGAACCAATTTAAATAATTAAAAAGCCTTAAATATGAATATGTCAACATTAATATTGATTTTAAATAGAATTCAAACATAACTGAGAAGAATTTGCTTGACAAATAATTATACAACCTGCATCTTTACTATATTGAACACATTTATATTGAAGTATTGTGATTATAAAAATGTTTATCTTGAATATATAATTTTCTTGTATAACATATATAATGTAGGTAATGCCATTCATATTAGTATGTTTCTTCCCTGTTAACAATACAAAAAAGATATGTACATAATTAAGTCTTTTTCTTTAAGAGAACATTCAGAAAGCTTAAAAATAAATTTTAAGTGAAACACTAGCAAAACTTTGGCCTTTACTAAAATTGTACTTCTGTACCCACTTTAACCTGGTTCTGTAGTTTAGATTCTGATTTTATTTGTCAAAGGGATGCCTATGTACTCAATGCAAGTGACATAACATCCTTCATTCAATAAGAATCCAAGTGCATGAATAAATACATATCTATTGCAAATAAAAATAGGAGAGTAGATAATTATTGAGGTTTTTTTTTTTTTTTTTTTTTTTTTTTTTTTTTTTTTTTTTTTTTTTTTTTTTTTTGAGATGGAGTCTCGCTCTGTCACCCAGGCTGGAGTGCAGTGGCGCGATCTCGGCTCACTGCAAGCTCCGCCTCCCGGGTTCACGCCATTCTCCGGCCTCAGCCTCCCGAGTAGCTGGGACTACAGGCGCCCGCCACTGCGCCCGGCTAATTTTTTTCTATTTTTAGTAGAGACGGGGTTTCACCATGGTCTCGATCTCCTGACCTTGTGATCCGCCCGCCTCGGCCTTCCAAAGTGCTGGGATTACAGGCGTGAGCCACCGCGCCCGGCCTTGAGTTTTTTTTTTTTTTTGACTAAAGTACAACACTCTCTAGTCATAAGAGCAAAATTATATTTACCAGTATAGCATGTTAATAATGGGTATTTATAAATGTAGCCTACCATATTTTTAATCAACTTAAAACATACATTTGGTAGGACTTAAGTTTAGCTGCATAAATGAGAATAATGAACTTAGTTACAGACTTTTTGGACGTGTTTCCCACTTTAATTAAAAAGAGTAGTAATATTAACATTTAATTCTGCTTTATATTTTCAAAAGGATTAGTTCAGTAATGATTATAAACTTCCCTGGCATCTTTGCAACTATCAGCATCCTCAAATTTACAGATGAGGGAATTTTCAGAAGAAGGTTAAGTACTAGGAATAGATTTTGAATCCAGTGGATTTCAGTTACAAGACTGGCCTAGGCTAGTGCAAGGAGCTGGTAGCTTGCATTTATTCTAGAAAACAAGGCAAGGTGTTTGGTCTTTAATCAAATTATTCAAAATACAAATTATTTAAAATATTTAAAATAATATTATTATTTGAAATAATATTTGTATTCTGGGGTTTGTATTAAGTCAGATGAGAGTTCAGAAACCAGCTTTGCCACTTATGAGTCATATAATCTTGAGTGAGCTACTTTGTTATCTGTTTCTGTATCTATTAGGCAGGAAGAATCATCGTACCTATGTCATGAGATTTCTGTTCAGATTTAAGAACGACCCTTTTTGCCCAAGACTTAGAAAATAGAGAGCATTTGTCAAATTTGAATACTACTATTGATAATGAAGATGATGATGATGATTTCCAGACAAATTAGGCTGAATTCATACACATAAGTGAGAGCTGGATAGAGTCTTCTACATTTAGACCAAAAATGTGGAGATTAATCTATATAGAGACCCCATATGGTGAAAACAACAGATTAAGATCAACAATTGCCTGGCAGAACAGTAGTTCTGTGTATGATTTGACAAGCAAATTATCCTGAGTTGTGATGTTTCCATTCTATTTAAAATCAACAGAACAGTCTCCCTCTCTCTCTCACTACACACACACACACACACACACACACACACACACACACACACACATATATAGTGTGTGTATATATGTATAGGGTGTGTGTATATATGTATACACACACAGAACAGTCTCTCTCTCTCTTTAGATATATATATATATCTATATATATATCTAGATTCCAACTCTAAAATTCTATGACACAAATATATTATTTAGATTGTATATTCACATTAATTTTGTTTAAAATCTCCATTATGCTTTAGAGGGGATTTCAATAAGAATACGTATACCCCATCACATTTTATCAAGCTGAAACTGATTATGCAAATTTTTCGTAGGTAATGTCCATTAATTCTTCTTAAATATTAGATTTTGGTAGAGGTATGTTATAGATTTACATGCGTAAAAACTATCCAAACTTATTTTAAACACCTCTATTATCACCTTCAGTTCTATTTAAGGTCAACTTAATAGATTTATATAGGTCCCAAGCTATTAGAGAAAATGATAAAATAATTTTTAGTTTAATTTTCCAAAATGCAGATGTTTATTGTATAAATAAAACTCTTTCCCAATGATTTGACCAGAATTCATAAAGTAGAAACATCTGTTGTTCAGACTCATCCAAACTATACCTTATTCTTTATTCTGTATTTATAAACCACAAAAGATAATGCTCACTAGTTGAAGTCTATAAGCTTTCATGCATTATTTATGAAGTCAGTAAAAATTTCAAGTATTTGCATAATAATTGATGTTAGCAATAAGAGTATGAGTTTATAAATGTTTCCAAGTGTCAATAAATGCCAGTGTTGGAGATAAACAGAAAAAGTGATTTAATCACACCTGATTTAGTGCTATTTTTCTTTTATATTTCAACAGTCAGTGGAATCTCGGCAGTAACGAAGAGAGAAACAAATTTTACATTGTTAAAAATAACATTTAGATTATATTTTTGTATGTGAGAATGTACAGATATTGAGTATAAGAATTCTACATTTTTGAGTTAGGTGAATTTAGGTATGTTTTGAATCATTTAACTTTGAGAGAATTCTGTATATTCACTAAAGGAAACATTCACATTAAATTGCTCATCTTTCTTTATCAGTCAATGAATCTCACTGATAACTTTGGAATACACCTTTTGGTAAAGCTATGTTATTATGTTTTAATTGTATTGAATAGGTCTGAGAAGCATTTTGTTTACAGAGCATTTGTAAAATAAAAAGTGATTAAATATATGGATAATCTGTGTTTGTTTTCCTTTGAATGTGGAGATGACAGAAGTAAATATGATAGATGCCATGGGATTTTATTTTTTCAACTGAAGCTAGTAAATTCCCTTTGTTTATGGGTAATCCTATATAACTGAGCAAAGTTATTCTCTGTAAATCTCATTTATGTCTTTATATGTTGGTCATGATTATTTATATTTGTCTTTAGTAACTTTGGTAAGAGAAGAGGCAGGGTTAATTTAAGGAAGCCATAGACCAATCTGCTTTAGAAATTTTATTATCCTATTAAATCCAAGAAGCTGTAGGAATGATATATGGGACAAAATAAAAAGTTTATCTAAACGACAAACCTTATTTGAAATATAAATAAGTTAAAAAATAAAAAAAGTAAGAAACTATAATTTACAAAAAACACTTATTTTATGATACCATGTCCTGATTCCATTTCATTAGTTGGTCCAATCTTCAATGCCTTTTGCAAGTCCCATTACTTGACAGGAAGCCAAGAAAACATTTTCAGTAGAAAAAGGAATAGTCATCTGCCACTTCAAACTTGCTTCTGAAAGTGGAAATGATTTTCCCTAGAGGTTTTCTTGTCTTTTCTCTATTTGAGCTATCACCGCATCTCCCTTTTTTCAACACCTATTCAAACCTTGGGAGGATCTAGGCTTTTCAAGAACTCTCTATACTGATGATACAGTGCATAGTTTTCCTGAAGTCAACAGCAAGAGGTGAAATAAGTAATTTATTTTTGTAGCTTCTATGTACGTTTGTCTCTCCGTATCCATAAGGGATGGATTCCAGGACCTGCCGCCCCACCTCCCATCCTTCAACAGATACCAAAATGCAGATGCTCAAGTCCCTTAATAAAATGGCCTAGTATTTGCATATAACCTACTTATATTCTCTCACATATTTTAAATCCTTTTTAGATTACTCGTAACACTTAATACAATGTAAATGCTGTATAAATAGTTGTTATGCTGTATTGCTTAGGGATAAACAACAATAAAAATGTTTGTACATTTTTCTTGTTATTGGAATCTTCCTCAAAACCCACAGCTCAGTTTTTGCCACCCAGCTTTAAGGCATATTCTGATTAGTGAATAAAGTCAGGTAGAGCACTCTCCTTTCATGCAGCCATCCATTTTTCCTTATGAATATTTTCTATCCAACGTTGTCAATTGAACTCGTGGATAGAGAAAGGAATATTTACCAGCAGAAAGCAAGAAAACTGTGTGTGGCAATATGGGAATGTTTCTCTAGATTTTTCACTCAGTGTGTGTGTGTTGTTTTTACTTTATTTGGTGAATACTAGGCAACTCTACACCACCCCAGACCCTAGTAATTTATGGATATCAAGACTGAAAGGAAACAATGGACATGAAATGAATTTATTACTTACATGGTATTATTACCTACTAAAGGGCAAGATAATCCACAACAAAAGAGGCTCAGGTTCAGTGAGAAGTGAAACCTAAGGAAGAAGTGGAGTTCCAGTATTTAATGGGGTAAAGGGTTGGGCCCAACTGAGTCCCTTACCGTCAGCCCCAGTAGGTCAGGATTTCAATGGTTTGAACTTTCCTGCCATAGCCAAAGGAGAGACTCTGAGTTTTCTTATTGCTTGCCTAAATGTGGGGAAAAAGAAGAAAGGGGAGGAAGAGATCTTCAGAGTGATTGACAGTTAACAGTACCAATAGAGTGAAACTCTTTATCACAGCTTGAGAGCAACTTCGAGAAGTAAAAATAGGAGATGTAGTCTACAGACACTTAAGAAATTCACATTGTGCCAGGAAGGCTAAGCATCCATTCATCTACAAGTTGAAGAAAAATAGAAACTGGGTTTGATTGAATGACAGTATGAGCGCTACATATAAGACATTTTCTAGCCTTTCAGAGAAGGAAGTTAGGAGTACATGAAAAGATTATTACTGTTCCTGTTTGCCTTTGAAGATTACAGAGGATTACAGTCAGCATGCAGAGACAATATTGTTGTAACTTACAGTTTTAACAATGAATTCTATTGCTAGAATTTCCTTTTTTTAATGTTTTCCATAAGAAAATTCCTGCAGTTCTGCTTATTGTTTCCAGCAAGAACCTTAGAACCTTATGTTTCCATTAGGTTCTTCTTAATGATGTACACTGGAGGAGATGGAGGGAATTTCATTATTCTATTCTAAAACATACCCCCTCCCAATTTAAAAATGGAATGTTTGAATACTGACGTGTAAATGATTCATGATATTGTCAACCTCAGCTTACTTAGGAAAATAATAAAATGATCAGTCATCTAAGGCATGACTAATGGATTCTCTAGAATTTAGCTTCTTATCTTCCTTCGTCTGATTACCTTCCTTTGGGCATGTCACAGCTCCTGATGAACATAGACAGTAGATAAGACAATTAACCACATTAATGTTTCAAAACACTTTATTATTTGTTTAAAATTGCAGTTTGAAGTTAAGTTGGAGAACCAGATGCCACTTTTACAAGGGGAAATAATAAATGATTTGTTTTAATTATGTATGTGGCCCAATTATCATGAGTAATAACTGAAGCAGTATTTTTAAAGGTTAGAGAAGTTCTGTATATATTAGAGTGGAGAAACTTTAACGTTCTAAAACTGAATAAAATCTTTTCTTAAGAAGAAAGATTTTGTATTCAATTAAATATTATAATTAGTTACAATATATGGGATATCTGTAGGAAAAAAATTGAATAATCTGCTTTCTCAAGGTTTTATTTAAGGACATTTCTTTCCACATTAGGTAGTTCAGGATAATCGTAGTTTTGTTTTCACAATCTTTCTTGTCAAATCAAAATTCATACAGAAATTCATGTGAAAAAGTGATTGACTATCCTTTTACAATTTACTTGATAAAATCTAAGTAGCCAAGAATTCAAGCCTAGAAGACTCTGACTAATATTATCCCTTATGCTAAGAAATAATATTCTAAACCTATTTCTTAGGCTATTACTGCCATTTGACCCTTCATAAGCTGTTATGTTTCAATTTATTCAAATAACATGTAATTGTCCAATAAGTTTGCATTGCCTCAGTAACAGATCTATAAAAGGTTAATGGGCCTTAAAAAGGGAAGAAATCCTGTCATGCGCAACAACACGGATGAACCTGGGAGACAAGTGAAGTAAGCCAGGCACTTAAAAACAAGTATGACATAGTCTCACTTATACGTAGAGTTTAGATAAGTAAAACTCATAGAAACAGAGTTAATTAGTAGTCATCAGAAGCTAGGGCATGGGGAAATTGCAGAAATGTTGGTCAAAAGACACAAAATTCCAGTTAGCCAGGAAGAGTAAATTCGAAAAATTGATTGCACATCATGGTGACTACAGTGAATAACAATACATTTATATTTGAACATTGGCAATAGAGTAGATTTTAAGTATTCTCACCACACACACACAAATAGTAAGTAGGTGAAGATGTTGTAGAGGCCCAAATTCGGGCTCATGTACCGGATGCTCACTTGAAACCAAACACTGACACACCAGTGCTTGGGGATAGATAAAAGTTTATTCCATTTTGCCAAGGTGAGAACGCCGCAAGATCTCTCAGATGTGTCTTAACAATAAGACAAAGCAGAGGGGGCCGGGCGTGGTGGCTCACGCCTGTAATCCCAGCAATTTGGGAGGCCAAGGCAGTCGGATCATGAGGTCAGGAGATCGAGACCATCCTGGCTAACACGGGGAACCTCATCTCTACTAAAAATACAAAAAATTAGCCGGGGGTGGTGGTGGGTACCTGTAGTCCCAGCTACTCGGAAGGCTGAGGCAGGAGAATGGTGTGAACCCGGGAGGCAGAGCTTGCAGTGAGCAGAGATCGTGCCACCGTGCTCCAGCCTGGGCAACAGAGAGAGACACCGTCTCAAAAAAAAAAAAAAAAGACAAAGCAGAGAGGTGTTTTTGCAGCTAGAGAGTAAGAGAGGGGGAGTTTTAGGGAACCAAGGGGAAAGTCCGTGTTTCTTTAATCTCTGATAACATCCTGAGCAACCAGACTTCTGGGCCTCAGCAGTTAGTTGCAACATCCTTATAGGCATTCATTCCTTTTGCAAATGTTTTTTGTTACCTTGAAGTTATCTTCTCCTGGTTCACAAAGAAATAGTAAATCAACGGTTTGCAATTGTATTGTGAGAACAAGGGATGTTGGCTTTTGTGCAAGCAAGCAAGGGCCTAATTCGAATTTTCGTTATCTCAATCACTAAAAATGCTGAGGTATTGAAATCTCAAGGGGTCTGATTACAAGGTAATGCATATAATGCGTATGTTTAACTTGACTTAGCCGTTCCACAACGTATGTATACTTTAAGACATCATGTGGTACACCTTAAATATATACAATTTATTTGTCAATTAAAAAATAAATAATTCAAAAGAAAAGCCACTAGTGGGAAGACACAAAGATGAGATAACAGGAAATGATAAAGAAAGAAGAGGAAAAATGTCAATATCGTTTCAAATAATGAAACATAAAAAAACGGAATCAACAGTGGTACTTTTTGATATGATCTTGAAAGTTAGCAGAGGAAAAAAAATTATATGAACAATCTAGTTTTATAAATATTGATCTAGAGACACACAGAAAATAGTTCAGAATATGTTTGAATATAAGAGAATGTAGTTAAATATCAGCTTGGAAACTTTATTTGGAAAATATTAACATATAATGAATAGTTCAACACTTCATTAACAGAAAATTTCTCTAGAAGAAAAATATGGACAGAAAGCAGCCAAAAACTAGTATTTGAACCTTTTGAAGTATCATTACAACTAATGTTTTGTGTATTAGTTTGTTTTTGGAAATGCTGGGCCTAAGAAGCATCAGAGGAGAAATGTACAAAGCGTTTTCACTTTTAAGCCAGGTGAGAAAAAATCTGCCTTCTACTTTGTCGTGGCTCCCAAAGGGGATGAGAATTAAAAAAAAAAAAAAAAAAAAAGAGGGAGACCTGATCATCAGAGCATATATAGTGTTGTGAAGGCAGATGTAGTAAAATATATTACCTAAAAAAGCACTGAAGAAACTGAAATGCAACCTGCTAATGAAGATAGGTGTGGAAAAGAGATATGAAATGAGTGCTTTTGGAAAAAAGATCACAATAAGAGGATTTCTGTGAAAAGACTAAAAACACAAAGTCAAATAAAATATATCACAGAATGTAAATAATAGACACCAGCTGCACGGGTTTTAAGACTGGTGAAGGAAAAATATAAGAATATAATTAAGAATGAGATTCTAGAAAAGTAAGAAACATACAGACATTCAGCAATATCTAATGGTTTAATTTCACGGAACAAAATTAGGCATTTATTAGAAAGTGTGTTTATAAGGAAACCATAGAATGAGAAGAATCCTTAACCCTACTCAACTTGAACCATTATGATACATCAAATTCACTTTTGATGGCAGAAATTATGATATATTTTTTTTAAAGTAACCTAGCCTAAAGTACGTCCTTAACCACTATCATTTAGACAATTTTTTAAAAGCCCTTGCATTGTGTACAGGAGCAAGCTCATAAGTGGAAACTTATTGGGCATTCAGGGGCAAACTGGTGATATGAAATTAGATTCTCTTTTTTTTCTGTTTTTATTCTAAACAAAATTTTACTTCCACCTCCTACTAAGAAAGATCTGCTTATATTCGTTTCCTGTATGGTTTGATGTATGAATAAAGTGTGATAAATATAAAATAAAAGATGGGTAAATTTTTACATACACTTTCATAGCATTTATGGAGTAAGAAAAATAAAGAAAAGCAAAAAAACTACAAACAAAACAATTGAGAAGTGAAAAGTCAAGGGCTTTGACTCAAAGGAGCAGAATGCTGGGGTGAGAATCCTCATGACATATGAAAAATGGAACCCAGGACACACAGTAGACAATTGGCAATTGAGAAAAGGAGAAACAGCTCCATGGAAACAGTACAGAATGATTCTTTCCTTGACCTTAGGAGAAAGAAATCTATCTTAATTTTGTCAGATTAAGTAAAGATTTCTGTGGCCATATAAAAATGTGTAATACAATATAAGAAAGTGCTTTCCTCACATGTAGTTAAAGATGGATGATTGTTCTGATAAAAAATATGCTTAGACCTAAACTTGCTGCCAGAGTTTAGGAAAATAAATGCCAGGCACTAGACTAAACCAAGGTGCTCATGCCATCACTGGCAAATAGTAAGCTCACAGTCATCTCAAATAACTGCAAGATTAATAGATGTTTCAGGAAACAAGAGATAAGTAATTTAGAGAAATGGATAAATGTGTAATGATATGACAAGCTTCTGTGCTAGTTTATGAGTGTTTTAGCTTAGAGAGAGTTAGGTCAATTAGGTCAGTCTGTCAGGTACTTCTCACAGTTGAAACTGTATAAAATTAAAATACTCAGATTTCAGATTTCAGAAAAAAAATGTGTAAGTGAGATGTGATGTACAGAATAAAATCCTTATATTTGAAGGAACATATGATGGGAATACCTAGAAAATGGTCTGGAAAGAATGATAATAAATCGATGCTACTCTTTATTTGGCTACTCCAGGTCAGGGAGCATGGATCATCTGTGAGCATGTCTACAAAGAGGACAAAGTGGGAAGTACTATGGGGTCTCCTGCATGTGCCATGCACACTATAGTCTATGTGAGTGCTGTTCCCTGGAATCATGTAGTGTATAATCTTCCCTTCAGCAATGGGATGGGTAATGTTTATGATGTGAAGCAAACTTTTTCTTTATACTCTATACATTTGTTTTTGTTTTTACAGCAAGATTTTTTTCAGATACCGATTTTATAATGAATGAGAATGATAATGAGGGACAGAAATACCAGGTAGATATTCCCCCCACTTCTTGTTGTTGTATTACCTAGACATCCTGAATTAGTTTTAAAAAGAACGATGATTTTCTTTCTTCTCACAATACTATTTAAGGAGGAAGACATGTGAAGACTTTGTATATAGATCCAATAAGAAGATTTTAAACACGTGCATGTAAACTTGGCCGACAAGAGGCACTTGGGTCTAGAGAGGCTGGCAGCATATAGCAGAACTTTAGCATAGCCTAGAGCTCTGTTACAGAAATTATGGGCTGGAAGAAGAGACAATGGTGAGCTGATGGAAGTCAGAGCAACCAGGTTAATTAATTAGGACTCTCAATAAACACTAGAACAAAAATGAAGAAGACAGTAATCCACTAGAACAAAATAGAAACCAAGGAGTCACTACCTATCCATAGACCCAACAACAATAGATGACAATTTTTGATAAGAAAATTAGAAGCAGGAGAGAAGATAGCATTTTATGAAAAAGAAAGAGCTTGTAGTCAGTCCGACAGAAGAATATTTAATTCTTGGATCCTCTATTTACACGTGCTAGTGTATCTTCCTCTCTGGATCTGTTCCCATATAAGGGATATAATAATTATTATTTCATACAGACATTTTGTCATGTTGTTGATACATTTGTGTGAGTTACATGAATAATGTATCTAAGTGACTTGTACATTTCCTGGCAGGTAGATGTTCATTAAATGATGGGTCTCTACCAATATCTAATATGAAAAGAAATTCCCATTTCCCAAGAGCTTCAGAAGATGAATATGAACTCATCTTAGAGTTGAAGAATGTATCAGACAGGAAGAGGTCAGAAAAAGATCCCAATCTATATATGTCATGGGTTTAATATAGGGACTAAGAAGGAGACTTATCTCATGACTAGATGGTGTGCATAGGCAAAGAAAGGAAAAGAATGCTGCTATTTTCATAAAGGCCGAAAATGCAATAATTATGGGAAAGTTGCTAACAATGATTTTAGATGCTTGTCAAACCTAAACAGGAGGTCACCAGAAAAACGCTCCAAACCTCTTCACTATGCCATCCACATCTTACACTCATGCCCTCATTTAGCATAATTTCACCTGGAGCTCTAGTGTCCTGAGAGCCTAGAAAATATGGTGTCTAGGTTTCTCCCTTGTAATTTAAACACTACTTCAGAAGTTGGAAGACATGAGTGGATAACAGGAAACCTGTTACTGGATACAACTTGATTAATTTAAATATGATAAATAATGGTGTTTCCTAACCACAAGTTGGGTTTTTTACTACAGAAAGCCAACGCACTGGGCTTTCTCTTCTTACTACCCACTACAGTTACAGTTAAATAATAAATGGTATAGTCTTTATTACTTGAATTTCTTATAAGATGTTTAAACTTCATGAAGACAGATAGTAGATCTGTGTATTTTAATCATTTTTAAGCGCCCAGAACTTCAGTTAATCACATAAATAAATATTTCTTTTCTTAAAATGAAACAATCTGCATATATACAACTCCACTCTGAAGAAAGGCAATTATTTACATAATTATGCAGAAATTCCTATAATTATGTAAATAACTGCCTCTCTTCAGAGTGGAGTTGTATGTGTGCAGATTGTTTCATTTAAAAAAAACAAAATATGTATTTATTTGTTATAATAAAAAAGGCTTTATATAAAGCCTTTAAGGCCTTTTTTTAAAAAAAAAAAAAAAAACAGGAGACTATCCCTCCAAAAGTGACTCATAGTTCTACCTGTTGTATAATCAACACTTTATTAATTTATGGATTTAATCCACTGTTTATCCCCAAGATTTCCAAGATCCCAAGTCCAATATAGTCAAGGCTCAAGAGCAAAGTACTTACACTTTACCCTCACTACACCCCTTGTCTTTTATACTCCACCACGTACCACCTCCCAGAAGTTGCTGTAAAAAGAATAATTTACCTACATATACGACCATTAGGATTCAGCCTTGAAGCAGACATGTGGGAAAATATAATATTCTATCCTGTGGCAACTTTTCTTTACTTGTTTTGTTTTAATATTTTTCTGTACCCTAAGAAATAGTCATTTTAACAGATTCTCAATTATAGACTAATATTTATCAGGGATTCATTATAAAATATGCTATTAATTCCCTTGATGGTAGGAGCAGATAGAGAGGAATATATGGTTCCATCTCTTGAACCTCCTCTGTGCTCTCTTATCTCAAGTTTATTAGTCAATTAATCTGCTTCTGTTATTGTATCTCTAGGTCCCCCGCCTTTCCCTGTCTCTCAATCACTGTGGTTTATTATTCCTTAGCACTCTAATAATAAATGCCAGAAGCTATGTTTCCTCACTAAGACATATCCTGGGAAGTCAATAAATACTGTTGAGAGACAAGATTTCTCAACTTCGTTAAGATACAGATTTCTATCATTAACAATTCTGATTTAGCAAACATTTATTGTCCCCCAATCTTTCTAACTTAGTTTATCTCACTGAATTCTGTGGCCACAATTTGTTGTGTGAATAACTTATTGAACTCGCAACAGGTGGTGAATTGTTAATGGCAATGTCAAGGCTTAAATCTTGCTCCACTGGTTCACCCATGGCTGCTCTCACATACCAAGCTAGAATTCAATTAGAAAGTTGCAGATCAGTAACTCCAGAACACTGGCCAGAGGGTCAGAAGAGCTGACTCATGGACATTCTCATTGTAGATAAAGGATTTGTCAGATTTAATAGTAGTTCTTATGTCTTTCATTTCTAAAAATTAACAGTTCCAGTAGTCTCATGATTTAGGCAAATTTGCTGTTGATTGGGGTAGAATAGTAGAAGTATATTAATAAAAACACCTTTTTAAAATTACAAAGTATTCTTTGCACTGCTGACGTGATTCATGAATGAGAAAATTTGAATTACTACACATTAATATTTTTTCTAGCTCTCATACCTATATGAGTCTCAGAAAGGACAGAAGTGAACAGAGATAAGAACGCAACCCTCTCCAAGCAAATGCTCAGGCGATTGTGTATTGTTCAATGATTAACTGATATTTTAAAATGTTTCCAGGAAGACTAGAACACTTTTTGTGAATTATGTTCTTAATTTTATACTCACAGCTACTAAAGCGAGAGGGCTTCTTAGTAACAAATTATTTTTACGGTAATCAAAGAAAGGTTAAAATAAGAGAGTAAGATACCTAAGGCCACATGGAGAGTAAATGTCATAGCTGGAAATTTGGCAACGGTTTTGTGATTCTCATCATTTTGTGTTTTGTATTATTTTGTCTTTTAATATAGACTTCTCTGAATTATTTTCTTTCTGACATAGAGTAATATTAGACTAGGCCTTTATTTTTACAAAGTGTAATATTTGTATTGTTTAATAAATAGGTAGATAAATAAATATGGACCAAAATAATGAGCAGTTATCGTAAATGTTTACATATGTAGAAAATTGTTTTTTAATAGATAACCTATATAAAATAATTTTTTGACAAACATGTATGGTTCAGGAGGGCATTTTAAATTAAATGTTCAATGCCATTTTAAGAATTTGATTCTCTAGATTAAAGAATATCCACAAAATTTGATAATACATTAAAAAATAGATGCCAAATAAATATATCTAGAATCCTCTAGAATTTATTTATTGATGAAATCATAAGGAAAATAATTTTCATGTGTAATTTATTAAATGATAAGTGACTTGTCGTTTCATTTACTTGGGAAATAGCATAATAAAGTCTTCAGGAGGTTTTCCTCTAGCTGGTAATTTTTGAGGATTAAAAAACTTGACCCAGTTTTGAAAATATTTTACCTCCTGCCCAAAAGCCACCTGCAAATAGCTTATTTGCATGAGCATTAAACATAAGGGCTTCCAAGTTCCTTTCACTTATTACTGGGATAACAAGCCTCCGTTCATTAAGCGCAGCATCATTTTTGTTGTGAATGAAAAATCAACCAACTTTCTGCTACATTTGGCTGCTAATCTATAAGCTTTGAATAAACAGTAGACAGTCAATTGCCACGTGAAAAAAACTTCAAATCACATGAAGTTTTTTTTTCTCCCCAGTCAAAATGCCATTTAATATAATTTCATTTCATTTTTCAGAACAACCAAGACTTTAAAAATAGATCAGGTTTTATGGTGCAGTGTGGAAAACATGTATTAGATAATCTAAGGATAAGTCTGTTCGTGGTTCATGTATTAACTCTCTCAATGTCCAATTGCCCATAAAGATTCAAATAGTCACTACAGACAGAATAATCTCACTATCAAAAACTGGCATTTGCATTGAAAAGTCATTTCTACTCATTTTTGAGAAACTGGTAGCAAAGTTATTAATTTTATTAAAAACCTAGAATCAATCTCAGTGAAGATCCTAATGGGTTTTTTGCTAGGCAAAAAGATGAGGGCAGTTTAACCGTAGCAATAGCTACAATAGCTGCAAAACATGGCATTTAAAACATTTATTTAATTGAAAAATAAAGAACAGCCACAGCATCCATAAAATTCAAAGCCCAGCATTAGCACTTTTCCCCCACTGCTTCCAAATGAACGTCATCCTCCTTACTTTAAACCCTCAGAACAGTTGCCTATAAGTAGAATTATTAGTCAGACATTTGGGAATATCTTTCAGTGTAGCCATATGAAAATCCACCAGAGCACACATAAGAAAACTCTTTCAGTAATGGAACAGACAGCTGTGGCTCATTAAAATGTTTCACCAGATAAACTATAAGAAGACCATTTGTTCTCATAATTTGTTACTTTTATTAATGAAGCCTCCCAATATGATGCCCTTTCCTTTTTTATTAGCAGCAATATTAAATTTTGTCCCCAGATTTATGCATATTTGGGTTCTTATCTTTCTTAAACTTCAAGTTCATTTAGCCCCCTGCTGAATCCTTATACATATTTATGTTATGTATTATTCCCAGCTTTAAAATTCCCATTTTTAAATTGATATTAACACCTCTTCTAAACCATTTTTTCTCTTTTCTTTTCTTTTTTGGAGATGGAGTCTTGGTCTGTCGCCCAGGCTGGAGTGTAGTGACGATCTCTCGGCTTACTGCAAGCTCTGCCAACCGGATTCATGCCACTCTCCAATCTCAGCCTCCCGAGTAGCTGGGATTACAGGCAACCGCCACCACACCCAGGTAATTTTTTGTATTTTTAGTAGAGATGGAATTTGACCATATTAGCCAGGATGGTCTTGATCTCCTGACCTCGTGTTCTGCCTGCCTTGGGCCTCCCAAAGTGCCAGGATTACAGGCGTGAGCCACCGCACCCGGCCCTAAACCATTATATATATGTGTGTGTGTGTGCGTGTGTGTGTGTGTAATGGATACAGAATTTCGTTATGTCCCAAATTTTTGTTTATTCCCTATTAAATGACGAGTATCCTAAATTATAGAAGAACAGTTATGTCTTTGCAGGTTTTAATAAAAAGTAGCCAGACCAGTTCTGTGACTCTAAAACCTTCACTGACCTCAATTACCTGTGCTCTTATGTAAAGAGAGGACTAGACATTCCAAGAATTATCATATAGAAAGTGAACTAGTTGCCTAAGTGAGAGTGCTTTTAATTATTTTCTCTTTTGTGAGGAGAACTAAACTTGCTTTAGTTCTCCTTCCAAATAGGAAGAGAGCTCAAAAAGACTGGGGGCAATTTCAAGAAGGAAAGAATGGGATATCCCTCTCCTGCTGGCACTCAGCATTGCACCCGTCCTGCAATGGAACCATACATGAGACAGTTTTGGGAAAGTTTGATAGGTATCTTCAAGG